>NW_004955451.1:8682810-8703991 GCF_000276665.1 Chinchilla lanigera
GGTACCGGAGAAAAACCAAAAAAAAAAAAAAAAAAAAAAAAGAATGCTATCAATATTACTGAATCCACTTCAATGGATATCTGTAGTTTCTTGCCCTTAGTTTACATTTGGAAAATATAATGTATGTTTTAGATATACATTAATGTACATGTATATATTTCATGAGTGTGTGTCCATGTAAAATAAATCATTTAGTTTTAAGCATTATATGACATGTGGTCATTGTACATAGGTGTCTACGATTTCTTCCTCTTTCCTTTTTTAAAATACCTTTTATTTTCTAATTACCTTTTATGTAACAGTGTCATTATCACACATTTTTATGGGTTGTTTTTACAGTTTAGAATTTGTCCTCAAGAGCTCATTAGCATTGAAATAACATTTGTTTGAATCCACACATCAAATAGAAAAGACCTGAAATAGTTATGATATTGAGTTATCAACACAGTATGTCTATTTATTTATGTATTCTTTAAATGCTTTAAATCATGATTTAGATTTTGCTTTATATTGCTTGAATATTCTGTTATATGTAATTCTGCATCGGTTTTATTATTTTTTGTTGCTTTGCTTTTGTCTTTGTTTCTCTTTTGTGTGCTTTCTCTTTAAAATAAAATTTAAAAAATAATTCTGATTTCATACATTATTTGTTACTCATGAAATGCATTTTAAAGCTACTTGTAATTATTTATAGTTTTCTGTGCAGCGACACTGATTGTGCATATTTAGTAGCTTAGCACTGCTTTCATGCATTAATAGCTCCTATGGATCAGGAACATGAGTATGACTTCGCATTATCCTTTGTTCAGAGGCTCAGGTTGCAATCAAGGCATCTGCTGGGCTATTTTCTTGCCCTGAGGCTCGATTGAGAGTGAATTCCTTTTGGCCTCATTCAGGATTTTGCAATACTAATTTCTTTGAGATTGTGGGATTTATGGCCCCAACTTCCCTCTGGCAGGCAGCCAGATATGACTCTCAATATCTACAGCCTGTTGTATCTGCTACATAGACCTGTACTTCCTTATGACATAACAGGCTTACTTGCTCAAACAAGCAAAGAGAGTCTGTCTGGAGAAACTGAGAGAAAGATGGAGTTTCAGAATGGTCCTCAGATGTGCAAGTAACATCCCATCACAATTTCTAACAGTTAACAACAAGTTGCACATTCAACCCATATTCAGAGGTGAGAAATTACATAGACATAGTATCAGAGGCAGAGGTCATAGAGAACTAACCTAAAATCTGTCTACCACATTAAGATACAGAAATGCAATTAGTTTAGGACTACTGATGGTTTTCAGTCAATTTGTTCAGCCAGAGCATATCCTTAGTAATTTATGTATAGATACATAGGGCTTTTGTGTAGATGGACATGTTGCTCATAAAGCTGACAGTTTTTACTTCTCTAATGCTTAATTTTTTTTTTTTTTCCGGTACTGGGAATCGAACTCACAACATTGCGCTTGCCAGGCAGGTGCTGTGCCGCTGAGCTAAATCCCCAACCCCTTCTAATGCTTAATTGTTAACATTATATTTCTTTTTATTGTATAACATACATGATGTTAGTGCTCATCCTTGTCTTGTTCCTGATTTCAAAGTAAATGCAATTAATATTTTATTATTAGTAGTAATAATTCCTGCAGAATTTCATAAGTACCTCTTATCAGTGAAGAAAAATTTGTGCTATGATTAGTCATTTTTAAAATTAGAATTGAATTTTGTATTTAAGCTGAAGGTATTTGTCAATCTGTTGTTATAGAAATTTTTTCTTCTCTTTAAGATGTTAATGTGGTAAATTGACTTGGTAGATTTTCTGACATTTAACACTCTTTGCACTCCTAAAAAAATACAACTTGTTCATGCTAAGTACACACCCCCCACACACAAACTGCTTATATTATAAAATTATTATCTAAAAGATTCTGAAGTCAAAAGACCAAAATTGATCTTACTGGGCCAAATTCAAGCTGAGAGCCTACCTATGTGTTCTTCCTAGAGGATGTAGGGGAGAATCTATTTCCCTGCCTTTCCAGCTACCATAAGCTGCCAGCATCCCTTGGCTTATGGTGCCTTTCTAAATACTTTAAATCCTGAAGCACATCTTCTTCAATTTTTCTTGTCTTCAAACTTTACTTGTGCTGTCATGTCTCTTTCTTTAATTATGGTCCTCCTACTGCACTCTTTTTTGTGGGGAAGGGATAAGGACCCTGGTGATTTCACTGGGCTGACTTGGATAACAGTGGATAATCTTCCCATCTTAAGATTGTTAATCAAATTTGCAAAGTTTCTTAGATATATAAAGTAAGAAGAGACTGGTTCTGGAAATTCAAACTTGGATGTGTTTGAGGGACATTCTATTTATCAAACAACTAGACTCAGATTGCCACAATAATATTTAAAATTTTTGTTTCTATATTTCTTAGTTATCTGTCATTTTTTTTCTATTCTCCCTATTCTTGTGTGATTATGGCATTAGGCTTACCCTGGCTTCATATAATGAGCTAAGCAATGTTTTTTTCATTTTCTATTTCACAGAAGATGTATAAACTGAGTAATTTGCTTCTTAAAAGTTTAGTAGAAAGTGCTTAAAAATTGAGCCAGATATTCCCTTTGGGCGATGTTTTACACATAGTACTTTTCTCAGATTTTTTTCTCTTGAGTCATTTCAGTACAATTTTTTTTTTTTCTAGGACTACATTCATTTTATGTACGTTTTAGAATTCAAGTAGCAAAAGTTAACCAAGGTGGTCACTGTGCTTTTTAATAGTTGTAATGTTTATTTTCACTAACGGACCCTTTGCTTACTGTAATGTTGTTTACTTACTTACGCTTCTTTAACTAACTAGGTAAATCTTTGCTCTGCCTTACTTGCAGTTTTTATCATTCTTAGTACCCGCTGCAGTGCATAATGACGACCTCACTGAGTATATGTGATATTGGTATACTGATGTACGTAGCACGTCTTAGTGCTTACTCGTCTCCTTCTCCCTTCTTCCTCCTAATTCCTCCTTCTCTTCACCTCCTTTCCATCTGCAGAATATCGATCTCCGTTTCCTGTTAGTTCTCCAAATCACTTTTTGCTTCGTTGATTCCATCACACATCTCTTTGTGCTGTTTCATTCCATTTGACTCATAATTTCAGTATTTGTTTCCGATTGCTGTACGTTTATCCTGTTTTTTTTTTTTTTGCCCTAAAACCTCCAACCAGATAGCTTAATAATTTTCAGCCTACATGTTTTACTAATCTAAGCATCTAAAAATAAATTTTAAAAACCTAAGCATCAAATGCTATAATTTCCTTCAAAATTATATTTAATTTCACAAAAGTGAAAATGCTGACCACTATTTCCAAGTGAGACCTTTGTTAGTTACAGAATTCCAGTTTGATGAAGACATCCTTTCACACCTTATAAGACTGAAGCACTCGGTTTGTTTCTTTCTTGTCGCTTAGAAGCCAGGAAATGGTCTAACGGTTGCTTGGTAGGTGAGGTGCTTTAACACTGTGCATTCCTCTTCCTCTCTGTGTGAAAGATTAGACTTTGTCCTTGTTGACAGTTTTAATAGGACATTTTCCTACTGATTTGTTTATATCTATTGTACCTATGCATTTTTAGATAAATACACTTCATTAGTTTTTAAATGAAACTCAGACTTCAGCTACTGCATCTCAGTTTCCGTTCTGAGACTTCCTGATGCCCGTAACACTTCTCGCCATGCGTTTCTTGTTATTTTACATCTTCTTGCTTCTCTTTTGGAATCTGGTTATTGGTGTTTCCCCTTAATTAGTTCACTAATTCTGTTTTTTGGTTTATTTCTTGCTAAACTGTCCCTTTAGATTTTCAAAACCATCCTTTTTTAGTCTAAAACTTCTATTTGGTTATCTTTCATATCTTCTCATTCATTTATTATAGACATGTACCTTTGTTTTTCTCTTTTCTATTTTAAAAATGCATACATGTTTATTTTATACTTGAAATGGGTTATAGTCTAAATCAGGATGGATTCAAAGTTGATTCATTTTTCTGATTCTAAGTTGATTCTACTTCCTTCTGATTCTTACTCATGTAGGCTAGCTTCCTTCCTGATCTCATATACTTAGTGCTTTTTTTTGTTTGTTTCTCCGGTACGGGGAACCGAACTCACGACCTTGCACTTGCCAGGCAGGCGCTTTTGCTGCTGAGCTAAATCCCCAGCCCCATGATCTCATATACTTAGGATAAAGGCCCTACATCCATACATGAGACAAGATCTAAACCAGAACACTTCCTGCTAATCATAATATGTAATAAAACTCCACTTCCTATAGGATCTAATTGCACATTTGCCATCAGAGATGATTTGAGTGTTTAATCCATAGTAAAACATAAGTTGGAGGTTGTTCTAAAGATTTAAGTTTTAAGAAAGATTTAATTTTTTGAGAACATATTCTTGCTTATTAATACACATCATTTATAGTTGAATATTTGGATTGTATTCCTCTTTTAGAATCTTAAATAACTTAGATTTTGTTTAAATTTTGGGCAAAAAAATTGTCGTGAAGATATTGTAGTTTTTTGGCTGTCACAGAGCAGAATTCTCCTTTTATAAAAGCTGCTTGCTGATCCTTTAAGTTTTTAAAGAATTGTATTTCAATTAATTAGTTTTATGTTATCTTTGGTTAGAGGCAATCGAGTTTTTATTCTTAAACCAATAGAAATAGTTGTAACGTTTTGTTCTTTATCATGTTAAAATTATTGAAACAGAAGAAATTGGATTTTATGGTTGGGATTATATGTTAAAGGACAATAGAGGAGTTAAATAACATAAATTATAGACTGCCTTTTCTTCAATTCAGTGCTCATGGATTTGCTCGTATAAAATTTCATGGAGTTATATATTTTGCAGATTTTATATTTCCTTTTAAAAATCTTCTTGCTGAAGCTGAAAGCACATGCAGTAGCTCCTACAGAGAACAAAATCAATGCAGACCATATAAATTACAGCATCTGATAATAGCCTGATATGTTGGTACTCTATCATTCTTTTGTCTAATTCTACCTTTGAGGAAAATAAATTATCTATGTGCTGAAGTATTTGATCAAGACTAAATTTGGTCTTCTGGCTCTATAAAGTGTGAGGCATGTTGGCTGCGGCATGGCTAAATATTTGTACACTGAAAATAAAATACACCAAAAATATTTGAGTAAAGTAAAATATCACCTTTTTAGAAATTTTAGCCCAATTAAACCTTCAAAATTACTGTTTTTCTTTATGAACACTTCACAGTGATTAACCTCATCACTAAATGTGAATAATATAATGTCAGGATGACTTCCATTTCTCTTTTACTGATTTTAGGCTTTTGAATTATGATACAGAACGCAGATACTCTCAGAGTTTGTCTGTAGTTATAAAACTATCAAACAAGAATGTCTCAGTCACACAGAAACTGTACTGATGCATTGCTTTGTAAAACAAGTACTGCCCAAGCTATTTCTGCCATGACTGCATAGATGGCATTTTGTTTTCCAACATCCTGGATAGCCAAAGGGGAAAAAAAAAAAAACCTTGCTTTAATACTTCAATGCCTAATTAAGACTTGAGTTGATACTTTTAAAATACTCCTACATTATTTTCATCTCCTTAAAGTTGAAAGCAGTTTGAAATCATAAGCAAACAACAATTTTATACCAACTGAGGGAATGACTTATAAGAGATTATTGCAGATATGTGATTTACTTTTGCAAGATACACACATGGGTGCTTACATCGTTGATATACTAAATTAAGGTTTTTCTTTGGATACAACAGATTTTTACAGAGTATTTCTTTGTGTAGAAATAATTTATGTGCAAAGATTCAAGTGGACAGTTTATAATAAAGGCTACCATTTCCTACACAAACATTTTACCACACTGATTTGCTTAATATAACACTTCTAAATGAGAAGTGTGTTTGTGTGTGTAAAATTTTATTCAGTCATTACCTGGTGATTTTAGGTGCTTTAATGATGGGGTCTGAATTAACATGCTGTATTTTTGTTGTTGTCAATTACTAATAATGTACTCTAGACGCTGTCCCATATAAGACATCAGTCTGAATCCGTTACAGAAGTATGTATTACACCAAAGATAGGACATGAAAGTTGTATTGAATAATAGATGTTGAAAGCCTTTTTGAAATTACAGAAATATACAGATTTATCACAGATTTTTATAGCAAAACTTAAAACAGATAATCCTCAAGATTTTTATAGCAAGGCTTCATTTTGATACAAAAATAAAACATTTTGGTTTAAATGAAAGGCCTTATATTACACAATAAGTCAAGAAAACCATCATGCCTTATTGATTATTTGGATTATCTGAAAACACTTTTAGGTTAATATGGGTGTAGACAATTTGTTTCTTCAAAAATACACATGGCACATGTACATGAGCGTGGTCTTTTTTCATGTTCTTTGCTAGTGGAGTAAAAGAAAGCAAAATGTGAACTTGTAAACATCTATTTTGTTTCTAGTTAATAATTAGCAGTGCATGTCATTAGGAGATTCTGATCTTCTGAGTTCTCTGATTTCAGATTCAAGAATTTTGAGCCTATCTATTTCTATGCAGATCAGATTGATGTTCACACTGAGAGTCTCTGGTGCCTCTCTCTGCTTAGTAATATCCATGGCCTGCATTTCATACACTTCAGGACCACGGGGGAAAAGTAACTACTCAAATCATGGTTTGCAGTTTTGCGCTGTTATCAATTGTGTTGCTTTTGATTATCTGAAAAAATTCCCAACATCCACAACAAAGAATTCCTATTTTTTTCTCATCAATAGTATTTATTCATGCGAACAGCTTTACAAAAATAGTACTCCATTTGCTTAGCACATACTCATTGACAGCTAGTTTTTTTTTTTTTTTTTGGTGGTACCGGGGATCAAACTCATGACCTTACGCTTGCCAGGCAGGTGCTTATGCCACTGAGCTAAATCCCCAGCCCCAACAGCTAGTTTTGAATGGCTCACTATTATATATTTTAAGTGTCTTGTGTTCCATGGGAGTGATCCTCCTTTAAGAACACAAAGTATCTGGAGAATTAAGGAAGAAGAACTTTTTACATACTAGAATTCTCACAAGCTCTGCTTACTGAAACTCTGATTTTGTTTTACATCTGGTCTTTTGGTGTTGCATAATCATTATTGTTCATATCAAAAAAGTGCCCAAGGTGATTAAAAGCACCCATGTAATCCTGGGATCCAATACCCAATCAGTCAAGAGGAAGTACTGCTATTCTCGGCTGTCTCATGAGCCCACTACAGAGGCTCACAACTCATATTGACTTTCTTCTAACACTTTAAATGAACATAGCACAAACAGATTTTCCGGCTTGGTTATTTGGACAGGGTCTTGCTATGTAGTTCAGACTGGCCTCGAACTCATGGCAATCCTCCTGCATCAGCCTCCTGAGTGCTGGAATTATAGGCCTGTGTCACCATACTTGACAGGTTTTTCAATTTATAGCTGTTTTTATACTTTGTGGCACAAAGAGGTCATACCTCTAAGAGGGCATAGCTGATTATGACATGGTAGACATTTCACTTTTATAACAAGCAGTGCAAGGACTAGCATTTTAAAATTGAAATGCTGGGAAGAGTTTTTAAGACCTTAAACTAGTAGCTGGGAAAGGGGTGAGTAGCTTTTCTAATTAGTTGTTATGCCAGAGTACAACATATGTTACACCAAAACTAGCTCTGCTGTAAGCCAACACCCTGAGTCGGTGGAAATCATCGGAGAGAGCTTATACTCAGCCTGTAGAATTCCTATTTTGTCTTAACTTCCTTGATATGTTTTTACTGATCTTTAGTGATTTTTTTAGTCTTTCCATTTCAGTGAACTCTAGCCTTGATTCTACACTCTTTCTCCTGTATTGCACTATATCTTTTTAAATTCTATTTTTTCTCCTCCTCCTCATTGTAGTTATAAGAAATACTCTGACAAAATTTTGCTTTAGCTAGAAGTGTTTGTGAATGCCTATAATCCAAACGACTATGGAGACTGAGGCAGGAGGATCAGGAATTTGAGACCAGCTTGGACAATGTAGCAGGATGTAGATGAAGGAGAAAGAAAACAGAGGGAAAGAGGAGGAGGAGGAAAGGAAAAAAGAGAAAGGGAGATGAAGGAGGGAAGGAAGGAACAGGAGGAGGGGCAGCAGGAGGAGGGGAAGGAGAAGAATGGAATATTTGTTTAGCATGTGTGAGGCTCTTTATTCAACCTCCAGTACCACAAGAGAGAGGAACATTTTTGTTTTAGCTTGAATCAGAGAATGTAACTTCACATCTCGGCTAGGCACACCCTAGAACAATGAGTTTTACTTTTAGGGATTTAGTCACTTAATGAGGAAAAGGACAGAATTTAATTAGTTTCCAAAGTGTCTAAGCCATTTCTTTGTAATGTGAATGACATTTAAATAAGTACTGTGTTTTGTAAATGTTGTGGTTTTAACCTGGTAAAACTGTATTTTCAAAATATTTGTACTTTTACAATTTTTGGCATTAGAAAAGCCTTTCACTAGCATGTTCTATTGTTTAACTTTTAAATCACTGCCCACATGTAACTCTCTTCTTTTACATTTGATTGACAAGCTGGGGCATGTAGACTATGGAGCTCAGTATTTGCCCAAGATTTTTAAAATCTTTCATTGCTCTCATTTGCAGAGAGATAGGATAGTAATGAAAGGTCAGGGAATTGACCTCTGAATTGGGTTTCGGTGACTGGGAATATCAGAATAATACTCCTCAGAGCGAGAAGCACAGATCAGACAATTTCTAGGGTCACATTTAACCTTAGATTTGTATAAGAGCAACATGAAAGTGATGCCATTATAAAGCTTCAATGCTAGATCAAACCCAGCAGGAACAAACTAATTGCATATAAATAAATTGTCCCCAGGAGATTTTCTTGTCCAACTGTTTAAATCTCTGGAGGTTACGACTCTTCTAGATCCTATGGTCAGACTTTTTTATTTTGGTATGTTAACTTGGACCCGAAATCTGGCATTACTGAAACTTTCACGTTAGAGAGATTCACCAGGGTCTGAGGGTAAAATAATACATTCAGAGAGGTATCTTTTTTCCCATGAACTATTGGAACTCCTAGATTATCTCACAATAAAGCTTTTCCTAATCCAGTGATAGGTCAGAGAAATCTACGCACTCCCCTGCTTCAAAGAATCTTACTTGCTTGACTTTCATCCTTAGGACCCCCAATAAAATTCCAGAGGGTTTCCTGCTTCATTTCTGCTCACTTAGCCACTTTGCTCTCACATATTCTCCACTGGTTTATGACAGTTTCATGCATAGCAACCTCACTGATAATCTGGATTTAGCTACTCCTTTCTCTCATCGTCTGGCCCAACAATTCCAGATCCGAAATTCGTATAACTAAATAGGTTCATTGCGATCTGGCAAAGATCACAGGTAGACATTTCAAATATTTATGATTTGAAGACAGTCAATACTTTGTAGAATGCCTGGCACATCAGTAGAACATATTTTTTTTAAAAAACTTTTTTCCTGTCACAGTAAACCACATCATTTTCCCAGAGTTCATCTGCTAGAAGTGTGCTTGTGGCTATGGTCCCACATGACACTACAAAGACATATTAAAGAACCAAGTTAATATAAATGGCAAGGAATAAATTGGCTTACAAGGGCAACACAGTAATTACGAGCACATCTGCATTGTTGGAGATGGCTAACTCCAGAACATTTCTTTCTTGAATTTGATGGATTCAACAATGGCCAAGCATAATATATTCATTAGTGCTTTCACCCAAATACTCTAACAGCCCTGAATGTTTCCTAAATAAATTCTAATCACAAATTCCCATTGTGTATAAGAGAGTCTAGTTTTCCCAAAGAAAATTTTAACATGATGAAAAGTAGAACTCCTTTAAATCCTGCAAGACACTCAATAACGTCAGTCTATAAAGACCAGGGAGCTCAGCAGTATCTTCATGCATATAAAACTGTTTATGAGAGATGTCATCATTAATATATTTTATTAAAATACATTACAATGCATATTTGAAAGCTTCACACAGGATTACAATACATGAAGTTTATTTTAAGATTAATCTAGCAAGGAGTATTGTCGTTGTGAAAGATGAGTGGAACTAAGACCTATTTTAATGTTTTATGAAAACATTATTAAAAAATCCATCATTAGTTGCTTTCCCCTTCAAGTTGCTTAGCTCAGTTAAAACACATTAAGCTTACTTTAAAATCAATAAAATATTTTAAAAGGCTTCTTCCTAGTACAAAGCAAAAGTAGGATATATTTATTTTAATCTCTCTTAAATGCCAATACCTAATCCATCATTTTGGCTTACATACTTCCAAAAAATATTTTTGTTGCATAAAGTAGCATTTCGAAGTGCAAGTTTCAATTATTTCTTCTCTCAGTTCTACTGGGAGTTTTGCATTGTCTTATTTATATAGTTCAAAGGTGGTTACATTTTGTGTAACTTGTTGTAAAGACCCAGATTGAATCAGACACTAGAAAATCGCAGGACTCCATAGTCTCTCAGGACACAAAAGGACAAACACTATGATTCTATTCATGTGAATTTAGGTCAGAAGTGATCCAAATCATAGAAACAAGAATAGAAAAGGCAATTCTTGAGGACCGATGGGAGGAGTGAAGGACAATTAGTGTTGAAAGGACACAAAGGTTCAATTTTGGTGGAAGAAAAATTTGTAGAGATTGGATGTCAAACAGTATGAATATACTTATTACTAGACTGTACACTTAAAATGGTTAATATATTATATTATTTAATGTTATGTATATTTTACCACAATTTGGAAAAAAAAAAAGCTGTAGGAAATGGATATGGCTGCTCCTCTATCAATGGGATCTCAATGCTTTTTTCCTTCTATGTTTTGTGTTTCGATTCCATTTTCTTCTCTACACTGCACTGACCTATTCTTTCATCTCCTCTTCGTATCATGTACTGACCCCCCATCATGTATTGCTTTGGTTTGCAAAATCTATCCATAGTTCCAATATTATCTGCTGCCATTTCGGTGAAGTTTTAAACTCCAGTTGCTTTCTTTGTCCTTCTTCTGGCTTTGGTTTACCCAGTACAATCCAAGAGAGATAAGACAGTTACTGCAGGTCATTCCTTTCTTCTAGTACACATATTAGTGGTTATCTTATGGAGTAACTGTACTTAGCTGTCAACTCTGATTCAATAGCAGTGTTCAGGTGAGATTATTTGAATACTCCTTGTTGGGCCTTGACTTAAGCAGCTAATGGCACTGTTTCTCTGAGGTATATTGTAGCCTCGAAATGTACAATTTTGATCTTTATCTGGTTGACTTCTACCAGATTTAGTTCACCTGTTTTTAATCTCATTCTTTGATTTTCCCTTCTTAGTTAATTTTGTTCATTAGAATATTTTAAAACTCAATGCTTCCTGCAAGTAAATGTTTTCATCTTCTTCCCCAAATAAATGGAGACTTGCTGTGTTGTCCAGAGTGGCTTTGAATTCTGTAAGCTCAAAAATCCTCCTTCCTCAGCATCAGAGGAGCTGAAACTATATAGGCACATGCATCAATCTCAGCTTTCTTATATTTACCTACAGGAAAATCTTGCTTTCTCTTTAGCTTTGAAAAATTGTTAGGATGATTTACAGAATTTTTTTAGCATTCCATTTGGATCACAATTATTCACAGAACAATGTAACTGTGAAGAGCTTAGTAGTAACTCCTTGTATGCATGTCATAACTAACAGTGCTGAGTCCATCATCATGAGTAAGTAAATTATATGCTACAGAAATGTAATTTCCAATTTTCAATAGTAAAGATTTTTTCAGAGAAACTCATGAAATCTTACTCTCGTGTCTTACTCATTGAATTATATTTTAGTCTTAGTGGGATCTGAGAACTCCATGTAGGTTTATTCTTTTTTTCACTAGTGTATTAATATAATAAATATATCTGCTTATAGTTTTAAGATGCATTGCTGGTAATCTGGATAAGCAGAGATTTTCCCCTATATTTCATCTTAAGCCAGTTATGGCCAATCACAATCTCCCTTTATTCCCACCAAAGCCCTCAATAAAAATGTAATCAATTTTAGTGGATCTGTAAGTCTCATATAAATGTGCTCTTTGTTACTTTTTATAAATATTTTGAAAGTGTAATTATCTGGGAGAAAAAAATTTTAAGGTTCCAGTCCCCTTATCATAATTAGATATGTTAAGCTGAACAAACCATTTACCTTATACATCTCATTTATGTATTTGCAAAATTAGCCTCAGTAAGATTCTCTATTGACCTTTCCAACAAACCAAGAGACAAAATTCTTTGGTCTTAGAGGATCATTTCTGGTTTTTATTACAAATTATTAAATTCAACCCAAATTATAAAATCATCACTTTTCAGTCTGACCCAAAGACTGGACCCATGTGAGGCTTGCAATGCAGTGGAATCTAAGGAAACACTAAACTAAATCCTTTGTTCTCTTGCACCTTCTAATGGTTACTGTCAAAGACGGAACCAATCTACTTTGGAATTCGATCTAAAACACTACCTCCATGAGGTGAGTCATTGGGAATGTTCTCTGCAGTACGACAATAAAGAAGCTTTGACTGGCTGTGAGGTTGATTTGCTACGTATTCAACTGTCTTAGATATTAATACCGGTATTCACCTGGCAGGGCTGAATTTTAACTTGGTTTATTTTTATAAGTATTTAACACACTTTGTCTTTCAAAGATTATTTCTACTTGGTACACTAGACAAATAATGGAAACACCAAGATGCATAATATAATATGTGCTTTTGCTTACTAATAGGCCTTCAAAACTGAGTAAATGCAGCACACGTGGATGAGCTAACTGCATTTTTTAAACTTCGTTGATGACCTGTCATTCTAAACGCTGTATTTTATTTGCTTTTATCTATAGTGTCCTTTCCCCCCTTGATCTCTCTAAATGAGGTTCAGATTTCACCTCGGTCTCAGAGGCAATTTCCCATGGTTTCTCGCATACCCCCAAGCTCCAAACATTATTAAGATTTTTCCATATACATTATAAAGTGTTCCGCAGTATAGCAGTGAATCATCCTAACTTTGTTATGTCAAATCCACAGGTGATAGGAACAATAAAAAAGAAGCCAAGCACGTTCACAATACATTTTAGCAAATGATTTCTGACCACCTTGACAGTTCAATAAAGTTCTAAGAAATGTGATCACTCTCTTCCTGCTCCCTATTACCCATTACCTTTTCTGTCAGGGGGTGAGTGAATATAGTGAAAACATCACCGAGCATCTCTACCCACTTTATACGCTTCTCTATGTCAACATATAAAATATACATCTAATATATAAAGAAGTTAAAGAAAAATTGGAAAATAAACAGAACAGGGCTGACCGTTGTGTTTTTGTCAATTCTCATTTAGAATTTCTTTAGAGCCACAATTATATTGCACAATAGATTTTTATTTTTTATTAAGTTTTGGCACAATCCTAGTGAGCTTCTAAACAAAACAGAAAAGCTGTTCAGTGGCTTTATAATTACATATTCTGTTGTTTTAAGAATAGTAGCCTTGTGTGGTGGTGCACACCTATAATCCCAACACTCAGTAGGCTGAGGCAGGAGGATCACCATGAGTTCAAGGCCAGGCTGGGCTGCACAGTGAGTTCAAGACAAGCCTGAACTACATACTGAGACCCTGTCTCAAAAAACCAAAACCAAAATTTAAAAAAAAAAAATCAATACATATGCTAATTTGTTTCATTTATACTAATAGTTTATCTTAGTTCACTGAAAAGAAAATTTTGTGTTATTAACTGTTTTGTTTTAATAAGACTCTTTCTGGTTTATGTCTTATACTTTGTGTAACTACTTTGAAAGATAATGATATACAGGGTAATAGCTATCATTGTTCTTTTATTATTTGGTTGTGAATTTTTTTAATTTTCTGTAAAATAAAAAAAATCCTGGAATATATACTTTTCCTAAAAATTATAAGAATTTTTATTATCATTTGCTTAACACTTTGTAACAACACCAAGATCATGTATTCAATCTAGTAATAGGAATTAGATTTTACGTGTTTAATAAAATTAAATAATCTCATTTAAATATACATTTCTTTCCCTAAAATTAGGTTAATACTTTACAGATATCATTTGAAAATTATTACATATCCTAATCAATGAATAGCCTTTATCTCTTGATGCTTTCAACTAATTTATTAATATTATTTTATGAATTTTGTACACAACTTTTATGTAACAATTATATTAAACTTCACTACATTTTCTGAAACAATTTTCCTGGATCTTTAGTTTTTATTTGTATATTGTCTCAAAACTATATTATATTTTGAGTAGTTGATTAGGACTTTCTCCTGTAAAAATATTTCAGTGGCTCTTAGTATTTGATTCTGCATATAATTTTTATTGAACTATAAATATTTTGGGACAAATAACAGTGAAAGGGGGCTTGGAGTTTCATAAAAATATCTTAATATCTAAGGACTATATTGAAGTTAATGGCATAAGTGAATTGTTTTATCTTCTCTTTATTTTGAAATTCTATTTAACAATATCACTTCAGATATGGGTAACTGAGGGCTTTA
The DNA here is from genome assembly GCF_000276665.1 of Chinchilla lanigera. Lineage (NCBI taxonomy): Eukaryota > Metazoa > Chordata > Mammalia > Rodentia > Chinchillidae > Chinchilla > Chinchilla lanigera. The sequence goes on from NW_004955451.1 coordinate 8,697,436, forward strand.
TTGTTCCCTTATTGCAATTCAAGAAATCATTTATATAAACTAATGTTTGCAACGAGCTTGTGCTAATTAAAATTACTGCTTTACAATAAAGAATTCTTATCTAATAATGAGCACTGTTGTTTGACAAAATACTAGAAGTTTATATTTTGAAGTAAGCCATACAGAAAAACTATATCAGTCTGTGAAATAAAAGAACTCTATCTTGTGAGATCCCTTCCAAAAAGGCAGGCTTTACAAATATGAAGTATCCTTTTAGTTAATAACATGTATTTCAAAACTAAAATACTAACTCCTGATGCAAATCACAGAGGGATTAAGTAAATTCTTAAACCCTGTACAAGTTTTGAGTTTTAAAGTAAATGATACAAAAATAAAATACCTCAATAAATTGGAATTCTTCAGAAGAGAAGTCAAGTGTTTGTATTTTACACAAAAACCTCTTCACGTGATTCTTATAAGAAGTTCTAATAGGTAATGATTAATACAGAATACAGTAGAATAGAGAAATGTGTACAAAAAAAATCTATTATAATTTCTAAATTATCCCAAAGGCTTTTGATTTTTTTCTGATTATTAAATACATTATATAGTTCAAATTCCTCCTTCTTTTACCCAGGCTCTAGTTTTCTGTTGGACTTAATCTACATTCCTACATTCCTGTGCTATGGAGGACCATTTTATTTTCTTTCATTTCCATGAATGTGGATTGTGGTTACCCTAACTAGAATACAATGTCATTCTGGAACCAAATATCAGCACATATTTAAAGTTTATTTTACTGAAGGAGAAATTGTCCTCCAAAATGAAAAATTATTTGTTCCAAAACCACTGTTGATAACCTCCTAAAGTAGAAGACACAGCCATAATATCTACATCACAATACGAAAAACACATCCTCACATCTTCAAAATGTACTTCTAAGGGTGTATTCAGTACAGGCTACCAGGAGTTACTTATAAAATACCTTGTAATTTGAGTAAGAGTTTCTATAGGTTGTATCAGTGAGACGCTTGTCAACATTTAAGAAAACCTCTTTATATTGTACTTCTTGAACCTTAAGGTAAATTTCCTAAGATTTATTTAATGCACGAATGCATTTTTGTTAAGCAACTGTCCTTATCTACTTCCTAGAATGGTAATATTTAGTAAGCGGTAGTGACTTTTCTCCTTTGGCTCAAATCCTATCTTTCTCCTACATGCACATCTTCCAGTGAATTTTTACTTCTACACATTTCCTTTTGCTAAGAAGAGCTGAGTTAGAAAGTTTATTGGCTGTGATCACAATAAACTCACTGAAGTCTCTGACTCAGCCCAGATCATTTAGGCATAAGTTAGTAATAACCAAGCGACTGGAGAGTGTTACTAATCTTAAATTCAAAAAGTAAATATATTGGGGCTGGGGATTTAGCTCAGCGGCAAGGAGCCTGCCTGGCAAGCGCAAGGTTGTCAGTTCGGTTCCCGGTACCGGAGAAAAACCAAAACCAAAAACAAACAAAAAGTAAATATAACTTTATATTTGCTATTTCTCTACTGAAAATTGTAGGTTTGAATTTTTTCTACTATTAAATATATTAGGGTAAAATCAAAAGTCTCTAGAAAGAAAGCAGACAAAATTGTAGTCTTAGGCCTTCACAAATTTGTAAGTAATCTCTTTTAGACTGTTTGCTTACTTTTACAATAGACCAATACTGTCACCAAAAAGTTTTCAAAACAAAAAGACGGCTCATTTAAAATTTTCCAGCTCAATTCTTGGTAAACAGGGAGTGCTAGTGAAAAGCTATTTCTCATTAACTGGAGTGTGGTTTGTTCTATGCATAAATCTAAAATTTCTAATATGTGTATCTTGCCATTCCATTCAAAATAATATTAGAAATCTTGACACAGCAATTAACTGAACATTTAGGATGCAAAATCAATATACAAAAATATATTATATTTCCTGACACTAGTAAATAGCAGACTATTTAAAAAGAAAGTTGAGAAAATAATCTGATTTACAGCCTCAACAAATAAAATGCCAAGGAATAAACTTAACTAAGAAAGTTAGAGTTCTACACTGAAAATTACAAAATAATGGTAAAAAATTAAAAACACAAATGAAATTTGAAAGCTTTCACACTGCTAATATTTCTACACTTTTCAAAGCTACTTATAGATTCTGTGTTATCCCTATCAAAATTTCAGTGGTTATTGTTCCATAAGTAAAAAAGCAATTCTAAAATTCATATGAAACTACAAAGGACTGAAAAAAACTTAAGAAAGAATAGTGAAACAGGAAACCTTACAGTTTTCACACATTCTAATTTTAGAAGATATGACAACGTTACAGTAACTCAAACCAGATGGTATTGTCACAAAGACAAACACAAAGAATAGTGGGATAGGATAGAAATAAACCCATATATTGTCTTTAGCATCATTTACTTATATATATTTATGTTGATTCATTGTACGTAGCATGCAAGATTTGGAGACAAGCATATAGAAACTAGCTTCTGCATTGGTAGCTACTAAATTGAATCTTTCTTTAAGACAGATACTAAGCAAACAAGCACTACTGTGATTAATGCTGCCCCTGAGAGAAGATTAGAAGACACTACACTGACATATGATATAGTCGTTAGCTGCAGTAATGATCAGAAAATGTTTTCCTATTGTGCTTAATGCTTCTAATTTTTTGTCTTTTTGCTATATTAAAGAGAATTTAAATTATCAGCATAAGAACTTGTTTATTGTTCTGATTATTGACATAGCTACTCTAAATTTACCATCTTCAAATTTAGGCTGAAATTTTAAGGATAGGGTGTTCCTGCCCAGGCGTTGTGGCACTTCCCTATAACCCAAGCACTCAGGAACCTGAGGCAGGAGGATTACAATGAGTTCTAGGACAATCTGGACTACATTGATTTCAGGGCCAGCCTGAATGACTAGACTAGACCTGCGTGGACTACAGGTTCTTTCATCATAATAAATTTGGGGAGAGTGTAAGTGTTGGCTTAAATGTCATAAACTGATTTCTTCTGACTTATCATAATAGATTTTCTTGAGTAAGTGTTTCTTTGTTTGTTGCAGACAGTCTTCCTTTAATGACCAAATTCTGTTCCTGAGACTGGGTCGTTAAATGAGCTGGTTGCTAAAAGAGGAGTTGTATATAGCATGTACATTACAATACTCAGAACAAAGAAATGGTCAAAGGAAATTCCAATTTGATGACTTTGCTTTTAGTTTCATAATGTTACATGCCCTGCTGTATAACAGATTACAAAACTGCAATACTGTACTGTGGAGTACAATCAGCAAGATTACAATACTTTATAAACAAGGTATACTATACAAAAAAAGGTACTGAGGTTATATAAACAAGATAAACAGAACTGTAAAAAAAAAAAAAAAAGATGGGATATAAGTCTGAGTGGTAGATAGTAAGTCCTAATAGCACACCTCGGTCCTAAATCTGATCAGTCATTAAACACTTAGGTCACTGAATGGGGAAATCTGTATTAGACATCACAGTATCAAAATAGTTCAAAAAATGATTTTTCTTAAGAAGACATGCTCTCCAATAACTTTTATAATAAAATACAGCAGCTAGCAACATACCATCACATCAGGTAGGTTCAGGCAATATTGATCCCTCATATGTCAGAAAAAAGAGGATGAAAATTTTTCAGAAAATCCAGGATATTTTATGATATAACAATGATACAGAAAGTGCTCATCAATAATCATGATTGCAAAGCAGATGCAATCCAGATATGATCTTTAGCAAATCAAAAAATCATCTCTTCCTCTATTTTCTCACATGCCCTTTCCTGACACCTTAGTAGCTTCCATGAATTTTTCAAGGTTACATTGATCACACAGTTACTATTGCTGAAAGCTGTGTTTTGAATGTGCAATTTTGACTCACTGGGGAAAATAAAATACTACTAATAAGATATCACAGAACCATGAACCTTCTTGACTGTAAAAATCAATGGAAATGCCAGATATCCTTGACAGTGAAAATGGGATTAAAACCACTTAACGGTTTACCCCGCGTGCCACTCAGGCAGTCCATTGGTTCACATACTGACCGCCCCGAGCGTTGCTTCTGCAGGTGTCACTTCAACCAGTTAATTCTTATATCAAATAAATTTGATAAACTCCTCATTTTTATATTTCCTGCTATAAAATTAATGAAAAATGCAATTTTTGGCCATTCTGTATTTAAATAATTGGACTGGTATGTGGTTAATGGAGCTTTGTCTTCCTCTGCAGTAAATAGCTTAGAAGACAGAAAGACATATAAGGCTTGCAGTAAACAAGCTTACTAGACAGGAGTATTAGAAAAAAATTAAACACATAAAGCAATCAAACAGCCAAGAATAGCAATGATAATTCATTGTTCTATTTTTCCTATGGTTCAGAAGTTTATATATAACCCTTTTTTTTGGTGCCAGGAATCGAACTCAGGATCTTGCACTTGCCAGGCAGGCATCTGTGCCACTGAGCTAGATTCCCAGCCCGTATATATAACCCTTGAGAAAATATGTGTACTGATTTGATATGAAACATTTCTACATATCAAATGGCTTCAAATATAACATCATTTTAATGAATTTATTTATATCTGATAATTTAACTACAAATGAATAAATCTTATTGTCACCTAAGGAACTGTTGGAAGCTAACAGACCCTAGAAGTGAGCCCAATACAAAGAGTGTGCTGATGCATCTTTCTAACCCTTTGGCAAAGCTGTTCTGGCTGCATCATAGGTGACCAACAGGTCTCTTAAGAGTTTGTTGCAAACATTCCTTTCTCCATTAAAACAGGCTAACCATATACTTTTTGGATATTGAGATAAAAACTGACAAGTAGCTTATTTTTCCCTAGTATCAGGCATGATAAAAATAGTACATATTGTGAAGACATTTGTATCTTCAGGAATGCTGTGTTTATTTGCACAACATGCTTAGTGAATGTGCCTAAAGGGGACCAGCACTCTCCATTTGATCACTGAGTTCCGTTCCAGCAACTAGATTGTTAAATGAATCGGTCACTAAATGAGCAATTACATATAGTATGTGTATTCAGAGCAAAGAAATAGTAAAAGGAAACTCCAATTTGATGAGTTTACTTTTATTTACATAACATATGCAGTACTACAATATATAACAGAACATAAAACTACAAAATAGTACTGTATGGTAAAATTAGCAAAAACTACAGTACTGTATAAACAAGAGATATTATATAAAACAACATCTCTGAGGTTCTATAAACAAGATGTACAGAACTGTGCAATAAAAAGATTGGTCATAAGTCTGAGTGACAGGTCATTAAGTCTGAAAACATCTTGGTTGTAGGTCCAAACAATCATTACACAAGTAAGTTGTTAAATAAGGAATATCTGTGTATGTCCTCAGAAACATCTCCACAAACTCTACTAAAAGTAATTTTCACCACTTATGGTTTTTTCCCGGACAGTAGTTCCACAGAGATCCTCATGATGTCACCGTGGAAGGTATTTCTCTTTTCTTCTGTAGCACTCTTCACTATCCTAGTTCCATTGTGTCTATTCAGCATTTAAATTTTGAGTTTTCATATAGGTAGCTATCCATCAATATTTTTGTTTTTCATTTGAGTATTCAACAATTTAGATGAGCATAGCTTTGCAACATTTCTTTTTTTAGTCTACATTACGGTTTTGGGTGTTTTACATATAAATGTTAAATTAATTAATTAATTACAATAATGTTCCATTACAGCCTTAAACGATTTTACTACAATTTATTCAAGTTGTATGAACCACAACTCACATTTGTCTCGGGGTTCAAGGGTTTGTTTGTACATAGATTACTCAAAGCCTCACAGTCCACTCCCGTAATCCTCAATGTCCACTGCTAGCACATTTTGAGACATAAATTGCCATACTGACTGTGAGGTCCATCTTTGTTCTTAAACTGCAACAGAAAAAACTACATTCAATTGTAAGTAGCAGAAATAAAAAAAAAAAATCCATTCTATGTCACTGAAATAGTGGAGTCTTTTCCCATGCAGAAAAAATTGTGCTGGCTCTCTGAAACAGATGTTCTATAAGACAGTCAGGGTCCACAGTTTGCTCTTCATTCTTTTCCTATTCTCCAATTTGTAGCTTTTATTTTTAATATCAGTTATTTCATTTCCCTTAGTTTCTCTTTCAATAAAGGAGATGGAAGAAAGGCATAAAGGTCAAAGCACTATGTCAGTGGAGCCTATTACCTATAAGAATTTTTCCAATAACTCCCGTTCACCCGCTTCTGCTCCCATAGCAATGGGTTTGAGAGGAGGGACATGGCTATCCTTTCTTACAGCAGGGTTGAAGAAGTAAGCCCTTGTAGCTGGCAGCATTAAGTTTTGTTCTATAGCATAGAGAGATTTCCTTTTCTTAAGACATCTCATACTGTTTGTCTTCGTCAAAACAAATAATAAACATTGTTTTATCATCATACCATCATAGGGGCTGGGGATTTAGCTCAGCGGCAAAAGCGCCTGCCTGGCAAGCGCAAGGTCGTGAGTTCAGTTCCCGGTACC
>NW_004955451.1:8704091-8801011 GCF_000276665.1 Chinchilla lanigera
AAAAAAAAAAAAAAAAAAAAAAAAAAAAAAAAAAAAAATCATACCATCATATAAGTAGTTAGAGGTTGAAATGTTCTAATATGCACTTAACTCAGTCATGTTACTACAGTCAGTTTGTTTCTTTTAGATACATTGTTCTACTAGAGCTGGGATTAATGCTCATCACTTGATTTAGCTAACTTTCTTTGGAATCCCTTAGGACATTAGCGTCGGATGCAATCTCAAACATCAATTAATTCAACTTTTTTTTTCTTATATCTTTGTGGACAGAAGACGTGAAAGTTTAAGTGATGTTTCTAAAGTTGTAGCTGTGAACAAACCTACTTTTATGGAATCTCAGTCAACACAGTGCTCTCTACTACACTTTCAGTTAGTTTTCCCTTTTGCAATTATACTACAAAGCCGCTGGAGGATGGGGGTGTGATGTTAAACACTTGCGTAGTTCTTTACTGATTATTGTCATTCAAAACTTATACCTTTCATTTCACAAATGCTCAATTCATCCTCAAGATCAATTTCTTAGAGCTCACAAAGTCTCCAGGATAAATATTTCACGCACAGTATGAAAATTATCATATAGACACTAATCATCCAAAAAGAACTTTGATTTTATAGGATAAGACACACCAAATAGAATGTAATAATTATATTATTTAGTTTGAAGTAAATATAATCTCATACGTTTTTATTTATCTCACATATGTTCCCTCTAGGCCTTTTGGCTAAGATCAAGCGGGCATCTCAAACGCAGTCAAGCTATCAATAGATCTTTTTAATGCTAATTTACTTATTTAAAAAAAAAGATAAAAGCAACTCAAAGATGATTAAAACTTCTTTTTCAATGAAGTGGAGTTGTAGATTTTCTTGACTATAGGTTAAAGACCAAGTCCTCTGAAAGAGCTTAAAATGGGGAAAAAAAAAAAAAAAGACTCAGAGACACCTTCCCACCAAAAGCAGAAGAGCAGTTTCTCTCACACTCTGGGTATGCAATTTATGTTTCCAATAAAGAATAAGAAGTAATACCATAAGGAATGGAAGGAAAAAAAGTAGAAGCAAAGCTTTTGTAAATAAGGGAAGAGGAATTGATGGGAGAGGAAAGGGAAAAAAGGCAGCAGCAAAATATATCATATACAGGTATGAATTCCCTATGATGAATGTGATCATTTTGTATATCTAAAATGTACCAATAAAATTAATTTTTAAAAACAAAAAATGAAAGAAGTAATGCTAAACTCACACTCAGCTGTTAATGAAATCAAATGAAAATATTTTAGAAATGAGGAAAAGTGCTATCTAATCCTTTGTGTCTAAGGTGTCAGAATAAGTTTCTATTCTTTTTTCAAAAGAAGATAGGACCACTGTCACTATAGTAAGACTAAAACAAAGTAATTAATTCTTTTATATGTCTAAAAATAAGTATTACTTTGTATACACACAGAAAATAATGGTATGCAGCTGCTTTGAAGTTGAAAATATTATCATTTAAAGCCTTAAATCCATTCATATGTGTATCCAAATTTATAAGACAGTATAATCAAACATCCTCTCCCTCCTTCAACTTACAAAGCTTGAGAATAATGTTAATAACATACTACAGATGTCAGGTATTTAAACTGAAATTATTCTGGTACAGTAGGATAATTCACAGCTATTAAATATTTACCTGAAAGCATTTCCATTCCTTGACTTTTTCTTCATGGGAGGAAAAAAATAAAAACATTTCATATAGAACCGATTATTTGAAATACAGGCAAGGTCTTCTTTCCACATTTAAAAAGTATGTGATGAGGCTTCTGCTTTATTTACATTTCTTAAAACTGGTTTCCCTCTCTTTGGTGAAGTCCTAGTATCCTGATACTTTTTTTTTTTTCTATCACTTTAGCAGGTCCTCAGATTCTTTGTACTATATGACATAGTCTCTCCTCATCTTTGGATGGATAATGAATCAGAATTTGGCTGAAATGCCTCCACATCCAGGGTACTTGTTTGACATTCAATCAAGTATAGATATTTTTCTTATGTAGTCTTTAACCACCTGGTGAGCTTTATGATTATTATTTGATGGTTCAGTTTACTAGCCCTTAACGCACTGATCCTCCAACTATCAGGTAATCTTCATGAGAATAAGGGATGCTTTTTCTCTCATTCATGTTTTTTCTCTAACATCAAAAATCATTCCCACCACACAAGAGAACCATGTAATGCTTACTTAAACAGTACATCAGTAAAACTCGGCAGTAGACAGTAAACATCCAAAAAGATGTAAACCCAAGTCTCATTATACAAATATTCTTTACTACTTATTTCCCAGAATTCAATAGGTGCTATTGAATTCTGGCTTTGAAGAAATAATATACCATTTTCCATTGATCTAAACTGTATGCAAGAATTCAGAAGTTTATTGATCTATTTTATTTTGCTAATAATTTTATTGTGAATAATAGAATTAAGAAATTAACAGTGATGAATGATGTGTACTTGTCATTGTATCTGTACTGAAAAAGTAGGACAATTAAGTTCAAGAAAAATGAGATAGAATAAATTATTTGGAAGTAGTGAAATACAAGAGTGAAAATATGGAAGAGAGTGTTATCAAGGTGAATTTAGGTATTTCAGGTAGAAAATTAATTTCAAGAGGGTGTTTTTAAACATATAATGACAGAAATGAGGAGGTAGGGTGTTTATTTACTCAGAAGATAATAGAGACAAAAGAACTTATTGTGTAAAGATGAAAAATGTGATCACTTATCTTTTATACTCTCTGCATACTATAATCCTTCTTGAATTTATTGTAGGGCCTAAATGGTATTTTCATGGATATTTGAGAATAAATTCCCAATTTTACCTCTACTGATTGTGGCAATGATTTAGGAAATAATTCCTCAGGTAGATTTTGATATGACCCCTTGACTCTTTGCTGCAAAATGAAAATATTTGCTGTATAAAATTTTATTTTGTTTTTCCTTAAGCAAAGGAGAAACATTTTAGGAGTTGGGTTTACATTAAAATAGTGACCAGCACACTAAAGTTACCTACTAAAGAAAGTAGAATATTACAAATAATACATTTAAGTAATAAGTCAATCCAATGACAAACATTGAATTTCCCTGAATTTAAAAATGGAATTATTGACTTCAATATTAGACTTCAATATCGACTTCAATATTCAGTTTAAATATTGACTTCAATATTCAGTATTCAATATTCAGCTTCATATGTAATGATACTAATGACCATCTGCCAGTTGCCCACGTACAAAAAGTCAAGTTTGTAATTTGTACATTTGTAGTCGCAATGTAGAACAGAAATGTTCAAGCATGAAAAAATAACATGAGACAACAAATAAAATTTCTATTTGTTGTTTTTACTTTGTTCCATTGGCCTTGTAGTTTTCCTTCTATGGATATATATTAATAATGATCATTTACTTGAATATAAAAGGATATTCAATATAAAAACCATTGTTGAATTCCTACCATCTTGTTTAGTGAAGCTCTATATCATTTCTAGTGTTTTACTTATTTTTTATTTTCTTTAATGGTTTGATCAATCTTGCATTATCACATCCGGTAATCTGAGCAAATTCGTTGACGATAACAATATGTAATATAATAACCACTGTTAATTCCTATAGTCTTGTTTTGAAATCCTGTATTGGATTTATTGTTTTGGTGTTATTTTGGTTTTGTCTTTGTTGTTCTTATTTTGTTATTGCTTTTTATTCTCCTTAAAATGAAAAAAGATATTCCTTGATCTTGTGATTTTCTTGTGTATTTCATGAAAATGTACATAATATTTTCCCTTCAACATTAAAGCCTTGCTGCTTTTGCATTTTTATTTGAAAAACTCTTAAAGTATAGTCATGATTGGCTTTTGTAATATAGAAATCCATTCGAGGGGAAGAAATAGGAATTGTTCCCCTCCTTATGGAAGTCAAGATGTAATTAAATAAACTGTAATGTGTTTTCTTCCCTCTATCATTGAGAAAGAGAGAGAAAGGAAGGAAAGAAGGGAGGGTGGAAGAGAGGAAAGGAGGAAGGGAAGGAAAGGACAAAGGGAAAAGAGGAGGGAGAGAAAAGGGGAAGGAGGAAGGAAATACTACAAATTTATGCATACCAAAATATTTCTGAACAACTTAATAGCTTAAATCAGAATAATTCTTTTGCTTTATCTGCAGTATGGTTAAGACTTACTGTGTAGATATTTTAACTGTGTTCCATGTGCTATTGGTGGGTATCAGATACAGTGAATACATTTGCATTTGCTCCTCTTGGGGCGTCTAGAATTTTAGAACCTTACCCCACTCCCATAGGTTCACAGCACTAAAGTTCTCTATCTTTTCTTTCCACTGTAGTAATTAAACAATTTTATGTGACAGCTCAAGCCTTAAGATAGCAGAATGTGAAGTAACCAGACTTTATGAGCACATTATTTCTGCATGATTCTATAGTTTAAAGCAATTCACTAAGCCAGCTCAGGTTAAGAGTGGAATAAGTAGCCTTCATTTTTGATAGAAATAATAACATGCCTGTTCATCGATGGAAGGGACCAGTAAAGCCTATGTTTGCAAATCGTCTACAAGAGAAAGCAGAGAGTGAAACGATCAAAGAAAGAGAAACAAAACAAAACACAAATCCTTTCAAAATGTTGCTGCTTTAAGGTCTCTGAATTCACTGCCCTTCCCTCCAGTAAGCTATTCAGTGTGTGAGTCCACCTGGTCCTCTCTCACTGTCTTTCATATTTTATCAAGTCTTCACTCAAATCCCTACACTGTGTAGGTGTTCCCCTCCTCTATCTTCTCAGCCTCAGGCAGAGTCCTGCCACTGTCTTCCTTCTGGATTATGGCACTGTTCCTCCTCCATTCAATATGGTTCATCCCGTAACACAGTCATCTTGCTAAAACAAACAAAAAATTGGTACCTTCCTTCCTTTACTGCCTTGAATAGCATCATACTGCATAAATTCTGAGGTTTAAATTTCATGTCATTTTATACAAGGCACTCTGTGATCTACCTCCTGGCTGCCATCCTTCTTTGGTTCTAGCTATGGTCCTGCAGGTACACAATGTACATGCTTATCATTCTGACTTATTCATATATACCGCAGTCGTTCACATCTGACAATCTTCACATGTTTCTCTTCCTCTAAAATGTGATTCCTTTTCACTTATTCAAAAGTGACTCATGACTCAGTTTAAGAATATCTCATTCTCTGGAGCTAGGTCTGACATACGCAGGTGAAATTGCAAAGCATTGGGTCTGAACATTTTCTGTACTACATATTTCTAACACTTATCCTATTGACTTACATATAGTTGGCCTCTTTTCATGCTTAATAAATTGAACCTGAGCACAAAAAAGTAAAACTGCTACTAGTGATTATGCATAGCGTTTGTCCCAGTGAGAATAAAATCTTCCCTGCAAAGAAACTATGATCTATGAACTAGGATGGCTCCTGTATACAGTTTAACTAAACTGGACAGAAAGGATCATTGCAAAATTCACATTATTTTCAATTAGGGCTTTTATTAGACAGGGAATAGGAAGGTGCATGGATGAATGCCCTTTACTACTTACTCAGAGCCTTCTGGAAGGAAAAGCAGAATGGCAGCAGAGCTGATCATTGCACAGCGTAATAACAAGCTGAGCTTATAGTGCCTTCGTGGTTGCTCTTATTCCAGACACCACTGGCAATTTCGCAAAATCCATTACATCCACAAGGTGTTATTGAAACTAAAGATGAGATTCCTAGTGCAATGTAATATCCATTCCAAATGAATGCATTTTAAAAGAAAATGATGCTAGCTAAATAGCAAACAAACATTAGACTGTGAAAGCGCTTTTAATAAAAATAGAAAGTTTTTCCAGACCCAAGGACGTAAACTTCAGCAAATCTTGAACTACTGGTGACACAAATCAACATGGAAATTTGCAAAGAATTTTAAACTATCAAGCAAAAGGTTGGCATAAAGTAGTAGCATCTGCCTTATCTGATAGTTACAACAGCTTTATGTCTAGTAGAAGGTGAATTTAGCTAGTCTAGATCAGTTCAGTTGAGAACTGTTTTGGTTATGAAGTAGTCTAATCCTTTGGTGGGGGTCCTGAAAGTTTGAATGCTCTTTTAAAATACATTTTCTGAGTAAATATTAGTTTGTGGTGTTCCGGGTGCTGCTCATGTGCACATTTATAGAAGTGTCAGTACTGTGCTATATCAAGAACTATTTCTTCGGTTTCTGCTGTCTGCCAGGAACCATGCTCCTCATTTGCACATATATAATTTTTAAGAACCTGCAATACCTATATAAATTACTTAGTTCACAGATAAAAAGTAAGAACCCCCAAATATTAAATATCGAAGCTTTTAGCAAGATCACATGTTACCAAACTGAAGACAGAGGTAGAAATTAGGGTCATCTCTTTATGATACTTTTAGTTGGGACTCATAATATCTATCCAAGGATTCAGATATACCATGGGAGTTTCTGGGGATCAGTGAACTAGCATCTGAAGTTCAGAAGGTAAAAATTGAAAGACGGATTACTGATAATCATGTGAATAAAATGTTTTAAAGAAATAGTAATTATTGAGAAAGAAAATTATCAATAAATTGCATGGGACCAGAAACCTTAGTGGACAAATTTTTATTATGGTCTTATAAATGGCTCATGAATCTCTAAACCAAGAAATGGATGTTAAGCTTTGAATCATCAGGGGCAAGCAAAGCCAGTGTAAGCTATTTTCTCTTATATTAGCTTATTTTTCTCTGCTTAGATCGTCATTCCAGGATCTAGCTTTACATAGGAAATACTTTTTGAGAGAGACAGAATGAGAGATTTCTGGAAAATACAGGTGGGTAATTACACATTATTATTAAAAATAATAATGATAAAGGAAAGAACAAGGTCCAATGTTATGTCAACATCTTAAATAAATACTTATAAAATGTACATATATGCTCTGAACTGAAAGAAATTTACCATAAAGGAATCCAGTGTTTTTAAATTTGACATTATACTCAATTTAGTTTGCCTTTGAATTTTCTTTAATGCATTTAATTAGACAATGATAAACACCTCAAATAAAAAATAGACAAAGGAAATAAAACCTAGTTCACAAAAGCATAAATTTAAGTAACCAACTAAGAAGAATATATAATAACCTCAGAGGAAAAAATAATAAACTGAGACCTAAGTGTGTAAGTCATTATCCTCTACTTTTTCTTAATATAGTGCAGCACTTTTTATTACTATAATTATGAGATCCATTTGATACTATTTTATTTTTAATAGTTTTGCAATATTAGATTAAAATTTTTAAGGAACAGGAACCAAAGCCATTTTAACCTCCTGCAACTTATTGAATCTTGAGTTCCTACACAGTGACACAAGTATAGCAATCTAGGCATCAGTGAAATGAAACAACTTAATAATATAGAATTTAAAGTAGACAAATTCCAATTAGCACAATATACTACCATTTATCATCAATTACTCAAAAGGGGGTTAAAATTATAATAATTATTGTTAGTTCCTCTTTGCTACATAGAAATGAAGTGATAAAAATACTTTCTGAAAGTCAATTTGCAACCTATTACATGGATTGACAAAAAACTTCTTTTTCAAATGAACAGACAAAATAAGAAGTGCGACAGGACACCTGCTCATGTATATTCCTACCTGCCAAGATCCCCTAGATAAAAACTATATTAGACATCTGAGGGAATCAACTGTGGGGGAACATAAAAACTCTCTTAATTCTATAAATTCCAAATGAATTTGGCTAAAATAAACAAAAGGTTTGCATACAAATTTTAGACTTATGATACCTTATTACAGAATAATTATAATGCATATACTAGTCTCTTTGAAATGGGTTTGCACATGACATTTTTTCCTCATGGTTTTTCTGAATCTTTCCTAGTTACTATATATTCATTTTTCAACATATGAAATATTAAAGTAGATACGTTAATATTTTTACTATTTTGATAGTTTAACATTTACTATACACTTGAAATCAGATAGAGAAGGTAAAAGAGTTATTTTCAGGTAGAAGAATAAATCTACTCAGAGAAATATGAATATGTCGCAATGATGGTGTAGTGCTGTGGGAGCTTGGAGGACTCTCATCCAGCAGAACTACAGAGAAAAGATAAAGCTCAAAGAGAGTTCTGAAGAGTTGGTGGAATAAGAGCCTGGGAGAATAGTTTAGAGGAAGAAAAGGAAGTAATGTACATAATTTTCCAAGTAGCAGAACCAATGAGTCTGTGTCCTTTAGTGGGAAAGGACGGAGCACAAAATAGAAGCCCTGAAATTTCAAATTGGCTAGAGCACAGGCTGAGGAAAGAGAAGCACTGTGAAAAACATTTAGAAAGAAAATTGGAGGACACAGTTTTGCCTTGATCCAATATAGAGGAGACCAAGAGCAAGAAATGATCTTCTCTTGATCTGAACTCACCTTCAGAAATTCGTTAGACAGTTATATGTTGGAAACGGGAGGGGTGACTAAAGTTTAAAGACTAGTTGACGGAAGACAAACTACTTCTGTCAAAAAGTTACAACAGTGTTGTCGCAGATTGATAGGAAAGCTGTTAGGAAGCAGAGGAATCGATCTAAGTCTATGAGTGAATATAGGCATATAAAATAGAATTCAAAGATGAAACCAGGGCATATAACCTTGCTCTGGGAAGCTGGCCCCAGAATCACAGTACTCTTGCTATTGTTCTAATTACTTTTATTATTATTGTAATATTGAAAAGTCAACAATGTTGCAAGTAAAGGAGATGCATAACTTACATAATATGAGCAATATTAAATTAAGGCAATGTTAGACATTTGGGAAAAATTAACCATTACGAAGAAATATGGGGCTTGAGTTCAATTATAAATCAAACTTAGAATACACAAGATAATAGTGGAAATGGTTTAATCATACATTACATATTTAAAATCAAAACAGAAAATAGTATTGACTTCTTTTTAATATACCTGTGTGATATAAAGGCATTTCCTTAAGTATTTCTGGGACATAAGAAGTTCATAATCTTAAAGTACAAAATATTTATTGTAGTATTTTCCTGTAATATCTTGTAGACACAAAATATTTCCTATACTAACATGCACATGGTAAAACTCTTGGAATCAAAGGTAATCACTGACAAAATTTGAACCTTAAAGTTAATTATACTGGCTCTGTTTTTCCAAAGGAAATCTACTTTGAGACATCTTAAACTCCCTGAGCAAAGAACACAAGAAGTTATTTTAAAAATTGAAAGCGATTCTTTATTTTGGAACTACATTTAGTGTGAGTTTAAGAATGAGCTTAAGATTGTTGGTGATCAACAATCATGTCAGAAGTCCTCAGATGAAGGATTCTAGCCAAAACTAAAAACAGCTAGATTCAATACATTTCTTCAAACTATCTTATGTATGACGACTACCGATATGTCCACAATACCAAAATTATATGTACAAGACTTAAAAAAATGATTTTAATGAAGAGATACTAAATTCCTGGAAAAGGACAGAAGGCTTTTTCTATTTGAGAAGGAAATGTTTGTATTTCTTTTTTTGTGTATGTGTCAGTATACAAATTTATTGTCTTTGAATATAGGACATGATGAAACCACGTAATCAAACTATTGTCAAGTCAAAGAGTCTATTTGTTTTTTTTGTACAACACTAAGATATAATAAAACTGATACATCACATAAAATTCAATTTTAGGCAAATTCGTAAACCACATCCATGGAGTCCTTAGTGCATGATTACATGGAATTGCCTAAAGTGTATTCTAGATGCAGCTCTCATTTATATTTGTTTTACCTCTTCCCTGAAAATTGCTGCCTTTGTATCTCTAGTAAAATTTTAACTGTATTTGTTGTTAATTATGTAAGGTGGAGAAATTATAAAGGAATAAATTCTTTCTTAGAATGAGGGAATGTCATGTCTCTGATCTCTGAAATGTCAAAATAACCTCAGTAACTTCAGACAAACTAAATAAAATACAAAAGTTTTGCCTTCTTGGATAAACAGTGAAGGAAAGCTGAAAGGCTGTATAGATTTGTTGTGACATTTCATATCAGCGTAGTGAAAGTTTCCTTTAATTTTTAGGCTTGAAGGGAAAATATTCTGATATATGTTTTCTTTTTTATCTGATAACTTCCCACTCCTCTTTTCAAACTGAAAGATGAATTTGATTCTTTTGTTGTTGTTTTTTGGTCTCAGGGGAGTTTTGTTTTGGGATAGAAATAGTCCTTTATAGAATATATTTTCTTCAATAATTTTAGATCCATGTGAGATTATTAGCTACACAGGAAAGAAAAATGAGAGGTCTTACTCTCTTAATTAGGTAAAGTTCATCTCCTATGTTGAAAAGAATGTAAAATGGTAAGCACTTGTCAATTTTTAACAATTAGATCCTCAGAAAAAAACCAGCAAACATAAGGGAATGGCAGTGTGGTCAATCATGGGATATAGGTTCATAGAGGAGATATCTGTCCATGCAACAGGTTTATCTTCAAGCAGTGAATGAAAAATTAAAGGAATAGCTACATATGAAAAGATCTTACACATAAATACAAAACTTTGACCTGTGTAGCCAAATGATTGCTATCCAGAAAAACATTGCTTTCACTTAAACATTGCTCCTATGTCTCCAAGAATATTTTACTGAATTTGAGATAGAAATTCTCAAAGTTGAAGTTTCTTCTTATTCAGAAAAAAAGAGAACAAGCATTTATATGTCAAACAGTAAAATGTTTAAACTGATTCACAGTAAGTATAAGAAAGTACTTGTACTCAACTGAATTACATGCAGTATGTCATCTTCTTAGGAAATTACTAATATTAGACACAGATTCAGGAGTGATCCTGCTCAGACAGAGGTCCTCTGCCTAGGGGCACAAAATCAGCTGCATTTTAGTAGCTGCTGGTGACTGGTGTGACCAGCTTCAAAAGAAAGACTCAAATGTACAGTATAGTCTGTTTCCTTAGAAGATATTTATTGAACTGAGGTTTCCTGTGGGAAACCTATACTGAAAATTTCTAAAAATCAAAGTGAAATCTCCTCCCCCTCCTGGTGCTCAGGGAGAGAAAGGGGAGAGGGAAAAAAGCACATTGCTTCAAGCGCACTGCTAGCCTGTCCCTCTGGACATACATGAGGTCCCGACAGCCACAAAAATTCTGAAGCTACTCAGAGCAAGACACTGAAGAAATATAGCAAGCACTTCAGGAAGGCAGAATTGGATACCTTGAAGGCTGCGAGGCTTAAGAAATTCTGACTTTTCTCAGGAAAACTTCAGGCCAGCTTGTCAATATACTTAGCAAGTTCTTAAGGTACGGTCTAAGAGAGGTGGGGGAAGTGGGTATGTACTTCTGAAGAAATGAGCTAGATCTCCCATGCTTTTTTGCAGGTAAGATTTCTGGAATCTCAGTTAGAGAGCTAAGATTGCCATATTCCTTATGTAGAGGCAACCTAGAGAGAAACAGTCTTGCTGAAACCTTGGTCTTTCCCAGGCTAATTAATTTCCTGATCAGTTATTCAGATAACAGAAGGAAAATGGAAACAGCGCTTTGTTCTACATACAATAGATAGCATACAATTAAAAAAAAAACCCTAGACGGGTGAACATGTGAGGGTAAGAATGTGTAATCAATACATCAGAGAAAAGGAAAATATTAAACGATGACCTACAAATGATTCCAATTTTACAGATAACAATGAAGAAATTAAAAACTATTATGCTACTCTATGTTAAAAATGTAGAGCAAGGTTGAAGTAGAAAACACATGAAGAGTCTCACCAAAGAGACAGACTTGTTAGGAAAATAATTTAGAAGCTGAAATGCTTGTGATATCTGATGTCAAGAAAACAATGCCTTAGACAAAGAAAAGACACAGGATAGTGAACACAGACACCGCCCCCCCAATCAAAGAAAAATGACCACAATGAGACAAAGAGAGACAAAATGAGTAAAATAACAAAGAATTAAGGACGTGCAGAACACTCACAAATTTGCTAACACTCATGTAACTGGGATTCCAGAAGGAATACGCAAAATGAGAAATAGTAACACACTTTTCTTCATAACTGATAGAACGGTCAGGCAATATCTGTTTTTTGTTTTGTTTTGTTTTTTTGGTACCAGGAATCAAACTCACGACCTCTAGTTTGCCAGGCAGGCGCTTAAGCCACTGAGCTATATTCCTGGCCCTAAGGCAGTCTCTGAACAGTGCAATTAACAAACTTGATATAACTCACTTTTACACACAGTGAAAAATAATTAATGTCAGAAGAGAGTAGAAGAGAGCTCTTCACATGCTAGTGATAGTGTATTTACTAATCTGGAGGTTGCTGACATAGATACACTAAACTTGGTGGGATCCCCAAAATCTGTAAATAAGAAACTCAGGGTACTGAAAGGCTGCTTGATTTCAAATCTGTCAAATCCACAGGTTCTAATTCAGTTCCTACAAAGAATCTTTAAATATTTTGGGGACCACTGAAGAGTTAAATTTTTAAAAACTTAAATTGTTGTTGTAAGTATATTTTCATCAAAGATAAGGACAAAAATGTACAGCAACTTCCACTGGTGTGTGATCTGCTTTTGAAAAATTAATTTTGTTTTGTTTTGCTTTGTTTCTCGTTTTTCTTCCAGTATGGGGAATCAAACTCACGACCTTGCGCTTGCCAGGCAGGTGCTTTGCCACTGAGTTAAACCCCCAGTCCCTGAAAAATTAATTTTTAATTGATGATAATAATGATATATTGATGGGGCACAATGAGATATTTCTGTACATGTTTACATTGTTTAATGATCAGCTTGGAATACTTCATTTATCTATCATGTCAAACATTTACCATTTCTTTGTGATACAAACATCCAAAATCTTCTCTTCTAACTACCATGTTTATACAGTATTGTTAACTATGGTCACTGTTTTGTGTAACAGTCCCTCGAATTTATTCCCCTTCTCTGGTTGTTAAGCGGTCTCTCCAAGTTGCCCCTTCTTCTCTGCCCCCCTCGCATCTGGTATGAGCTCAGCATTTTTTATCCTACCTCAGTGAAATCCTGTGGCATTTGTTTCTCTGCATCAGACTTACTTCACTTAACACTGGCATCTCCATGTCCATCCATGTTGCCCGAAATGACAGGATTCCATTCAGTTTATATTGCTGAATAGGATCTCATTATTTTTCATTGCTGAATATTAGTTTATATATACACCACCTTTTCTTTATCCATTCCTCTGGTGACCAGGAAGCACTAGGGTTGATTCCATACCATCACAATGTGATCTACTTTTTAAATTATCCTCAGGCAGGATTCCTCAAAATCTCTGTGGTCAGTATTTGGTAGTTTTTTTTTTTTTAATTTAACCTTCAGCGGTCCCCAAAATATTTAAAGATTCTTTGTAGGAAATGAATTAAAACCTATAGATTTGAGAGATTTGAAATCAAGAAGTCTTTCAGTACCCTGAGTTTCTTATTTGCAGACTTTGGGGATCCCACCACACTAAAGCTAGACCAGTTCCACATGAATGTGTGTGTATGTATATTTGTGTGTAGACACGTATATTAACTATATTAGAGATACAATTGGTACACTTTCATAGACCACACTTTTAGGGATAGTCAAGAGCTACTTATAAAAATGTTACTGAGTTATTAAGACATATTACCAGTTGTTCTTCACATATGAAATCGAACGCACTGTTAAAGTTCCATGAAAAGTCTCATTCTGGGTTCTAATAAAAAAAGTCTGGCTTCTCCAAGTGTCATATAAATTTGCAAGACTTTTATAGACAATTGGAATTTACATTTTTCTGTGCTACTCTACCTATTCAGTATCAGACTTGTAAGTTTGTGCTACATTTGTTATTAATTAAATATCATTAGTTTTTTTTTCATTACTGTCAATCTAAGCTGCTGTTTTGATTTATCCTTTCTATAGATGGCATATTTATGCCAATAAGATATGTATAGTTTGCAGTAACAGAATAAATCACTCATAAACACACTGTTAAGAGAGATGATAGTCACTGAAAAATTTATTTGTAGAAACATTTCAGTATTGTCAGTTTGCCTGTGAATTCATTTTATTTCATCTACTGCAATTTACTATCAAAGTAATGGCAATAACTAAGGATAAATACAAATTATGAATAAGAGGTTTAACTCTCCACATTGCACATAAAGGAAAATATTCCATTCCTTTCCTCTCACTTAGAACATTTACTTTCGAAAATGTGTAATTATAAACAGCCCTTTCTCTTCTCTTTGAAATGAATACAAATCTTTTTGAAAATCAGGCCTTTCTGACCTAGAAAAGTCTCAAGTACCTAGGAGCCATCTCTTTGAAATGTAAACATCAAGGGAGTTAGTTCCCTCCTAGTCACCGAGAAAGGATTGCAGCCCAATTTCAGTGGGTGCCTTGTTACCCCACCTGTCACAAACATTTGAGATATTTGTTTTTCCTGTGAATGAAGCCAATTAGCTGACAGGAATGGTCACCCCAATTATCGGATGAATCTAGGATGAACTCCATGTGTCATACGGTGCTATCAACTCCTCTTGAGTACTAGTTACTATTCATCTTGAAAATGCGTGTGTAAGGAGTTACATTTCCTGGGCTGTACAAAAGGGTGAGATTTTTTTTCTGTCTTTACAGTCTCTCAGGGGACTGAGGATGATGTGTCATATGTTCAGCTTTTATTCTTAGTAGTAAAACTATTTTCTTTCTCTTCTACCATTGTGGTGAGGTTTCTGGGTGAGCATATTTTTTTAAAAATCATGTTTCCCCAGCATAATACTCTAGGTTACGTTTAAATATGTAGAATTTTGCAAAACTGATACCCTATATGGGCTGCCAAGTCATCTCCCCCTCCTACGCTGATCAGTGAATTTGAGAACTGAAGCTGTCTCAGTCCTTTCCTCTCCCATGCATCCTCCTTTATATCTTTGAAAGTATCTTGCTCCTTCCAACAGTATCTTCAGAATGACTTGCAGTGACTGAGAGCTTCACTCAAAGTCCTAGGAATAGAGTATACTGGATAAATTTTCTGACCTGCTATGTTCTATTTGGTTGTAATAGATTGAATGCTTTTCCTTTGTGGTTTAAATTCTCAGACCAATTATTTTTACAACAGTCATGCAAACACGGGGGTGCTTTAATTAAGTCCATAACTTATATATTAGGGTTTGTTATTAGTGTTTTCTAAAAATTGATTTGCTAGGAGATTTATTTTGTTCACAGGTTAGTAAAAGGGGAGTTAAAATTATTTTAAATGTATTGATCAAAGTCAAGTTAAAAAAAACCAAGATTTGATATTTAATCTTTTCACAACAAATGTTTTTTAAACTATTCATTTCAGGAACTGGGGACTTAGCTCAGCAGCACAGCAAATGCCTGGCAAGCGCAAGGTCATGAGTTTGGTTCCTGGTACCAGAAAAACAAACAAACAAACAAACAAATAAATAAATAAGCTATTCATTTATTTTAAAAATGATTTATTTGACCATTAAATGCCCTGATCATTTACAGCAATGCATTGAATTGTGTTTAAAAGTGAAATTGTGTTTAGATACAAACATTTTTATTTCATATTCTCAATCTTGACACATTTAACTAATTTACTTGACTTTTAAGCAAAACTGTTTTACTTTTTAAATTATTTTTATTTTCATCAATAACCATTCTCATCTAGGGTGTTCTTGAATTCATGCAAAGGAATGTAGTTTTCCCTAACAGTGAGTACTTTTCACGCCAGCCAGACACTTCTACTGGGTGCTTCCTATATGTTAAGTACCATGCTACATATTGAGAAAACAGTCTGAAGGAACAGAGGATAAGGAAGCTGGGGGAAAAAGATGAGACTTGTAGTGAATTATTACCATTGCAGGGGAAAAGCCTCACAGTGACCTGTCTTGACAAATGAACAGTTGTCAAAATAAGCAAGAGAGCTACCAACGAGAGCAGCAAAGAACTTTAATTCTGAGTGAGAACTCAAACCTTCATAAGAGGCTTCTCACTGAGGCATCACGCTTGGCTTTTATGCTGTTTGGACTCAATCGTCTTTCACAAGTGTTAAAAGCAGTGTGGGTCCTTTGCCTTGGGAGAACAAAGAATTTCTCAATATATTGTAACTTATTAAAATGAATAGTTTCCACATAGTGTGAAAAGATGCATATATATGTATATATCCATGCAAAAATGTGTGTATAAAGTCCAGAAACTGTATAGAGCTGGTTAAATGGTACAGTCAGGATTAGAACTCAGGAACTCAATTTCAAAGTACACCTTTCCGGGGCTGGGGACTTAGCTCAGCGGCAAAAGCACCTGCCTGGCAAGTGCAAGGTCATGAGTTCGGTTCCCGGTACCAGAGAAAAACCAAAAAAAAAAAAAAAAAAAAAAAAGTCCACCTTTCCCTCTCCTCTTCCTCTTCCTTCCTCCCTTCCTTCCTTTTTTCCTTCCTTCCTTCCTTCTTTCCTTTCTCCAAGTCACTGTTATATAGCCTTTAAGACAAGCATCACTAGAGCCTAAAAGTAATAACCTGGAATTTTTTTTTTTGGTAATGGGAATCAAACTTAGGACCTTGTGCTGGCTAAGCAGGAACTGTGCTGCTGAGTTATATCCCAGGCAAAAATCTTGACCCCTTAGTGTAATTATGTTAACAGAGTCAGGAGTCTTGCCTTTGTGCTTACAACATACTTAATATTTCTCTGATGAATTCATCAAAATGTTGACTCTGAAACTGCCAAATCATCATATTCTCTTCTTGTAGAAAATAAGTTTAAAATGGCTAATGCTTCTCTTAGCTTGCATGTGGAACTACTTCTAGCCCTGCTTCCTTTTCCCCTGAAATGTTATGCAATTATATTCTATTAAAATAAAAAGCATCCAACGCATCGTTCAGGGAAGAAAGATCTTCCAAATATAAGACTGAAAGGAAGGGTGGAATATCAAGAGAGGTTGGGGGATCGCTCCTGGCATGGATGAAAGAGGTGACTTGAGGATCAATCTTTACGCTAGATTGATCTTATTGCCAGCTGGCTGTTAGCACACAGACTCCTCCCACGTACACACATGGTCTTCTCCTTGTGTGCTTGGGACACTGTTGCCTCTCTGAGTGTTTTGATCTCCTTTTCTTATAATGACATGAGTAAGCCTGGATTAGGGCTCACCTAAAGTCTTCATTTTAATGTAATTACATCTATAAAGGCCCTATTCACTGTAGTCACATTCTGAAGTATTAGCGACAGGGCTCCACTGCACAATTTTTGGCAGGGTGTCATTCAGCCACCATCTATGCACACATAACTGAATTTGCAGACAGTGGTGCCTCGGTTCACAAATTTCACTCTTTCTATGATTCTGGCCATTAACTGAACTGGATGAGACCCGAGTCGAATTTCCCCATAAAGTTGACATTGAACCTAATCATTGATCAGAGTTTTGGAGAGAATTAAGTTCGTGAACCAAGGCATCACTGTTTCAGACAGGTCATTACTTTATGGAGGTCAGCAATTGACTGTGTATTGAGAGCTCATTGTTGTTATTTGTGAAATGTATAACTTTAATGTATATTTAAAAATATAAAAATTCATGTTCCACAAGGTCCCTACAACATAGATTCTGTGAGCTGTCAGACAGGGAAAATGCTAAAGTGCTATATTTTCAGGATATAGTTGTCCCTTGGTTCCCTTGGGGAATTAGTTTCAGAAGTCCTGCAGCTACCATCATCTGAAAATTCTTAAGTCCTTTATATACAATGTGCAGCATTTGCATATAATCTATTCACAGTATTCTCTATATTTTAAACATTACATTAGCAATAGTACCTAATCCAATGTAACTGTAGGTAATTAGGTATTATGCTATATTGTTCAGGAAATAATATGAAAAAAATTATGTACATGTTCAGTCAAATATGTAATATTTTTTAATCTATGATTGATTGAATCCACAGATGAAAGATCCATGGATTCACAGAACTGACTCTATTAAGTAATTTAAGGGAAATATAATTTTTAAAAATATTCTGAATAGAAATATAGACATTGCTAGAAAGTAATTTTTTCTATTATACTCTGCTTTATCAAAAAAGTAAAACATTTAAATTGTAGTGCAGGAATTCAGATGTTGTCCTGCAATCTTTAAACCTAAAATGAATGATTTTCCCTTAAAAAAATATGGTATCACCAACTGACAATAGAAACTAATAATTTAAATAAATAGTCCGTTCAGGATACCTTTGAGGAAGGATGATTTGCACTGTTATTTCTTGCCAGTTCTTGTTCTGGTGCCATACTTTTATTGTTGAGCTTCTTCTATGCAAATCTCCTGGGAAATGGTCTAGCAGGAATCAGATTATACAGTAAATCTTCATTTTCATGTGTGTTGCATGCACTTTGGCTTTCAAGGATCCCAAAGGATGAAGTTTGCATTAGAAAGACACTATACTCTAACCTGCGATGCTCTAGAAACATAGACTACTGTTCCACTGTTCAGACTTTAGCCACCTTCAGATGCTGCAGGCTGTGCAATGCTGCTACTTGCTTCAACTGAGTATCAGGTGCATCCAATAAATGAATTACTAGCGGTGACCGAGTGTTTGTACTGATTTTCCATTGTCTACCATTTGAAGGAAATAATAGAAACATATGTTCCAAAGACGATTGTTCAATATATTCGCATAGTGAAGTTAAAATGTTTGGTTAGGAAATCAATACTGTTGTACTAAGCACCAAGTATGGTAAAGTAGAAGAATTATCAGAAGCTGTGAACTTGCTTAAAATCAATGTGTGCCCAAACCAGCCGGTAACAAAATAGATAAAACTACAACTTTAAATAGTAACCTGGGGAGAGTTCACCGGCATCCTAGATTTTGCCACTGCAGGGAAAAATCAATGAAAAACACAAACAAATAATAAAGGCAATACAATATTTGAGTTAGCATTAAGATTCATCCATAGTAAGTTTGCAAGTAGGATGAAAATTCTCTGTACAATGAATACAACATCAAACCCTGGAGGTAAATGGGGACATAGGTTTAAAGCTCCATTTCGGAAAAGTAACAGGATTTAAATAAAAGGTGGGATAATATACTATTAAAGTATTGGGAACAGGCTCTAAACTTTAGGCTTTAAAGTAAGCATACTGCAGGGGCTGGGGATTTAGCTCAGCGGCAAAAGTGCCTGCCTGGCAAGCGCAAGGTCGTGAGTTCGGTTCCCGGTACCGGAGAAAAACCAAAAATAAAAAAAAAATAAAAAAAAATAAAGTAAGCATACTGCAATTTGTAGCAGAAATATACTAAGTTACATGAGTTTTTCACTCTGACCCCTAGAATGTATAACACATATCTTGCAGGAATGTGTAGCTTAGAATTTAAAAGTTCCAAGAATGACAGTCACACCAAAGAACCAGTATGAGTCCTTGTATCAGAATGTGTCCCCTCCAGCTACCTAAACTGGAACCTTTTGCTGTCTTTCCTCTAGCTTTCTGATTAAAGCTTTTACTGTAAAGTTAGGCTTCAGTTTTAATTTCCACTCTTTCTAAAAGCAGGGACACAAGCTAGATGGTGACAGACATTGGCACAGTTCCAGGCTGCTCTAGCATTAGTTAGGACCCTGTAATTGACTGAGATTGAACATTGGATGAGTGAGTCCCCATCCAGAATTCTGGGCCTTGAGTTGGTTTTCTAATCATTTCCTTTCCGGAACCCATCCATGTTAACTCTCTTTGAGATACTTCAGAGTCTGTCAGGATTTCTACTAACTCTGAATTACATACTGGCATGATTGGCTGTTGATTTGTCTCATTTCTTGGTTTGGCGTGGCACTGGTTCTTTTCCTAAAACCTCTCTTATGAGAGACAGATCATTTGTTGGGCAAAGTATCCAGATTTCTCAGATGTTTTGTGCTTTTCTCTACCTACTGTCTGCTCCATGCCACCTTTATTCTCCCACTTCTCAGGCAGGGATGGCTGCCTCCCTGTGCTGGTGATCTGTAACTTTCCTCCCTCAGAAAATACAGATTCCAAGGTCTGTATGGAACTGTCATGTTCTTCCTTATCTTTTTCACTTGGGCTCAATGAAGGTCAAATCCTTCTCTTTCACACAGTTTAGAAGCCTGGGTCTCAGCAATCAGTCCAGCTGACTGGAGTAAGCAGACTCAGTTCATGCATGCCTGTGTTCTCAGAAACTTCAGTATTTCACACCTTCTTCAGCTCCAGCTCAGAACCCTAATCTTTGTCTCTGTCAGCTCTGTAGCCACTGTCAGCCCCTGAAAGACAGACCTTGAACCTCTCCATGCTTCCCAGCACAGCTATGTTGATTCAAGTTCCTTTCTGCTCTTCACCAGGGCTCAGCTGCTGAACTGGTTTATGGGATGTATGGCTTAATATGGTGTGTTGAAGGTCTTGGAGTTAAACTTTTGCCTAAAGCTTTGGTAAGTAATTTGGCAAGGTGTATCTGGGAAAACATACACATTTGGATATTGGCTACTCAACAGCTAGATGACCTTGGATGAAGAGGAAAGATTGGAATGGTCCCATGTAGCTGCTGAAATTAATTTAATTTTGGGGACATTTTCTTATCTTTCCACTTTTGCTTTCTACCACTATTCAGTACAAAAGAAGCATGAACTCTAAAATTTGATAGGTCTTCAGATTTAGACACTTGGTGAGTCCCTTTCTGACTCTGTACCTTACTCTGTCTTGTTTCTGTGTCATTTGAGCTCTTTCAGAGTCCTGGGCTGAACGCACTTGAATTTAACACAGAAATCTGCCTTTTCTTTTTGTTACCAGCTTGTAGGATGCTGAAGTCTCCTTCTAGAAGTAATTTCTAGGTTTCTTCTACCCTGAGCAAGGAATTTGTCAGAGCAAGCACAAACAATACCAAAGTTTTATACTTACTAAAGGCACAGAATGAAACAGTCTCTGCAGAGCAAGTTTGGGGCAAGTAGGAAGGTAAGACATCTGACCCCTAAATAAGTTTCACAGTAGCTGTTCTAGAGGGAACAAAAATATCTAAAAACAGAGACTTTTGTCAAACTATGGGTCCACAAGTTAAAAATGAGCTTTAAATTATATCTTCAAATGATTGAGGCTTTATTTAGTGATAATTTTAAGGTATCCTAATTCTACATAAACACAGCTCAATTAATATTCTAGCAACAATCACTATTTTTTAGAAAGAAAGAAAAAAAGAAAGTAAGAAAGAAAGAAAGAAAGAAGGAAAGAAAGAAATTAATACCTATGACTTACCTGATGTGTTAATGGATTTGTTCATTTGGTCTAATGCAAGAGATACTACAGATATTTGCTTGCTTCTCTATAAAAAGTAAACTATTATTTTGCTGTCGAGTTTTTTCTTCAGTTAAATACCTACAATGTGGCTCTTAAAGGAAATCATTCTGTTTTTACAGAAAAGCCTTAGAAGTTTCAAAAACAAAAATTTAAAGTTTTCCTCCCCAAGTATGATTTGTGTCCTTCATTAGAGTTACAGTGCTTGCATCTACATATGACACAGATAGTCAGAGACACAAATGGGAGTAATAACCTGATTTTTAAAGCCAGTGGTGACTTATAAGTGGGGTGGCATAATTTTGTAATCATCTATATTATATTTTTGTTAAAATGATCATATATTGTAATAGTATATCTTCTAAGTAAAGCATTTCTAACTAAGGCACTCTGTTCCAGGAAAATATTTTAAAAGTACTCAAATTGTAATATACAGGGATGTCAGAATATTTATTTTTAAAATAGGGCTTATTATATTGTTCCATTCCTAGAAAAAATTTACAATAGGTTTAAGAGGGTTTTTTTTTATTTTATCGAAATAAACACTTCTTATTATCTTTCATTAGGTTTTGTTTAGGAAAAGCAAGTCTTAGCTAGTTAGGTTTTACTTAGATATCTCTTTAAATTTGTGTTGTATAATTCTGGTCAAACAAACCCCACTATATGTGATATATCTTATTCTGAAATATATAATTGTTGTGGTATTCTGCTATAATGTACTTAGTCATGCATACAGGTTTTATATGCAAAAATGTAAATAATTTGTTTTGATAAATTGCTACCTTGTTTATTACTAATACTCATTTAACTGGAAAGAGCTACACTCTTTTGGGTCAATAAGACAGTCTTGCTCAAGTGTGTGTTCTTTGTGAAAGAGACATTATAGCTTGTTCACTGTCATCAAAATGTTGGCAGTTCTGTTGTGTTCACCTAAGAAATTCTGAAGATACAAAAAAACTTAATTCTTAGTATTGGCGTTACTAAATCAGGTACTTTCTCCTAAATGGTAATTTACATTGGTTTATAAAAAATAGGAATCTTAAGTATGTGCTTAATGTGATTTTCCCATAGAACCAAGATTGTTTTGCAGAAATATTGGCTTTTACAAACTAACTTGGTCACTATATTTCTTAGTTCAAATCTACTCCACAGACTAGATTTACCCTATATAAATCTAAAAATAAAAAAGCAGAAAACACTAACAAAGATAGCAAGAGAAAGAAAGATACGTGTAAGAAAATATTTTTAGAAAGAAAAGATCTTGTGTGGTATGATTTTATACTATCAGAATCAAAGCAACAAAAAAGGTGTACACAAATATCAAAAAAGTAATCTAAGACACAAAAAAGTTTGTGAAGGGTGAAACCTATAAAAAATTTATATGTATGAGTTTATCTATAATTTCAAAAATTACTTAAAAATTTTAAAACAAATTTCATAATATTAATGTAAAACCAATTTCTATGTTTCAAATAAGTTTGTAAATTTTTACAAAATTTACAAAAAGTAGCCTCAGAAATAAAAGTTTGTGTTGTATTAGGACAATTTTTGTGATTTAGGAAAATCAGAAAATAGGAAACAATGTTGGTTACACAGGAAACAAATATGGTGTTAACATAGCCAGAGTTTGTTTTCATGATGAATTGATAACCCTGGTTAAATGAACATCTAGTTTTGATGTTATTATGGTATATTGGACACTCTATATCTGACAGTAGATGTGCATACTTCTGGGGACTAGAAATGCTCTATAAATATGCACAGTTTATAAAACTGAAGATGTATAATTTGATGTATGCACAATAACCAGTAAGTGTTCTGTTTTATAGAATATGCTGTGAATCTGGACTTTAAACATATGAAATGCTGAGAAACAGTGTTTTGCAATACAAGTCAGGTGAGGAAAGACCTGCCACTTGGACATTCCCACCCCTTACTGGCTATATCTATTGCCTATAACTATGTAAGCACTTTTGTTATTATACATCAGGTAATGAGTATATTTTCAGGTCACTGTCATTATCACCTAAGCTTGTAAGAGACTTAAACATATTCCCTGACTTTTTGTTGGTACTTTTAAAATTCATAGATATGTTAAACACAAAATTACATGATTATAGCTATACTACTGAGCCACACACTGCCTTAAAGGTAAGAGTAGAAATTGATATGTAAAAATTTCCATGTCACTGTGATGCTAGTTATTGCTGAATTCTTTGTATGTCTAGTATATCTATATTCTCTAAGTACACAAGCATTCTACAGTATAGAGCTTGCCTAAAACACCTCCACCTACTTGTGATCCCTTCCCCACAGAACCAACATTGTTTGTAATGATAGGGTTTTTTTTAGACTTACATTTACATGTTCATAATTATATTATGATAGCTAAATATTTTAAACACTATATACTACAATCAGTGTCACTCTAGCAATTAAAGAATTAGAAATTAGTCACCCATATGGTATATTTATAAGCAAGGACATTCTACCTACTAAGACTCTGACAGAAGTAGACTTCTTAAACTATGATGCAAACTGGATTTCTTTTGCTGTTGTTATCTTTGTTGCAGATCTTCCTTGTAAAACCCTGTAACTGTGATGTGTTAACATTCCTCAGGAGTATAATTTCTTGTTTTAATTTTAAGCTTTATTTTTACTGGTACATGTAACAGTCCATAATAATTGCATTCCTTGTGATGAGCAGGTACCTGTACACATCATTATCCTTCTTTTATGCCTTCCCCTCTTCTCCCTCCCTCCTCTTTCTACCTGTTGGTCCCCTTTTGCTTTACAGAAGATCTATTGCTCAGGGCCAAGAGTATAGCTCAGTGGCACAGCGCCTGCTTGGCAAACACAAGGTCCTGAGTTCAATTCCTGATACCAAAAGAAAAATAACAAAACCTATCTCTCTATTGCTTATTACCTATATTTTATGTTGCTCTTTATTTATATTTTTATTTTTTTCTCTTATAAAACAAACTATGTGATATTTAAGCTGTGCGTCTGATTTGTTTCTCTTAACATTATGGTCTCAAGGTACATCCTTTCTCCTACCAATGACTAAAGTTTATGCTTCTTTATGACAAAGTAGTACTCCATCATGTGTAAGTTCCTCATGCTCCTCATCCATTCTTTTGTTGATGAGCATGTAGGTTGCTTCTAGGATTCAGCTATTATGAATTGTGCCACTATAAATATAGGTATGCGTAGGTCACTGTACTATGATATCTTTAACTCTTTCAGGAAGATAACTAGAATGAAAAATAGCTGGGTTGAGTGGATGTTTTGAGGAATCTCTGTACTCATTTCCATGGTAGTTGTACTAGTTTTCACTCCCACCAACAGTGTAGAAGTGTAACTTTTCCCCCACTGCCTTGCCTGAATTTTAATTTTATTTCTTCATGATAGCCATTTTTTCTGAAGTAAAATATGAAACCTCTTGAAGATATAGTTGTACTCAAAGACATTCTGAATAGGAAGCCAGTTGCATAAGAGGGGGCACCAAGAATTAATAAATGGGTACAGTGCCAAATCAAAATCTGCTGCGCAGCAAAGGAAATGACCAACAGAGTGAAGAGACAACCACACAGTGTGACAAAGAAATTTGCCAGCTATTCCTCAAACAGAGGGCTAATATCTAGAATAAATAAAGAATTCAAACATATTAGATTCCCCAAAATAAAAGATTCACTTAAAAAAATGGGCCACTGAGATGAGTAGACACTTTTCAGAAGAAGTGGTACAAATAACCAATAAATAAATAAATGAAAAAAAAGTTCTAACATCATTGGCTATGAGAGAAATGCAAGTTAAAGCAACAGTAAGAGTTCACCTTACTCCAGAGTATACTTTCTAACAGACAGCCTGAACAGTATTTTAAAATGATAGGCCATTCTCTATAAGATATATGGAAGATGAAACTGACTCCCAGTATCCCCATACACCAATTGTAATAGGATTAAGTCCTACAGCTTCCACTTTAAGACTGGTGCAACAGACCTTCTGGGAGTTCACCAACAGAAGCTTGGAGACCAAAGTTTAAGAAGATAAAAGGGCAAAGAGGACAAGTCAGACTTTGATTCTTGGCCTCCAAGGTCAAAAAGAACTCAGAACACAATGCTCCCCTGTAAAAAAGCCCACTATCTTGAATGAGTCACTGAGCTCCTGAAGCAGGGGGCTCTTTTGGACTCACAATGGCTAAAAGTCCCTCAGTGTGTGCAGTAGATCCTTAACTTATGAACTCAATTAATTCTCAAGGGCTGGCTGTAACTGAAGTTGTCAATTGAAGGCTCAGGCTCTTCTACACAGCCTTCAAAGTCTCTCTCCTGTGTACAGGTGGATCTCAGTGTCCTTAGAGAGACACGGGCCCAGGACTTCTCAGTTAAGCCCATACAGGAAAAGACATTGTCATGTTCCTTGCAGAACCTTTAAGGGCTAAATCTGTATCTCAGACCATCTGGAAACACAAGCTTCTGGCATTTGGGTCACAAGTCAAGACTTTTGTTGTAAGTTAAAACTGAAATTCCAGTCATAACCTAAGTTATTCATGTGTCAGGCAGGTTGTAACTTGAAGGTCCACTGTACTGTAAAAAAAGGAGGGTTACTAATGAGGAGAATTACACAAGGCCAAGCAAGACCATGACACATCCTGGTGGATAACACAACTGTAAAGATCTGGGGGAGTGACGTGCTCTTCAAATGTTCCTCAATATAGCCCCTTAAAAGCTTTGATCAACCTTTATAGTAAAAGGAAATTAATTTTGTCATCTACTCTAAAACACTCAATAGGAAAGTATAACCAAAAGAACACAATAGTTAACAACATTAAACAGGGGACAAGAGAGAATTTTCTTTTTTTGTTTTGGTACCAGGGATTGAACTCAGGACCTTGCACTTGCCAGGCAGGCACATAGCTGCTGAGCTACATTCCCAGCAAGAGAGAATTTTTTGTTTGATTGTTTTTTCTCCTTAAAATGAAGGGGGATAAAGTCTCTCAAGGTGAAATGACACAGCCATAATGTTAGCAATAATGTTAGTCATTAGTAGGCTGGAGACAGGTGGCTGATGCCTACTTGAAAAGCAATGATGTGATTTTTCTTTTCCCCTCACTTTCTTAGTCATTAGCTATAGGTAAGATCTAAGCAAGCTTAAAGCTTTAACCTTTAGCTCAAGAGAATGCAGCATCCTCCAAGTGTGCTGATAAGGTCCAAGGCCCATATAAAGTTTAAAGCTTAGGTGTGAGGATGGAAAAACCTCAGGGTCACAAAACAAGCTACATAGAGACATTCCTCTAAGGAGTAAACAGGGACCTACTTTTCGTTGAAGCAGGTAAGCAGAGTCGATTTTATTTGTGTAAGAAAAATCACATGGTCAGGATTGCTTTAGGGAAGGGAGAACAGACAGAATTCTGTGTCCTTACCTACTACTCATTTAAAGCATGATTTCCCCAGAGGCAGCAAGGGACTTAAAAGCCATTTTCCTTAAGAACCATAACTCTTCACTTGGGCCTAAAACTCAGTAGGTATCTAAAAGCAGAATATTTGCCTTTCATTTTTTATCTTTCATTACTATAACACATGGGTCAAAATCTCTTCTCAGCTCTACATGTGGAAGAGATATGTTAATCAGTTAGAGAGTGTCTCTCTGAAAATTAGCAAAACAGTGTTGATGAGACATGAATTTTCATAATCTTAGCCTCTCCAGATTAAAGACAGCAGGATGGGTGATTTCCAGGGACATCTAACTATGCTTAGAAAGTCTCCAGCCATTACAGGGAATCTGTAACCACTGTGAACAAAAGCATCCTCCAACCATAGACTTCAGAACTCTGATAAAGGGACTGAGATCCTATGACATTAGCACTGAGACAATGATCAACTGGATCTGAGCCCACCAGCTAATCCTTAAAAACTGGCCTCCTCCAGTTGTGAGTGTCAGCCTTAACCCCTGTATCAAAGTGGTGTGCCCCAGCCTGCTACCTAAACTAGCACTCTTTCTTATCTTCTCTCTAACTTTTCAAATACTATGAAGTGTGGAGATGCCTCCAAAATCTAGGACTAGAGGTTCTCTTTGACCCAGCTATTCTCCTTCTTGGTATCTTCCAACCAAAATTTAAAAGCATCATTCCACAGTGACATATGCACACCCGTGTTTTGGTGGCACAGTTTTGACAAGCCAAATCTTGGAAACAGCCCAAATTCTCACCAACTGGTGAATGTATGAAGAAGATAACGCTTTTTTATACAATAGCTTGAGATATTTCTAGTTAAATGGAGGCATGTTGAGACCATTCTTTTAAGTGAAATAAATCAGACACTCATGTATAAATACTTCATTGTTTTTCTAGTCTGAGAGCCCAAACATGTAAATAAGGACCAAAATGTATATCAGATATTGTGAAATAGAAAGAAAATTTCAAATGGGGAGGGGAAAAAGAGAGGGATGATGAAGGAAATAGGGAAACATTAAAAAAAGGGAAAAGAAGAAAAAAGGCAAACAAAGCTCTTATAAATGGGGAGGAGAGGAAGGGTCAAAGAGAGGATGGGGAATGATAAAGAAATAAGTTATATTATGTGCAGGTACAGATTCTCTATGATGAGTGTGATCATTATGTATATCTAAATTGTACCAATAAAATCTGATTGGAAAAAAAGAGAAGTAATATGTCTAAGCAGTAACTTCATTTTATACCTGAAAGAAGTAGAAAACTTCAGTAAACTAAATAGAAACCCAATAAAGAGAGAGAAATTAAAGACTAGAGTAGCTCAAAAGAGAGACAAGAAAAACAGAGAAAATGAAAAAAAGATCTGAACGTTAACTGAAAATATCTGTGAATTCAACAGACTTTTAAATAGACTGATTCAAAGAGTAGAGAGCTAAAATTACTATATAGACCAAATACTCATAATAGATGTAATATAAACTGAGGTGTATCTATACAAAGATATATTATTATTTAGACATAATAGAAAAGGAAGTAGTGAAGTCTGTCACAGAATGGATAAACTTGAGAAATGACAAGTGAAAAGAACCAGGTACTAAGTTCAGGTATTATGGAATTCTATTTATATGAACATCCAGAAGTAATAAATCCATGCAGACTAAAGCACACTGGCAATAGTGAGGCTCTATGGAGAGGAGCAAGTGGAGAGTAACTGTTTTATGGGTATAGGATTTAATTTCTGTAATTTCCTTTTCCGTGATTTCTAGTACTATTGCACTGTGTTTTTTTTGTTTTTTTTTTTGTTTTTTTTTTTCTTTTCTTTTTTCCGGTACTGGGAACCGAACTCACGACCTTGCGCTTGCCAGGTAGGCCCTGTACTGCTGAGCTAAATCCCCAGCCCCTGCACTATGATCTCATAATACATTTGAGATAACTTTGATTCCTTTGGATTTACTGAAGTATGCTTTACCGGGCAGCTTCTGGTTTGTTTTGAGGAAAGTTTTATGTGATGCTGAGTAATATAGATGTTACATTGTGAGAGGAAATTATGTAACTATCTCATATGTCCATTTGATTGAAGATTTGACTCAATATTTCTGTTAGTTTTTTATCAAGTAGATCTATTTGTGATAGTGGAGCACTAAGGTTCCTCACTATATTCGTGTTGGTGTTTAACTGATCTTCTATGTACCATAGTGTTTGTTTTATGAAGTTGAGCATGCCGGCATTTGGTGCATGTATGTTTATGATTATTATCTCTGCCTGTTGAATTGTTCTCTTAACCAATATTTAGTCACCTTCTTTGCCCCTTCTGATCAGTTTTTGCATAAATTCTACTTTATCTGAAAGATGCTACTAGTGCTATTATTTTGTAGGTCCCTGTTGCATACATTTTTCCTTTGTTTTTATTCTTTAATCTGTTAATTACTTCTAGATTAAACGTGTTTTCTGTATATATCATATTGTTTCATTGTTTCTTGATCCATTCTGAAAAAAATTCCTTTTTTCTCCATCAGTTTCAAAAGATAGTTTTGCCCTGTATATAAATCTGAGTTAAAAGTTGTTTTCTTTTCATTTTGAAACACTGCACTCAAACTTTCTTAGTCTTTAAGATTTGTGTTGAAAAATCTGCTATAAATTCTAATGTAGTTAACTTTATAAGTGATTCATTGCTTTTCTCTAAGAGCCTTTAATATTCTGTCCCTGTGTTTCACTTCTGGGATTTTGACTATGATATATCCTAGGATGGTTCTTTTTGGTCATGGCTGTGTGAGTCTCTGTATGCCTAACTTATCTATACATGTTTAATTCTTTCCCTATATTTGAAAGTTTTCTGCTATTTATTTCTTCAAGCAGGTCTTTTTTATGCCATTTGTGCTTTCTTCTGATTAGTACTAATTACATTTCATCTTAGATTAGTATTCTTTGCACTTCCTAGCAGTTGTTGGATCAATTTTTGGGGTTATCTTATAGATTTTAAGGTTTTTCTGGAAAAAAAAAAAAAAAGAGGTAACAGCAGTTGTACCTTCTAGTTTTGATACTCTTTCCTTCCATGCATTGGAAGATCACCTCTGTTTCCATAGAATTTTTGATCTCCTGTGTTTGTCTTAGAACCTTTTCATGAGCTCCAATTCTTTACTAAGTGGGACATTCATGTTTTGTATTATTTTATTTAGCTCATCTACTTTTTTATTTGTGTCTTCTATGAACTCACTGATCGTTTTGTTTATGATGTCTATTGATTGTTTAATTATGAATTCTTTGAGCTGCCCATGCAACTTATTAGTCTCTTTAAAAGAAAAATCTCTGTTATCCTTTTCAATAATTTGGTTGTTTTGCTTTCAATTTCCTCTCCCTCAATGCCATGTAGATTAGATTTTGGGGAATTAGGAATTTCTGGAGGCAGTTTGTTTCCTGGTTTTCTCACGATTCTGTGTTTTTGCTTATGTGTTTGTTTCATTTTGTTTTGTTTTATGCTGGAGCTTGACAAACTTCTTAGATGAAAGACTTTGTTGCTCACATGGAGATCTCTATAGTTAGTGTCTGCTGTTCAGTAGTGCACTCTTGGTGAGACAACTGTAGACCTTTTTCTTTGTCCAAAGAGCTGACCACCTCAGTTGATTTGGGAGGGGAAGATGCAGTGTAATTCACCCAGCTCTCAGTTCTTCATGAATAAATCACAGTATTATTAATGATGCAAGATAATTTGGACACTGGCATACAGAGAAAACCTATTAATAGCAGTAATTACGCCAACCTGACAATAGCAAATAGATCAGTAACAATAATAATAGTGATATGCCATAAGAATCAATAATATACCACTGTTAGCCACACAAAAGAGATCAACAATTATAATATAAATACCAAGATAAACAAAATATTGACACACAGTAAATATCTGCTAAATGCAACAACTATACCTCCACTAACAGTATAACTCAAAGTAATAACTTACAATAAACTATCTAAAGATGGCTAAAGATCTGTGCTGGATTTGAGCAGTAAGGAAGGATTCTAGCAGATTGCTGTACTTGATGCCAGAATGTTTAGACACAGTTGCTCCAGAGAGCAACACAGTTGGCCTAGTGCATAACCATAGAGAGCCTGGGCTTAAACTTTCCAGGGTTTCTATGTTTAGCCCACATTCTCTTTGCAGCTGTCTCTCACCCAGTGACTGTGGGAGAGTCTAGGTGTACCCTGTACCATCTCCAAGTCTGTCTCTAACCTAGTCACTGTGGGAGGGTTACAGTGGTAATCCTGAAGTGAAGTTGTTTTTAGTAGTACTGAGTCTCCATCTTAAATAATCAATACCGTCTCAAAATGGCACCAAATTAAACAGTCTCTGGAGAGATGGTAGGTGCTGCAGTGCACTAGGTTCCTTCTTTAACTGTTGCCTGCTGTGCTAAAGGGAGTCACTTTGGAGTAAAATCCCTCACTGATAATGCAGCTTGCAATAATTGTGGGGTGTTGAGACTGGTGTTGCTGCCCTGATCTATTGTTTTTTCCTAGAGCTCCCAATCCTGAGGGCTACTAATTTTCCTGCCAGATTCTTCCTGATTCCTGGAGGTCTACTTCTTGTTTTACTTTTTTGACAAATTGTTTTTTTCCAGGTCTCTGTGCTACAGGTTTTGCAGAGGCTGAACTTTGCTGCTGATTGATATTCCATCACTTTGGTTCTCCTGAAAATCTTAAATGAATGCTTAACATGCAATCTCATCTATTTTCTAAGAAGTACATGTTAAGTTCTGGATAACACAGCTTACCTAGGACCAGAACCAATGATACTGTTCCATTTACCCCTGTTTAAAATGAATACCTACATTTAAGAGAAATTGATAATTCATTTAGATATAATGGAATTTGAGAAAGAGATTTTAACAGGGTAAATTCCAAATACATTTTTGCACAAAGTAGGAAGGACAGATTTGAAAATAATAGCTTTTCAACAGTAAATAACTTCTTTATGCTTTAAATTATAAATGCTACTTAAACATGTGAAATGTTCAAGAATAATCAAAACATTTGAAGATCCACAATGACACAGATGTTTGTTTGCTTGTTTATTTATTGGCATTGGGATTTGAGCCTATGACCTCACACAAGCTGAGCAAATATTCTCCATGAAGTCTATTCCAAAGAATGGAAAGTACTTAGGGAATTGTTTTCTGTCATTTTATATCCTCACATAGTTATTTATACATTTGTAATATATTTTTGGACAATATAAAATAAATTTTAAAAACTTTGATTCACATATATGTTCCACTTATGCCACTCTTATTGTTCAAAAGTCAGAAACTGATGTGTTGCTCAAAAAGTGATGTATCAGAAAAGATGTGCTTGTTTGTAAAGTCAAAAAGACTATACTGTAGCAGTGTAAAATGCTTTTTGTTACTGTATTATCACTATCATTGGCAATTCTGGAGGCATCAGAAGTATGTAATTTGGTTCTTATGCTTTGTTTTTACAAAGCTAGTGTTGCTAACAATTGAATAAATCTTCACAGGATATAAAGCATGTTACCACTATCTTTCACGAAATAGCACAGGATTTCGTACTGAGATGCCAATACACACTCAGACTCCCCATGCTTGCTTCTAGGGTGTCATGATTGTTTTCAGTGAAACATAAAGTTGCAGAAAATTTTTGTTTTGGTCCAAATGGCAACCAAGCAAAGTGTTATCTACTTGTTAGTACATTGAGAAATTATATGATAGTAGCAATATGGGAGAATTAAAGGGTTGACCTGTAGGCCAGTGAGAATAGATAAGAAATTTCTACAGATGCTCATGAGTTCTCCATGACTATTCCCTTTAAGTTCTCTCTGGTGTTATGGTTTTAATATGAACTGGAAAGGCATAGCTGTTGAACTGATTTTCAGAGTAGCATTCAAAACAAACAGAAGAG
The DNA here is from genome assembly GCF_000276665.1 of Chinchilla lanigera. Lineage (NCBI taxonomy): Eukaryota > Metazoa > Chordata > Mammalia > Rodentia > Chinchillidae > Chinchilla > Chinchilla lanigera. The sequence goes on from NW_004955451.1 coordinate 8,736,751, forward strand.
CTCACCAGTGATATTCTCCCCTGACTTGAGGCTATAATAACCAGAAGCTGGAAAATTAGATGTCCTTCAAGGGTCAGTGACTGCCACAAACAGAAGGCTCAAGGGTAGTAGCCTGAACAGAAGGTAATAAGTGAGTCTATGTAGCTAGTAGACCAAAGATTTCAATGATAATTCTATCTGTGTAACCAATTATAACCTAAACTATTGGAATTAGAGGTTATTAGTGAATGACTGCATAAATAAATTAATTAATGAATATATAGAATTATCAAATAAATTAGATGAATTGATAAGTATATATAAAATATGCTTGCTTACTTAGTTTAATTTTATCTTTAAGAAAAATAAAACAAAAATTATTGAGACTGAACCAATGGTATCTACATTGCAATTACAAAATAATTACAAGGAAGAGAATAAAACGATAGAAATTACAAACTACTAAATTCAGAATGGTAAAGGATCTGATGAATCATTTTTCTGATGAATCTTTTTTCTGTGTTTCCCTTAATTGCACAGAAAACTAAAAGATTTAGTAATATTTTTAAATGGAAAACTATGGAAGATACTACCTAGATATTCAATGAAATAGTAAAACATTGAAAACTGGCCACAAAATTTACAAAAACATTGATTCCCCATACAAAATTTCTATTGACCCATAGGCCACATTATTTAGAAGTATATTTGAGCACAGCCAGAAGACGATTTCTTCTCAGAAGGAATAATTTAATATTATCTTCATCAGAACAGCAATTACCTATGGCGGGGAAGTAAAATGATAGGGAAACACATCTTAACTCCCAAGTATCCCCGTTGTTCAGTATGGACTGTAAGCAGCAGTATAGATATTGCTTGGGACGTGGTTAGAGATAAACAATGCAGATGCCAACTCAGGCCTGCTGAACCAAAATCCACATTAAACGTCACCCCTAGGTTCTTTATGTCCACACTGATTTTGAAAAGCACAGCACTAGACTACGCTGCCTTTGTGTATGAATGTATGGGGAGTATATATCTATATATTTATTTTGTGCTTGGCCAGTTGATTCAGAATTCATTCTCAAAAGTAAGCAAATTCATTGGAAATCTACAAAATAGATGAAACATCCCTTTGAGATAGCATTCAGCATATACAGTCATAAAACAAAACTAAAGAAAACAAAACCTGGGGCTGGAGATTTAGCTCAGCGGCACAGCACCTGCCTGGCAAGTGCAAGGTCGTGAGTTCGATTCCTGGTACCGGGAAAAAAAAAACACAAAAAACAAAGAAAACAAAACCTTAAACTACTGCCAATTCACTCCCTTTGCAGGCTTAAATTTGTTAATAGTATTTTGAACACAGTTTCTCCTGAAGATACTTCTCACATCCCTAAATTTCAGATTTTATTTTAAAATTACATAGATTTGGGAATGGGAAGAGATAGTTTATAAAACTTATTTTACCTTTAGAGAGAAGATAACTATTGCAAGAGAATAAAACTACACATTTTGAATATAACATGACATAACAGGATGGAGTCACTTTAGTTTTCAAGGGATTCAACAGATTAACATGCAAAGACATTTCTTCCCTGTTTCTGGTCTTTCATTTTAAAAATTAAGATTTATTCAGAAAAGAACATTTTATGTTGAAATGTGATTAAGATATCTATTTTAATACAGTGAATTTAAAGATGATCAGAAAATAATATCAATATCTGTTAAAAACAAAAAGACATCAAAATCCCTTTTCTCAGAAGTCTCTTGCATTCAGCTTGATTTTTAACAGATTTTACAATTTTTTCACAAATATAAATGTATACACAAATTAATATATTTGCTTAGGATTTCTTCAATAATTTATCAACACATTCAAAATGGTTGAGCACCATCATTGTATAAATTTGAATTAAATTAGTCCTTCTTCAGCAGCTTACAGTGTACCTTTACTGAGACTACAATCAAAATTATGGTCCACAGTCTTCTTCAGTAATTATCAGAGGCTCTAGATATCATGAACATGAGGAATATAGTAAGTCATGCTACTTGAGTGAAGAGTTTAGTACATAATTTTCTCATGGTAATATAAAAAGTCCACCCCTTCATCCTAGATATTGCACAAAAATGGTACACTCTTGTAGTCTGTCAGTGGCTCATAGGGCTGGGTGTGGTGACAAAAGTCTGTAATCCCAGTACTCTGAACACTAAGACAGGGGGATCACTGTGAGTTTCAGGCCAACCTCGGCTACAGAGTGAGCTCAAGGCCAGTCTCAAAGGGAAAAAAATGCTCAAGGGCCCTCCAAGTTTGCGTGTTTATGCACACATATTAGCAATGTAACTCTCCTCACTACTAATCCACCCTTACATACTAAGCCCTTTATATCAAGCATTATAAAACTCCCCTTCAATAGTGTACACTATATACTTGTTTAACCTTAATTGTATAACCTTGCAATCAGAAAGAGACAGTGAGGAGAATACAGGGGAATAAAAGTGATTGAGACCTGTTACGTGCACTTACCAATTTTTCAAGATTAACATACTTATTATGTATTGCAAACAAATGCCAATAAAAAAGGAAATAAAGCCATAAACCTCTATCGTTTTCACATTGCCTCCCACACTCCACACTGGTTTTCTTTCCCCTAATTTGTAAAATTTTATGAACAAGGAGTAACCCACTTAAATGTTCCCCAACTACATAATCTCTGCTTCTTTTTAAGCATCATCTAAGGATTCTGGTAAAGACAAATGTATTTTGAAGAATCAACAGGATTCTTATTATATTAGAAGTATTTGTTGATTTCAAAGTAATGTCAGTGTTAAATTTATGCACATATAGCTATTAAATTGTTTACTATTTAGAACTTTTAAAATTAAAGGTATTGTAAAGTAATTGGCTCAAGAGAAAAAGAGAACTCTTTGGTTCTGATAGGAGAAAGGTCCAGAAGCTTCCAGCCCATTTGAGTATAGATACCCAAAGATGATATTCACTTAGCTGTTAAAAGAAAGATGGGACCAGTTTAATTTTATATAGTTTATTTGAGGAAGGAAAAAAGTTCTATAACTGTAACACAAAGATATCCCAGAATACCCTATCTGACCACATCAGGCAATATTTCGCCAAAGGGATAAAAGTGACAAACGCATACAACCTATTGGTTCAGAAGGCATTGGCCTTACATGCTCCTGTTTTAGCAGCTGTCAGCTTCTGATTGCCTGGAAGTTCATCTGTGATTGGCTGAGACTCTTTGTTTATAAATTATATTAGGTTTGAGATTAATACTAAGGGAAGGCTTTTTTTTTTTTTTGTACTTGGAGACAGGATCTTTCTCTGTAGTGCAGGCTGGCCTTGAATTCACTATGTAGTCCAGGCTAGCCTCAAACTCACAGCGATCATCCTGCCTCATCCTCTGGAAGCCTGGAATTACAGACATGTATCACCATGCTTGTCTGGGAAGTCACTTTAGTACAAATTTAATCACTTATGTAGGTCAAATTTATTTTCCTTCAACACATTCAGCAGACTCAAGCATTAAATGTCTGGGTGCTATAGCTGTTGTAGGTGAGAGTTACATGAGAGTTAAAGAAAAATATCATAAGCCACAGTTTGTTATATAAGGAAAAGTACTATGGTGAAAACCCATCAGGTACGGTGAGGAAGAACAGCTGTGTGTCAGCTACAGCAGTCAGAAAGGCCAGACTGCGAAGTTTAGGTTTAAGTATAAATGCAGAGGAAAGAGAGATAGGGATGTGAATTTCTAGAGGAACAGCACAGCACGACAAGCTGAGGAATGGCAAGTGCAGACGTCCAGAGAAGGCTCAGAATCTTGCATGTTTAAAGAAGTGGAAATTAGGGCAAGGTAGCCAGAACAGATTGAGAAAGGGAGGCCATAGGTACCAGTATTTTTTGAATTCTTGTTCCTGCTTCCAGCTGCCTTCATGCTCAGGTACATTCTGGCAAAATGCTCCTTACCACCACCAGTGTCAGGTCGTATTTGATTGGTAACTTAAGTGTAAACAATGTTTCCCCTCCCTGGGATGTATTCCCAAAGTTATAAGGTGGTATTCATTGGCTCATGTTGGATCCTGCATCACCTTTGGGTCCATCAGAGCAGACCGTGGAAGTTAGTTCTCTAACTGAGCAGACCTGAATACTCTGCCAGCCCCATTGGCCAGTATTCCCACACCGAGAAAATGGCATTAGGGGTGAGTAGATCAACCCCAGAAAATCAAATGGCCATTTCTTACAGTAAAAGGGAATGGAAACCAGTCAGGTGCAAAGAGCAACACTCTTAGAGATTCAAATATTCCCTTGTCAATGTGTCCAAATGAGACAGTTGGTCCAAGAAACATTGAACACTTATCATAATCTTCATTTGGCTGATAAGAGAAATGGAAGGAAATGAGTAAGCAAAATGCATAATTCAATTAATACTTAGTCACACACATATATATTCATCTAAGGTCAGAATGATAAAGTCAAATATAATTTAGTCAGAGTTAATGGTTTTAATTGTGTTAAAAAAGACATATATAAAATGCATATGACATGGTTTTTGAGCTTTAATTTATGCATATGCAAGCTCCTAGTTCTAAGTAGTCCCTAAAATAGATTTTGTTTGGGTTTTAATCTTCATACTTCTTTCTAACATAGCAATTTAATATACAAAGAGTATAACTGAGCTAATAATTTCTGCAGTACTGTGAACAATCAGAGTGATAAAAGCAAAAGCAGAGCTAGCATCATATGTTTTATCAGAGACACTTCTAATGTGTAGGTTTTATTTTTATTATAACTGCCAAAATATATTAGATTTCCCAGGTTTTTGATTTTGTTTTTGTTCTTGTTTTGAGACAGGGTATCACTATGTAGTAAGGCTGGCCTAGAACTCACTAGGTAGCCTAGGCTGGTCTCAAATTCTAGATGGCTGAGACTCAGACCTGTGCCACTATGCCCAACTTTCCAGAATATTTACATGCTAGAAAATATCTGGCAATTGTACACCTCTTTGCAATCTAATATTCTGTAAAATATCAAGGGAAATTAAAATTATGACAGGATAGCAACGAATAATGTATTTCTGATACCTAAGTAAAAAGCTGGCCTCCTCTTTTATTGTGATGTAGAGATGAACATTTCTCAATGTTCTAGTAGGTAGGAGGCTGAAACTGTAGGGTTTGGTCTGTCGTGGTGGTGGTGGTGGTGGTGGTGGTGGTAGTGCTGGGGATTGAACCCAGGGCCTTGAACATGCAAGGCAAGAACCCTACCAGAGAGCCACATCCCCAGCAAAGCTGGAATTAGGACAAATAATTTATACAGAATAGCAAGGTTGTGTACAACGTAAAGGCAGTTGGCTCATTTCTGTCTATCAGTCCACTATGAATGTCTGTTTTACCCAAGTAGTGCCTCATTCAAGAGTTAGTTATTCTTCAAACAAATATTGGGTATGAATAAATTGCGGAATCAACCTAGAAAAGTTTATGAAAAAAGTTTCCAGATTTACTAGTAAATCCCAGAATACAAATCCCTTGAATGTTTCATTTCTATCAGACACTCTTCTAGGCACCAGGGATATTAATTCACCAGAAACTTCTGTGAAGCTACACCAAGTATAGCTTCTGTTCTACTACACTGAGAGCAATAGTAAATAAATAAAACAGTATTTTTTTAAATTTTATTTTTATTAGTACATATTTGCCATACAGAATGATCACATTCATCCTACAGAATTTGTACCTGTACACAATCTACCTTAATGCTTCTTTTTTTCCTGTTTCTTTCCGGTCCTTTCAACCCTTCTTTCCCTTCCCATTTACAAAAATTTTATTTCCATTTTTTTCTATCCATTCTCCTTTTGTAAAATCCCCTTCCTTTCTCCTTGCTCCTCTTCCTACTTGAACATGTTCTTCCTACTTTCCAATATCTATCCTCCATTTTGTTCCTTATTTTTCCTTTGAGTTTCTCACAAAAGAGAAACAGTGTGATATTTAAACTTGTGTGTCTAATTTATTTCAATTAACTTTATGGACTCCATTTACCTGGAGTCATTGGACTCAAGTTTATCCTTCTTTATAGAAGAGTAGTACTTCCTTGTATATAAATACAGCAGCCATTGATGTAGGAAGCTGCATTATTTGGATGAAAATCAGTGCAAGAATGAAATGTGAACTTTGAAAAATGAGGCTTCACATATACATCATAATGGAGACCTGCGAAAGTTCACCCTGGACTTTTGTCTCTGCTGCCAGGATTACTTCAAAGTACTGAAAGATAATATTCTGAGTCATTTTGACATTTGCTTACATTTGTGGGGGAGGATCTGTTCAAATTTTAGTTCTGTATATGTAGGTTTTAGCATATCTCTTACAACTGCATAATGCTGTATATATTTTTCATTAATATGATCAATGCTGACTCCTACAAAGCCCAGTATATTTAAATTTATCATTTACTAATTCACTTAGTGTTTTAGCATTTGTATGCTGTGTTTCATCCATGCTGATTTTTCTCTGCTCTTTCCTTCATTTTTCTATGATTTTAAGAAACAGGTTTTATTTCATTTTCCTACCTTATAGTGTAATTTAAAATTCAACTTGCATAACTTAAAGTTTAGTCACTATTTTCCCAGCACAACTGAAAGAACTTGAAATGCTTTATGTCCCATCCTGTGTGTTCTGTCTTACATCATTGCTATTTAGTATTTTCATTCTACCTTAGTTTCTGTCTGTCAACAAGATTCATATTATTATAATATTCATATCATGGATGCTGACTTTGATTTACTTATGTATTTATCAGAATCTTTACCCACTATTCATTCATTCTTGCATTTCAGATCTTCCTCTGATTTCTTTATTCTCTATTTACTCAGAGAATTCCTTTCAAAATTTGTTTATGAAACCCATTGGTGGTAAAAATTCCCAGTTTATTTTTGTCAGAAAATGTCTTTGCTTCAACAAATTTTGTATGGAGCAGCTACTTACACAATTTTGACCTAGCAATTATTGTCCTTTAATATTTTGAAAATAATATTGTGCTGCCTTCTGACTTTCAAACAATTACCAGTCTTCAAATTATCTTGTTTAGCCAGGCAATGTGTCTTTTCTAATGAATTGTAGGACCTTATATTTGTCTTTGTCACTACACTCAACTCTGATATAACTAGATGTGGGTTTATTTATTCCACTTAAATAGGTTGTATTTCTGGAATCAAAAGAATTATGTCACTCTTTAATTAGAGAGAATACTCATCCATTACCTCTTAAATATTTCTTCTTCCTATTTGTTTTCCTCTTTTCTCCCTCAAAATTATGAATGTACTTACAATTCACCCTTTATGTTTTTTAGCTCTGACTCTTTGGCATTTTCTGCATCTTCTCTAGGTGCTGCATTTTCTTCATTTCTCTCTTTCAGGTGACCAATTCTCTTTTGGCTGTATCCAAGCAGCTAATTGAAAAACATCTTGACTTTCTTTTTTTTAAAATTCCAGTGAATATAATCCTCATGATTAGAATTTTTGTTTCATTTTCGAACCTGATTGTTTTCTAATTTCACACGTTTGCTTTTATTGTTTTTGCATTATCTTTATGTCTTTACTAATTTTCCTGGTCCTAATTCTGTTATTTATTGTTCTCACTGAAACCAGTGAGAAGGGTCTGGCCCTCCCTGTTTTTCTTCTGATGGCTAAGGGGACGTGGGTTGTCCTCGGGCTTCTCACTAACCTTCCCAGTTGCTGTGCTTTGCTCTTCCTTACCATCCCCCACCCCTCGGCCCCGGGATAGACTGAAGCAAAAACGTGCCTCTTGCTTCAGTGTCTTCCCGCCACGCAGGACAGTGTTTCCAGCCCGCTCCTGGGTGCTCCCACAGGAGGTGCACCTACACTGTCAGCTGCTGTGCCTGTCCCCAGGGAGAGAGGGTGGGATCTGGGTCCATTATTAAGATTAAGATCCCCAACCTCCCCACGCCCCAATAACCTGTAGGAAACACAGCTAGCCCCTCTGAAGATTCTCTTTTCCAGCCCTACCGATTGTCAGGGAGAAAGGACAGCTGTCAATCACAGCTCCTATGGACCCTGTCTCTGAATCACTGCCAAGATAGCTGCCAGCTGTCCCAGAGGCCCACACTCACTTTAACCAGTCTGCAGGCCTGAATTTGAGCCAATCACAGGACTACACTTGGACTGATTACAGGCCTGCAGCTGCTATAGATGCAGCCCTCCCTGCCACATTTCACAGGCTATGTGTGCCCCTCCCCAGCCGCACAGTACCACCGCCCCCACTTTCTGCGCTGTACCTGACTTCTACTTCTGTCTCTATCCCCCTTTTCTTTGACTCTTACAGGGATTTATGTCCTTTTTTCCTAACATTTGGTTAAGAACTTGTGTTTAGATGTAGAGATCATATTTTTCTATTGGAATCCTCATTGGCATAAGAGATGTCCTTTTAGAGGAGGTTTTTATTTTCTACTGCACTTGTAGTACTAGAAAGTATTAGTAAGTACAATTGTAGTACTAATGAGTAGTACATGGGCAGTGCTTAGCATGAAGTTTCCCAGATCTCTCGGGGTGGAAGTTAATATTTACAAACTCCAGGATAAAGCATGCATGTGATTTCAAATTTTCAGGGTACCTGGTTTTTCCACCACTGACAGCCAGGCTGAGACCAGTTTTTTCATGTCTCTCTTTGCTGACAGAGAGTTGTTGCATACAGTATATCTTTCCAAAAATTCAAGAATCCTGCTGTCATACACAGCTGCTACTTCCACCCTGCACCTCTGCCGTTCCATGTGCTCATCTCCTGACATTTTATAGCTACTACAAAGGAGCATTTTGTCAAGAAGGTGAAATGTCCCCAAGGGAAGGAGTCACAGTATCATTCTCAATTTATCTGTGTATACAATTATTTTTCTCTTTTCTCTTTTTCTGAAATAATTCTTAATTCTTTTTCCTTTGAGTGGAATAGTTCATTAAAAAGATATTTTTTTATATTTGCCTTTCTGATCCAGATGTTGTCTAAAAAGCATAACTCAGGATATTTAGCCTTCCATATTGTATCAACTGACCTATCACATAAATGATATCACTTCTTTAGGACTTCTTAGAGAATAAATAGATATCAGGAAATCCCTAAAGAAGGTACTGCTATCTGCGACACCAGGCTTGATCATTAATCATGCAGTATTATAATTAACTCAATCGCTCAGTCTCCAAATTAAAAACATTCTACCAATCTCACACAAACAGGTCCTGGTGATAAAAGAGAATGTAAAAATAATCATGGCTGAGTTCCCCTTTGATTTTCCACTGTATTGGGTAAACAGATACCCACTGACTAATTATATCATTGCAAATATAGAAACAAGTAGCATCTGTTGCCTACTCTTGGGAGAAAAAAAAATCTGAGCACTTCTGCATGCTGAATCTCAGTACTGGAGTCACCAAGGCAAATGCCACAGTCAAGAGATAGTCGGAAGGACAGTGCTCACACAGAGAAGAAACAGGGCGAGATCAGCTTCAGTAGCATGAGCCCTTCAGTAGCTGACACAGCATGATTCATCTAAATGCATCTCCCCGTGCTACCTACCACAGAGGGACCCTTTTCCCTCCCTGCAGGGAACAGGTACAGGGACGTGGCAAGGTGCCCGTAGGACACACACACTTAAGCAGAACAAAGGAGCACACCTTGAGACTGAAACAGGAAGGCACTTGCCTGTGTTTTGTAAATGGAGAAGGAAGTCCCCCTGCTAGAGTCGTGATAAATGATTTGATGGTTACCAGTCTGCACCAAGAATGCAGATTGCATGCAGGAGTTCATGGGGAGCTCACTGAGCTCTGTGCCTTAGTTTTTCTAATATGTAAATTATGGCTGATGTAGTGTCTATTACATCACATTAGTTCAAAGCCAGGCATGGTGGCACACGTCTGTAATCCCAGCACTGAGGAGGCTGAGGCAGGAGGATCTTTGTGAGTTGGAGGCCAGTCTGGGCTAAAAAGTGAGCTCAAGGCCAGCAGGAACTGCATAGTGAGACCCTGTCTCAAAACTATTCACAACTTAGAATATTGTTGTGTACACAGTAAACATTGATTCAGTTCTCAGTGTCACTTGATATTAACAGTTAACTGATGCAAGAAATGCTTCTTCACTGGATTAATTTTAGCTACTGTAGATAAGTAAGAGTTAACTGTTAATATTTATTGCTGTGAAATAAGGATACAACCTTCCCTCTGTTCACATAAAATAACAGAAATAAAAACAAATTATGATGGCTTAGTCAAAAAATAATTTTTTGTCATGTTTCTGTGGGTCAGGGGCTGGGGATATAGCTCTGTAGCAGAGAGCCTGCCTAGCTTGCATGGGGCCCTGGGTTTAATCCCCAGCTTTGCAGCAAAACAAAACAAAGTCCAACAAAGAAGAACTCATAATCTATGATTCTGTGGGTCAAGAATCATGGCTGTGGAATTTATTTCAAATGTTGTCATGGAGGCAATTAATAGCATTTAGCTGGCAGTAAAATTGGATTAATGGTTCAAGAACTCTTCCATAATAGTTTGGTATTAGCTTACTTTATTTGATTGCTCTCTCTCTGTGATGCTCTATCCAGTTAGTAATCTTTTTACCTTAGTGAGTATCTACCTAAGACCAGCTCTAACATGCAAAAGCATCCAGCCTTGGCTTGCTGGTGGAATACTGGCTAAAGAAATTCATGTGGTTGCATCTGGAGTCCATGGGAAAAGAAATTACAAATGGATGTGAATTTCAGCAGCATGGTTTTTGAGTGACAACCTTGTAAGCATATAGGGAGGACTGTGAAAGAAGGTTTTCAGAACAAAATGGTAGGAATTAACAGTGGTTGTTTTATTAAGTATTGTTATCTTCAACGAGGTTACTCAGATTACCAGATGTAAGAATGCAAGATTGATCAAACCATTAAGGAGAATAAAAAATAAAAACAAACAAACAAACAAAAAACCCAGGTCTCAGGAGAAACAAACCAAAAAACTTGAAAGGGAACCCCAAGAAGGGAGTCCTCTGAAAAGTAAATCACAGGAATAACCAAAAGATACAGTTGAACATGATCCATCGGAATCTATTGATGAATTTAATAAATCAGCCACTTCTGGTGATCTTTGGCCTGGCCTTTCTGCTTACAATAATAATCCCAGCTCACCCCATAGTCCTTCGCCTAATGCTATACCACATAGTCAGAGTTCATCATGCTCTGATGCCCCCACGCTTAGAACAGTCCACTGTGCAAAAAATACCCCCTGTCAGCATTCACATTCCATTCAGCATAGTCCTGAAAGATCTGGATCTGGTTCAACTGGAAATGGATCTAGTCGCTGCAGTCATTCTCAGAATAGTCCAGTTCATCATATCCCCTCACAAGAAGCCCTGCAAAGACAATCACACCACAGAATGCTCCAAGAGATGAATCTAAGGTCTTCATTTTATCTTGACGGAGGAGATCGGGAAACTGCAAAGACTGGAAAGTTCCTCAGGGCCCACAGATGAAGAGTCTAGAGTATTTCTGCTTGCTAGGGGTCATACCAGGGATAAAGAGGCTCCAAAGGATCAGAGAAGGGGAGGGCAGAGGGAGAATGGGAAGATCGGGAAGCTCTAGATTCTTCAGTGTTAAATAGTCTGGGAAACAGAAATTTAATGATTCAGAAGAGGATAACACAGAAGAGATGGAGGATTATAAAGAGTTCAGGAAGTCAGTCCTCGTAGCTCAGGGTAAAAATTTTCCTATGGCATCTCATCGGAATACGGAGGGGGAAGGATCCAAATACAAGTTCAAAGTTTTGCTGAAAGGCAATAGAGTAAGCAATCAATTTAGAGAAGAAAAAAATTATCAACTTAGAGACTGGCTATGTAGTAGAGAGGCCGAGCACTGCAAAAGATAAGCACAAAGAAGACAAAAGTTCTGAAAGAACAGCAGTGAAGAAAGAAAAACAGTCACGTGAGCAGGTAAAGACTGAAAAGCTCAAAGACCTCTTTGATTCCAGCCCCTCTCTACATGAGAATCTGGGTGCATGAGAAAAGTCTGCCTTCAGAGAGGAGAGTCCCCCTAGGATCAAAATGATAGCCAGTGATTCTCACCATCCTGAAGTCACACTGAAAATGGCACCTGTTCCTCTTGATTGCTAATGATTCTAGCAGACCAGCCTCCTTGACTATAGGCAGGCTACTTGCTAGTGCACTTGTCCATTCTGTAAGGAAGGAGCAGGAATTCCGATCCATGTTTGACCGCATTAAGTTGCCTCAGGCCAGCAAAAGCACTTTAGAGTCATTTATACAACACATTGTGTCTTTGGTTCATCGTGTTAAAGAACAATACTTCAAATCACCTGCAGTGACCGAAAAGGAGAGGTTCACTTCATATCAGAAAGCCGCTGAATAACATAGTATCCAGTCTAAGAGCCCTGAGATACACAAGAGAATTGATATCTCTCCAAGTGCCCTGAGGAAGCATACCCATTTAGCAGGAGAACAGAGAACTTTTAAAGAAGAAAATCAGAAGGGAGATAAAAAACTAAGGTATGCCCAGCAATGTAATTGAGGATAGTGATATGTAATGTAACAACCACTGTTGATTGGTATTATTTTGTCTTGAGACCCTGTATCACTTTGAATGTTCTTGCTTTGATTTGTGTATGTTTGTGATACTGGTATGCTGCTACTGTTCTATTCCTTTGTTTGTTTCTCATTTACTACTCTCTTTAAAATAAAAAAAAAACCTAAGGTATGATTCTGCTGATCTTCGGCATGACATTGATTGCCACAGAAAAGAAAGAACTAAAGAATGAGTGTCCCAAGAACTCCAAGGAATCCCGTGGATCAGGAAAGCAGGAAACAACTCCAAAAGATACAAGGAATACAAATCTTACAAAGATGACAGTAAATGTAAAAGTAGAGAGCAAGATCATTCTTGACTTCATCCTCTTCAGCATCACCATCTTCTCCCAGTTCTTGAGAAGAAAAGGAGAGTAAGAAGGGATGAAAAGAAGAATTTCAAACCCACCAAGAATTGAAAGAATAGTCTGGCTTTGCAAAAGTTAGCCGACCAGGAGGAGCCTTCTTTCGAATTAGAGGCAAAGAAGAGCCAGAGGAGTTTTTGCTGGGACAAATACTGGTCTGAACAACTCAAATACTACTTTTCAAAAGAGACTGAAGGAAGAGGAATGGGATCCAGAATATACTCCAAAAAGCAAGAAGTACTTCTTCCATGATGACAGAGATGATGGTGGTGATTATTGGGCCAAATGAGGAAGAGGTCGTGGTACTTTCCCGTGTGGCAGAGGGTGCTTTAACTTCAAAAAATCAGGTAGCAGTCCAAAATGGACCCATGACAAGTATCAAGGGGATGGAATTGTTGAAGATAAAGGGGAGACTACGAAAATAATGAAGACAAGAAGGGTAGACACAAAGAAAAAAAGGAATAGTAACTCTGAAGTAAAATTATTACAGAGAGAAGAACTTGCACTCAACATTTTTTTTAACCTGAATTTTGTTTTCAAATAAGAATGTAAACATTTTACTTAAATTATACTGTTTGGAAGTAGTCTATAGAAATTTTATTTTTAGTCTTTGGATATCTTGAAAAATAGTAGACTGTATGTTGACAATTGTAGTAAAATAAAGTAGAAAATTGTTACATACCATATTTGTAACTCTCAGCTTTTAAAAAATACTTTTACTGTTTTTTGTTACATGCATTGTAATTCTGCTTTGTCTATAGGATATGGTCAAGTACAGCTCTGTGAAAGTTCTGATTCTCTTCCTTCCCTGTTTGTTAATGTTTATTCTGAAATAAACTTTAGTTCTACATGAAAAAAAAATTAGAAATGATACAGAGTTTCACTGGACAAGATGGTAGGAATTCACCGATGGTTGTTACATTGCATAGTGTTGTCTTCAAATTAGTTGTTCAGATTACCAGATATAAGCATGCAAAACTGGTCAAACAGAAAAAAAAATTGGCATTAACTGTTCCTTTCAATAAACTACTAGATATCAGCAGTGTAGTTATCCCAGCTATCCTTCTATACACACACACACACACACACACACACACACACACACATACATATATTTCCCTTCCTTCTTTTTTTCTTTTTCTCCTTTCCCTCATTCCAGTTGTTCCTTCCTTTGAGCAATTTCTTTCCTTTTCATAATATCTATCATTTTGGTCTGAAACCCCATATCATTTTTACTGTTTTTGTTTTGTTTTTGTCTATGTTGGTGGTATTTTGCTATTGTTCTGTTTTAATTATTCTCTTTAAAATAAAAAGTTTGTTTGGGGCTGGGGATTTAGCTTAGTGGCACAGTACCTACCTGGCAAGGGCAAGGTCATGAGTTCAATTCCCGGTACTGGAAAAAACCAAACCAAACCAACACAAACGCCCCCCCCCCAAAAAAAAAAACTAAAATAAAAAATTGTGTACATGCACAAAGGTTCAGAGACACAGAAAAGATCAATAAATTTGAAATAGACAAGTGTGGTGGCACATCCCTGTAATACCAGCACTCGGGAGGCTGAGGCAGGAGGATCGTTTCAAGTTTGAGGCCAGCCTGGACTACAAAGTGAGCTCAAGGCCAGACTGAACTGCATTGTGAGAACTTATCTCAAAAACATACAAGAAGAAAGAAAGAAAGAAAGAAAATAAGCAAGCTAAAAAGTTAAAAGGTGAAATTCAGAGATACTGTGGTTTATGGAATGTAGCTAGAATTCAAAAAATAATCCAGACAATGCAAAGGTTGTTAAGCGTAGTAAAGAACTTTGCCTTAATGCTAAAAACAGTGGACATTAATTACCAGTGGGGTTTCAATATAACAGGGTGAAGAAACTTGGTACTACTATTTCTTTTCTTGGTCTATTTTTCTTCTGAATAACTACATGGTTTTTTCCCTCCCTTCTTTTAAGTTTTAATCCTATTGTCATCTTTTTTTCAGTGAGCTTTTTGTAAACACTTGGATAGTTCCTATCACTATGTATTCAGTAAGTACCATGAGACACTGAGCATTTTATTAAAAGATATACTTTTTTGTGCTAAATATTTTTGCCCAACTGGTAGGCTAACATAATGCTCAGAATACATATAAGGAAGGTCTAATCTAAGCTAAGGTGCTTGGAAAGTTAGGTGCATTGACTGCATTCTGATTTACAGTATTCTTAACTTATGACAGGTTTATTGGGAATATAACCCCATTTTAAGTTGAGGAGATCCTGTATATACACAAATATTAATGAACACACACACAAGTAAAATGTGGATGGGTTTTTGTACACATGCATAATATGTATGAGCACATTTTTAAGATACCAGTAAAGATGTTTAATTATAAATTTGGGAGACATATGCAAAATAAATATAAAGGTATGTGCACCTTTCAATTTTGCACAATTATTCCCTTTATTTGACAATGTCTGATTGCCAGTCTTCAAATAATTTATTCTCATACCCTAAAAAGGTATTGTGAAAAGAGTGAACATTTTTAACTTCCAAGTTATTTCTACTTTATCTCAGCAAATTCAAGTAGATTTCCCATTGTTCTTCAAAAATAATTCTAGGTTTTTCATTCATAACATCTTTTCTGCAAGTGTTCGCCAATTCTTCATTTCAAACTATTTGTGACATCAATATAACTTTTATTTTCTCCCACTTTCTTTGCATCGTCTTTCTTTTCTGTTCTCCTGTAGTCAGATTATTAAAATGTAATCACCTACTATCAGGCTCATTCTATTATCTTGAATATAGAAGCTTTAATCATTCTGGCATTTTTATTTATTCAAATTACATACCCAAGTGTAATTGATTTCCTATTCCCTTCATTTACACTGAGCTAGAGATTTCTTTGAAATACAGATTTTATGTTATATTTCCACCTGTTACATTTTTTTTTAATACACTAAAGCCTCAGGATACAATGAAATAATTTGGTTAGAAGCTGGATAGTCCCCTTGTGTAAATCTTACGTGAAATTGTATGAAGTATTTCAAGCCAAGAGACTCCCTAAAAGCATTTCTCTTTGCTTTAATTTCAATGGTATTATTAAGAAAGGAAGCGGAAGAATTAATTACTTGTGTTTTCTATTTCCTTTATATTCGCTAATAACCAGAAGAGAGGAAATAGTAGTGATTATAGCATCCTTTTAGATGCCTTTAATAGTAACATATAAAGAAATGCAACTCAAAATTGAAAATTTCTTTTAATAATACAAAACAATTTTTTAGAGGAAGAGGGGATGGAATGAGATTATTCTAAAAATAAGCAGAGTTACATCTGAGTATGAACTCCAATTTGTAATTTGCTTAAGTCCTTGATGTCAATGATTTAATGGCACTTCTCTCTGTGTGTGTGTGTTGTACAAAAGATATAACAGTTAAATAAGACCTGGTCTCAGAATTTTCTTTAATTCACCAAATTTCAGTTCCAAAGCTTGTGTAATATGTCCACTTTCTATTCTCCTTCATTTCTCCACCCTGTTGCAATCATAGTAACTTAGAATTTCTGCTTTAAACTTTTATTTATCTGTGTGTTTTTCTCCCTAATCTAACCTCTCACTATTAGAATGTCTAAAGGTACTTGTTGTATATTTGCTATATATATACACTGGGAAAACTAAAAAAAAAGTTTTAGGTGATATGTATTTATATCATCTATATCTACATATCTATATCTATTTCTATATCTATATGTAGACATATAGATATCTGAGATACATCCACTTAGGGAATAATACTATTTCATTCTAGGGGAAGTATGGAATAGCTGCATTTGAACATCGTATATGTGCCAGGCTCTCTGAATTAGGAGATTATATATATTCATTTACAGAACAACCTACAGCTGTTATTATTTTCATCATTGAAAAATACTAAGCTTGCAAAGTAAAAAGAGTTCTGGAGATTGGCTTCAACAGTATGAATGAACTAAATGTTACTAAGATGTACATTTAAAATAGTTAAAATGACAAGTTTTATACTGTGTATTTTAAAGCAATTAAACATTTAAAATACTAAATAATTGATTATTTAAATAGACAGTACAATTAAATGAGTATGGGGGTATAGATATACAAGAACACAGTGGCCTGAAATATTATGAGTTTTAGTTGATTCAAAGCAAATGAAATTAATCTGCTAAACCTAATCATTCACTACCTGATCTAAGCAAATATTCAGAATATTTTAATTAAGCAGATTTTAAATCAAACAACACAAAATAATACTAAAGGTAAACACTACAGCCATGAAATTCACTCAAGAAAATTCTAGATAATTCTATCGAATAGTTATTTATTGTAATAATAAGAAAAGTTTTTCACATTGCTTACAATAGCGTATAAGGAGCAAGATTAGAATGTGATCTTTAGTCTGCATTATCTCAAAAAATGATAGTTTTGTTAAATAATAATATCTGTTAAACAGCACTTTTTCTAAATCTACACAATAACAAAAATTGATTTTTATCATGCAGGTTTTGTGAACTCCACATGAGTGAGTCTTTTAAATCATCAATGAAATATTAACTGATTTTATATCATGTAAATAATTTTATTATACCCCTCCTTTTTTTTTTTTTTTTTTTTTTTTTTTTTTGGTTTTTCTCTGGTACCGGGAATGGAACTCATGACCTTGCACTTGCCAGGTGAGCTCTGCACCACTGAGTTAAATCCCCAGCTCCTATACCCCACTTCTAAAAACACTGGTATTCCACCCATGATAAACATCGCAGATAAATTGTACAAAATTCTGGATCATTTTGGGAACTTCATCCTTCAAATTTGTTATTAAAACTGTAACCGCACTCCTCCCTGGTCAGTATCTGACATACTGAATCCAAGAAGTGATACAAAACATCTTCAGCCTCTGAGCAGTCTTATCATGACTACTCTGTCCTTTCTGGGGTAAGATTTGCTTCCCAGATTCAGGTTGGTATATGAATCGCATCTGTATCATCTACAAGATATCCATGACTATAATAAATGGCATCAATATTAATTATGTATAAATTGTAGAGGTGGCTCCATCTTTAATTTTTTACTTTGATGTTTTTAGTTGACAGGCAAAAGTTGAAAACTTCTAGAAGACATTGTAATCTATTATTAACATGATATATTGGTGACCATTCTCAAGATGCACCTCTTTATATGCATATTTCAAAGCCTGTGATTTATTCCAGCTGTTCTCATCTCAATGCTTCAAGGCTTAGAACCGTTGTTCCATGTTTTATTTGCCTGCACATGCCTAATATTTTATCTCCTATCAGTTATTTTCTTATGGAACTATAAATATCTAGAGGTCTAGCAGTCGGAATGATGAACGTTAGATTAACCAGAATGATAAATTAGATATGTATTGCATTGGACAACAGGGACTTACAAGGAAGTCTGAAAATTCATATAGAATTATAATGAAATATGAAAGGAGCTATAATCATCTAATGAGAATTAGGGAGGCTGAAGAACTCTTACATAAAAAGTGATAAAATTGATGATCAAGGTATTTTGCCCCTAATGTGGCAGATAGTTACCGATCACTTATTAACCATACACTATCTGACACAGCCCAGCCATCTTTCATTTACATGGCCAAAAGACTAACATTGACCAATGTGATTAGCAGAAGGAACAGGGATCACTTATGAACTGACCCGCAGAAAAGCAAAGTCAGTTTACTGTGCCTTGTTATTTTGTCCATAATCCAAGGAAGCCTAATGCACTATTTCTAAGGTACTTCAACTGTGACATAGAGCAGTTTGTTTTACCACGTGCCTTTGAGTGGTAGAGTCCTGCACTGACTGATGTGGACACACAAAAGCAGGAAGCAACACATACCACGAAATGTTAATGAGTGGAGCCACTGAATTTTCACTGTTGTTATTCTAGTATAGCCTCATTGAGCCTATGAAGACAAGATGAAGTGGCCAGCTCTAGTGACGAAATCTATAATGTACAAGCTTGTGTGGTGAGACTAACACTGGGGACTGAAAGAGTGATGACTTGTGTTCTACAGCAACAAAGTATTTGCTACAACTTTTGCTTGTGGCAGCTAAGACTGCAGGTGACATTCACCATCTGAACAGAATGGGAAGTTAAAAAAAAAATCTCATTATTGTGGAAAGTACTCAGAAAGCCATACATGAAAGAGAAGAACTAAGAGAGGACTGCTCAGGTGTGTGCAGAATGGGAAGCTACAGATATCCTCGAGACCCAGGCTTGTGAAAAATTTGGGGGAAAAAACCCAAATGTTTTCAGACCGCAAATTGTAAAACATTGAGCTAAAACATCTCGGAGAGACATAGACAAATGATCAGAGTTAGATGCCGCCACCTCGCCACATTCAGTAATTATTTAATGACTGCTAATGCAAGGAGAATGTAGCTTGAGGATGAGGAGTTAAATCTCTACAGCATATCTGTGAACTGTATAGTGAACGGAATATGAGATGTGATTACCGGCACGCAGAACTGCCTGAGTAAAATGAATGGAAAAATTACCAAGCTTTTGAAACTGGGAAATGTCATTGTAAGCAAAAGCATTCTTAGCAAGGAAAAGTAGAGATGATGAGCAGAGTGAAAAGATTTATGTCACTGAAGCAGCACTAGCCAAACATTCCCACCATTAGGACCTGTCTTCTTAATTGCTATCTTCAGTGGCAGTGAAGTGGACACTTTAAATGCATAATTTCAGGTTATAGGTATTATGCTGATGTTATTATAATTGTTAAAGGTCAAGGACCATGCAGAATAAGAGCTTCTTCTAATTAGTCAGGAGTACATGTCATCAGTTTGTTACTTGTCATTTAACTCTCAGACCTCTTCTATTTATTTTTTGGAAGACTAATAGGATGGCAGAACAGAAAATGAAGGAGATTGTATTCATGAGTAGCTTCTGTTTTGATGCTGTTATAAGGTAGAAACTTTGCTTTTATTTTTTATTGCTTTTATTTTAAAGGGAAAAAAGAAAAAACAATAACAATATAATAGCAATGAAGACAAAAGCAAAACAATACAAAATCAATAAAAATGCAGGATTTCAAAACAAGATGATAGGAATAAGCAATGGTTGTTATATTACATGGTGTTATCTTCAATGAAGTTGCTCAGATTACCAGACATAAGTATACAAGATTGATGAAATGAGTAAAGACAATAACAAGTAATAAGAAACATTAGAAATGATACAGAGCTTCACCAAACAAGATGATAGGAATTCAGCAATGGTTGTTATATTGCATATTGTTGTCTTCAAATTAGTTGTTCTGGTTACCAGATACAAGCATGCAAAATTGGTCAAGAGAAAACAAAAACTGAAGCATTAACTGTTCCTTTCAATAAACCAATAGACATCAGCAATACACTTATTTCAGCTATCCTTGTATATACATATATACGTATTAATTTCAAAAGGAAAATATCAAAAACAAAATAACAAAAACAAAAGCATGAAGAAAATAACACAAAAACAATAAAAATGATACAGAACTTCAAAACAAAGTGACAGGAAACTAAACTAACTATGGTCATCACGTTACATATTGATATCTTCAACACAGTGACTCAGATAACCAGATACAGGCATGCAAGACTGATCAAACAATTGCACATTAACTGTTCCTTCCAGTTAAGTAAACTACACAGGCACTCTGATACCTTCACAATTGAGCCCATTAAATTGATTTCAATCATTCTTAGCTCATCATTTGAAACCCAAAGGGAGGAGAGATGAGATTGGAAAAAGCACTGGTGTACAGTCTAAATGGAGTAAACAAGAAAGAAGCAAGTCCTCAGACTTACACTGAGCTTGGTTTACAAACTTATTACATTTTGTCTTGATGTGATTATACAAAGTAGGTCAAATAGTGCAGAGGTTAATTGGTAAATTAATGCTTAGTGAGCTTTTCTAAGTCTTTGTCTTATGAGAATGATATAATTTTAACAGGAAAAAAATTCATTGACAGTTTAAGGAGTAAGGGAAAGGTATAGGCTTTCAAGATAACCTTTGGATTTTTTCACAGGAATACTGGTTCCCCTCAGTCCCCTTCAAATAAAGGGCAGCTTAGTACATTGTTCTTTTGCAGCATACTCTATATATTGATGCTATCAGTGACACAGAAATCAGGATTTCATATAAGTATATGTTATCTAACACTGCTTCACCAAATATCCTCCTTAGAAATACTGCCAGATTCTCAAAGCTGGCATGTGCCTCACACACCTCATTAGACTACATGATTATCAGGTCCTTCGTACTGTATAATAGAAACAAAACCTCTATTTCAACTGCACGAACCTCTACTTTCCTCTCCTTGGAACTCTGAAGCCAGCCCTGACACCAATGAATTAAGTATTCTATTAGGTTCCCTGAAATTACCATGGGAGGAAGATATCCCCACCAAAAAGAGAAAAGACATCCTATGAGAAGGAACAAAATGATTTGTATTATGCTAACCTCTTAATATCAAAGGAACCCCTGGTTGCCCCTAAACTGGTTAGAAAATACATATCAGTTTCCCTGATAGGATCTAGCAAATTATTTCTTCCCCCAACTATGAATTCTTAATCAATTTTGATCACTATCATAGTATAGAAACAAAAAAATATTTAACACTGATTGAATTTGTGTTTTGTGGTAGTAAATGTAGGGATCAGTAACTGCATTGTGAAGATGACGAAACTGAGGCTTAGAGGTGTTAAGTAATTCACACAAGGTCCCTCAGTCATCAGGGAGAGACCCAGTTCTCTCTGGCCTGGAGGGTCTTACCCACCAAAATACAGAAGCAAGATCCACAGCATTAAAATACAGAAGCAAGACCTGCAGCATTAACTTGTGAACTACATGCACAAGGCACACAGTTGTAATGTGTATATGCACATTTTGTCCCCAAGGAAGAGGGTTTATACTTCACATTAGGTTCTTAAAGCGGTATACTTTTTTTTTTTTTTTTTTTTTGGTTTTTCTCCGTACCGGGAACCGAACTCACGACCTTGCGCTTGCCAGGCAGGCGCTTTGCCGCTGAGCTAAATCCCCAGCCCCATTAAAGCGGTATACTAATTCAAAAGTTTACCTGCTGAAGTGTTTGAAGAAGGAGAATCATTTCATCAACCTGCCCTGTTTGTTTATTACGTTTTCTGTTTTCTGTTGTTATGGGCTCTCTGCTACATGTACATGTGACTTCCCATCTACAATGGACCACTGTAAGATTTTGTATCTAACAGGAATTTAAATTCTCATTCCCTGGAACTTAACAGCGTCACACAAAAATTGGTCATTTCTCTTCTCTCCTCTTTTCCTCTCTTTATAGAATGCTTTTTTATGCTATGAAGAGAAGACATTTTGAATGAATAGCCACATGCCATTTTGACTCTGAACTCTCTTCTATGAGAAAGTAAAGAAGTAACTTACATTAAAAGGCAAAGGCATCTCAATATTTAAATATTGAAGTGATTCAAAAATCAAAATACTACAGGATAAAAATACATCAAGAAGTATTGTTCAAATACTTGACTCATTCCACCATGCCCTCTCCTTCTCTGTGTTCCCACAGGTAATGATTTTGTTAGTTATAAATGCATATTTTCAGTATTTCTTTGTTTAAATATGAGGAAAAACAAATACATTTTAAATTGTCTTCCCATACACAAAATTGAACAACTCTAATTATATCATTCTCAGGCCTGTTCATTCTTATTTCTATTTCTCATGATCCTCCCTGCACTTCTAAGTCAGAGTTTATCTTACCTTTATCCTATCTTTGACAGTTTAAAGATTATGTAAAAATATCAATTGTCAAAAAGCATGCTACTTTTCACTTAATGTTTGTTTTATTGGTTACTTTCCTTTTTGAGTGGTACCAAAGTTCTAGGATGAATGAAAACTACACCCCATTAAATATGTTCCTAAGTGTTCTTCATGGATTATTTTAAGGGATGGGAAACCAGTATTTTAAAGATACAGCTATAAAATCTTATACAAAGAATGAGGACTTTAATAGGCATTTTCGCATGTATATATGTCCATAGGTGACATAAAATGACATGAAAATTTCAGAAATTCTCCCTGCCTCACAGTTAATTTGTATCAGGCTCTGTATGCACAGTATTTCTTCCAACTTAATTAGAATTCTGAGTAGGAGTGCTTCCCAAAACATACTTTGGTAACAAGTGTAGTCTTAAGACAAGCAAGAGTAATGAGATTATTTAGAATCCACTCATTCTGCTCGACATTGTAAGCTTACAGAATGAGCTCCACATCATTGTCTACCCACTTCTGGGTGGATATCTAGGTAGAAACCATCCCAGGAGAATTTCACTGTATCAATACACTTTCTGGAGAATCCATACCCTCAATAAATATAGTACCTTACACCAGTAAAAGGTGATTACAAATAGATGGAAGCTATTATTAGTGGATTTAAATAAAGTTTAAAATCATAATTTTTGCATTTGTTTAGAATACTGTTATAGAAAACTGACACCAAGTTAAGAAAAAATCCATCTATTGTAACTATTTGTCAATGATCTCTGTTATAAATGTAGCAGGTGAAGGATAAAGCAGTTTTTGTTTGCTTTAAAATATATCTGTCACTGAAATTTATTGGCTATTGATAGTACCACAGTACTCTGATTATAAAAGTTACCTTGGAAATAGAAATGTTAGAGTTCGTGAATGCTAAATTTTCATCTTTATTCAGTATGTTAGGGGATTAACTTCTATATATAAAAACTCCTTCCCCTAGAACTTGATTTTAAAAACTATAGTAAATCCTTGTTGATATTTAGAAAATATGACATTTCCAATGATAGATTTCAAATGAGTCATTCATATTAAAAATGCCTCTGTAGTCATAGAGGAACTCTCAAGTCAGTCTAATCAGATCTCTGCAAAAATTCAGTTTAAAAAGTTCTGTTCTAGTGAGTGGAATATCATTTCTTTGGCCGTTTGCAAAATCCAAATTACATTTAATCCCCCCTTGAGCCATTGTGTTATTTAAAGATGTCTTTCCCCTCTTTAATAATGACTTGAAGTGTTATCTGTGCCTTCACCTGCCTGAAATACGGTTTTCCCATTTCAGTCCACAAGGTGTGAGCTTGCTTTGTGTTTTCCTTTCTTGTTATCTCAACCAGAAAGTTGCTCAACATCTTCCAAGTGATAATATTTCTCCTTCTTCTCAACTGCAGAAGAACTGTGTTTGCATATCTTTTGGGTTCTTGATATCCTCAAACACATACCTCTTTTCCAACCTGAGACTCTAAACTCCTTCAGTGGAAATGCAACCTTGCCTGAAGTTTTGTATTTAGCACAATAATTTGCAGACATTATTATCTCACAAAATGGCTAATAGACAAGTTGATTTGAATGTAATGCCAATACTGCTGTGACAAAAAGACGGCAGATGCTTTGTATTTGTGTCAGGCATGCGTACTATGATTTCTAATAAACATTAATCTTAAAAATGAATCACTTGGAAGGTTTAATAAAAACAACTTTAATATACATGAAGTAAAAAGGCTGATAAACAATTTAATACATTTAAAATACATACAAATTTCTAACACAAATCAAAGACAGTTATCTGGTCAAACATCTCAATTTTCTGAATGTGTCACTAATGGCTTCTAACAACACTTTGATAAATACTGCTCTTCCTCATCACTTTGTGTTGCTGAACTTTATCTTGAGTGACAAAACATACAGTGATTGTCAAATTACTGTTGATTGCACGGGATGGGCACTCAGTGTGTGCTGGATGAAGTTAAAGACAGAATTGGAACCACAATGTCGAGAGCCACTTACTACAGGGATCACTTGCACATTCAGGTATACAAGAAGAGGAGCCCCAGCCAAATCTGTGATTCCAAAATAATCGATAAAAAAAGATGTGATGCAAGCACCACATTGTTTCTCTAGTGTAAAGCCTGAAAGAGTTCATTTAAACTAGGAGATATGATAGACATTGTGAATTGATAGGAAAGCACTCAAAGGTAAAGGGTAACTGGGATATGGGAAAAAAGAAGGGAAAGAAGGAGAAAGTTTGTATGTATGTATATGTAGGATAGTTAACACGGCTTTTCTACTGTCTTGTACTTCCTTGCTGAAAGAAACTGTCAGTGAGGCATTGGTTGATTAGCTTTGTATGTCTATATGTGTTTTCATGAGAAACTACATTGAAGATATCAATATGTAATACAATAAGCAGTCTTAATTCCCTACCACTCTGTTTGTAACTCTGTAATGTCTGTACTGATCCTTTGCCATTTTGTAAAATGTTGTCGGTCTGTTAGTATTTTCCTCCTTTTATTTCTAAAATAAAAAAAAAAAAGGATGTGATGTTCTGTCTCATAGATGTTTGCTGGGTAACTTTTTCTGGAATCAAGAAGATTCAAGTATATGTTCTTTCCTATTAGGCCATTCATTATTTTCTTAGCTTAAACCCCCTTTTCAGAACCCGTTTTCCTTGTTTTACTCTCATGAGCATCTGATACGAGTGGTATGCATTTTTACTTTTGAAGAGCAGGTTTATTTTCATTACAATTACTTTACCTACTTAGAGTCATGAAGTGACAAAACTGGCACCAAAAGAGAAAAAGATGCTTCTGGTACCTTTCATTATTGTCTTTCATGTATTGAAAAGAGAAAGTTTTGTGGTTATGTGAATTCCTTTCATCTCATCTTTAGGCAGAAATATTTTTGAAAATGTCAGTGATCTAGTAATGAGACAAGTGGCCATAGAGAACAATACCCTTTTTATTGCATTGGAGACAAAGCTTAAAAAGTAATGGCTTCATTATTTTGCACTAAGTGTTCCCACATTAAGTGAACCTTGTGTCCAGCAACCAAATCAATTTTTACTACAATTGCAGAGTAAGACATGTTGCATGTATTTTCACAGTTTCAAAAGTGGATATATTTTTCATGTCTGCTATTTTGATCCAACCTTCATCTCTAGTAGTATTTCAATACAAATGTGTTTTCAGTGAGTTAGTGTTGTAGTTGATAAGATTCTGACAATGACTGATGCTTGATATTTCTTATCCATTCAGAAATACCTCAGTACATTGATTCCCTTTGGAAGTAAAGACATAGGGAGAAATGTTCTATTCCTTTGAAGCATGGCTTGAGCCTGTAATAGCAAAGTCAAATCAATGACAACACAGCTTCAGTTTTGTGATGAGTAAAGCAATGGTTATCATATTTTAACTCATATAAAAATTCAGTTCCACAGAAAGGAAGGCCTAATGTTGAGTACAATTAGTCACTTAGATTTAAGCACCACGTAGTCAATGATGATTCTACCCCAGGATCGATAAAGTTGTAATGATGCCCCTTAGTTATTCAAGTAGTTCTTTGAAGTGTGACAAGTTCACTGTAAAACTGATTTCAGCTTCTCAGGGTAAGAAGCATTACTCTAGTTTAGTGCTGTAGCCATGTTACAGCTCACTTAGTCATACGTTCCCTTCCGTGGAATAGGTAGAATTATCCTTATTCCTGCAGGTCAAGAGTGTTTTCAATTTTAATTTTTATAAATTGAGATGATGGCTCTATTGCAGATGGATGCTTTGCAAGATTTCTCCTAGAGTAATATTTCTGAATAAAGGGAGAAAACAAATTAAGTGAGTAACAAAGGAAGAATTTCCTTTAAAGAGGGAAAGGCAAGAAAGCAGAGACACTCAGGATATACATGCACAGCAAATACTCCAGTGAACTCAGTTTGCAAAGAGTGGCTGTAGGTCAGAGAGAGGGGTATGGCAAGACATTTAGGTTTGACAGTGAATATAATTGGAAACACTTGAAGATTTTGAGTATGGAGGTAGCAAGATCTGAGAAATAATTTTTTAAAGAGACAGGAAGAGGCAGAAAAATAATAGGAAAGATACAGAGTTTCAAAACAAGATGATAGGAAATTAACAATGGTTATTATATTGCATATGGTTATCTTCAAAGTAGTTGCTCAGATTACCTGATACAGGCATGAAAAATTGATCAAACAACATAAGCACTAACTGTTCCTTTCAATGAACTAATTGAAATTAGTAGTACCATTATCTTAGCTGTCTTGTGTATATATACATATCTTTTTCCCCCTCCTTTCTTTCTTCTTTTCCCCATCCCAGTTATTCTTTCCTTTTGAGCAGCTTCTTTCCCTTTCATTATATCTGTTGTACCTTTTGGATCTTATTTACTCTTTCAATTGCTTAACTAGAGACCATACTCATAAGTGAAATAAATCAGAATAGCATGTATAAACATCGTATTGTCTCCCTAGTATGAGAGATATTTTAAGCAGGTTATTCTGGTAGAGTAAAACATAGGAGAAAAATATAAAGATGGAAAGATCAGCAAACTATTTCTAGAACTCAAGAAAGGGACAACACAGAAGTCACTAGCTGCAGGTCATAATAAGGTACATGTCAGCGAATAGTTGTATCTCAAAATATTTTAGGCTACAGCTAAAAGGAAATGCCAATGGTTTATGTAAGAATTCTAGCAGAAAGAGAAGGATTTGTTCTGGACAACTAGATGAATGGTAGTACTGTTTTCTACAGTGAGGAGTAGGCTTGGAGGATGAATAGCAAGAATAAACAGTCCATGGGCACATTCTTGACCTAAAGTAAGAATGATGATCAATTCTAACTCTTCCATGGTCAGTAAGATAAAACCAAGTGAACAAATTTATGATCCTGGGGTAGAATCATCATTGACTACGTGGTGCTTAAAGCTAAGTGACTATGTGGTGCTTAAAGCTAAGTGAATGCATGAAATAATCTAAGAAGTATGTGTAGAAGGAAAAATATGAGGTCAGGAAACAATATTTTATGTGAAGCAACGTGAAAGGTCAGGAAAAGAAAAAGAAAAGAAAAAGAAGACCCTAAGAAGGAAGAGCCACTGCACTTTATAGGGATGCTGCTCCCATGATCCAAATAGGCCCCAGTAAGCTCAGCCCAGCAACACTGCACTGGGGAATTACATTTCCAACCCATGAACTTCCAGGAACTCTTTGAAAGTATATTGATCAGTAAATGCTATTGGGGAAATCCCAAGAAACAGAGTCTTAAATGGGATTCTGGGATTGGGTTGCTATTTGAAAAATGCACACATAACCCATGGGGAAATGGCGATAAGTAGTCCAAGATACACAGTAGCCTGCATTTGTGCATATGATATACAAGTTGAACTAGATTCATGTGCAGATCAAGGACTGTGGCGATCTCTTATATAGCCACAGAAGTAGCTTCAAATTATGGCATCTGCTGGTGCAGTATGAAGGCTGTGCAGGACAATTGACCTCTGACATACTGTTGGTTTCTGATTAGATACTCAATAAAATGTATTTAAATAATTTCAGTCACACAGTTGTAACTAAAGACATCATCATTTTAACACTGATAGCAGTATATGTTCATTGCTTGTGTGAGGTAATCTCTAAATTTTCATCTATGTTCTGAAGCCTCAAATATCCTCATCTGATTTTTATATCACAAGTTAAATTAGGTAAATTTATTACTTTTAAACAAAAGTTACCAAAATATTCCAATGATAAGAAAATATGCTATTCACCATGCTCTGAGAGGCAATGAACAACTCATGAAAACGCTAGCTTTTGTAGATAACACTGTAAACTTCCTTGAAGAGAAACTACCTACCTTGTCATCTACAATTTATTTGACTTCCCTTTCTGCTTTCTCCAAGGTCCCCAAAACTAGAAGGTTGTATGACTCAGGCTGGACTGTGACTCATCTGTATACCTCTTGCCTTAGTCACTTTTTCATCACCAAGAAACAATAGTGACATGCACAACTTGGAGGAGAGGACTGATTATATTTTGGCTCACAGTCTGTAGACATATCAGTTCACAGTTGGCTTGCTCCAAGCAACAAGGCATGTGGAAGGGGCTGCTGAGCAAAGCTGCTGACGTCATGGCAGCCAGGAAGTGGAAAGCAAGGGGAGGAGTCTGAGACAGAGATGCCCCTCCAGGTGACACTCCCAGTGACCCACTCTCTCTAACCAGGTCCCACCTCCTGTAGCAAGTCCAGCTGTAGCTCTTCCATTATTCAATCATCTTTCAAAGGCCCTGCCTAGGAGGGCATGATGCTTTGTGGGGAGCATTAAATATAAACTGCAACACCTTTCTAGGATAGTTTAATGGCTATATATAAGTTCTGATTTCTTCAACTACAGGATTTGATTATTATACTATCTTCTAAAGTTCTTACGTGAATACAATGATCCCATACTGAGTTCACAGAAAATGTAGAGTGAAATTTCTATACCAACTGCATTTCAAAATTCCACCTTGGGAAAAGTCACCCGGGGTTTATCAAGGTCAGTTATAATTTATAAAAAGAGAAATCAGGTTACATAGATTGTTCATACTGTAATGAGGGAGTATGTGTAAGACAGAAAGAGAGACAGAGAAAGGGAGAGAGGGAGAGACAGAACACATATGCGACAGTATGTGTCACTTAGGAAACTTTCTGGCTGTAACAAATACTTGTTTGGTAGTGGAAACCATTACTTATTTGGAATTTTGCTTGAAATTATAAAAATGTCACTTGGGCCTTGTTATGAGTTGAACCGTAGTGTTGTGTACCCCCAAAAAAGATTCACTGAAATGTTAACTGTTAGTACCTCAGAATGCAGCTTATTTGAAAGCAGGGTCGTTGCAGAAATAATTCATTAAAAATGAGCTTAAACCACAGGAGGCTGAGCCCCCAATGTAACATGGGAGACACTCTTTGAAGACAGTCATATGCAGACCAACAGAGAGAATGCCCTGTGTCAAAGATTAGAGTGAGGGGCCTGAAAGTCAAAAAGCAAAGCTACTGGCAAAACCTTAGAAGCTAGCAAGTCAGAAGAAGGATTCTCAAAAAGGTTGTGGAAGGAACACGGCCCTTCAGACTTCTGGTCTCCGGATCTGTGAAAGAATGAATGTCTGTTGTTCTAAGCCATCCAACCTGTGGTACTTTGTTACAGCAGCTACCACAAACCTCAAGGTAGATATAAATAGTAGAAATCAGTAAAAATTGGCTTGGGGCACTCTGCTTTGTTGTGCAGATCACTCACAGAGGCACGGTTCCAAGCATATAAGGAACTGACAACTGCAAGCAACAAATACATCCCACATAGATCAGAGACCGCAGCACTTTTAGTATGTAGGGTATGAGTAATTGGGTTAGATTTGGGCATCTTTACTTATTTACATTTAGTGAGGGGTTTTTTTGCTCATCATTCAAGTAAGTAGATGGTGTTTCCAAACATTTCTTTATCCCTTTTTAAGCGTAGGACTAGCCGAGGTGACGATTTAAGGGGTAAACTCAAAATATTTAATCATTGACTCCTCAGAGTCAATGATTCAGACTTCTTCAGAATCAATGGCCTAACTTCATCTTGACCTTTCAAATTCCAAACCTTGGAAATTAAAAAGAATGAACTTTGGAAATGAATAAAAAAATAAACTTGGCAATCACCCAAAGAGCAGTAAATACACTATTTTGGGGAGTTAAATATAGTCTTAATAAAGGTATTATGGTTTACAGAACTGCTTCCTTTGTTGTTCTTTGTTAAAGAGAAAATCAAAAGTGCATGAGACTTTAATTTCAAAGTAAGTTAATTTTTATTTTATTTTTTATTTTTTTTTTGGTTTTTCTCCGGTACTGGGAACTGAACTCACGACCTTGCGCTTGCCAGGCAGGCGCTTTTGCCGCTGAGCTAAATCCCCAGCCCCAGTAAGTTAATTTTTAAAATGGGAGCACATTGCTCTATCTGCATGAAGTTTGGGTCAGAACATTAAAGAGAAACAGTTTGGAGATCAATATGAAAACATCTTCATCATTAAAGACATTTCTGTAAATAACCATGGATCACTCTTATATCATTTACATTGATACTAGAATAGATTTTTGATGTTCTTCATGAAAGAATGGCCTTCAGATAAGTGCACTTTGGGGAAAGTGTGGTAGCACCAAAATTGCTGAATTATTAAAGATTTAATATAATATCCACAGGAACAGCCCTGTGGGATATTCCTGGGAAGATAATTTGGGAAGATAATCAAGCTATGTAGACTGGTAGATCAGCCAAGAAGGAAATCAAATGTAAAATGGGAACCATAGGACTCTGAATTATTTAAGTATGGTTGCTTTATTTACAAATGGACTGAGCAAAATGTCTCATTAAATAAAAAGTAATTTTCCAAGAGAAAGATTAAATATCCACAGCACAGAATAAGAATAAAGATAACAAATGTCAAACATTCAGCTACAACAAACTGTGAAATTAGCTTTCCTCTGCCTAATGGAGAACAAACAATAGCTTTCCATGTTTTTTACTTATCCATCACATTCCTTTGGGAAGAATTTATTCCCACAAAAGCTTTGAATGGCCATTTTTTACTAGGTATACTTCAACAGAAAGGCAGGGTGCTGATTTCCATATTTTTAATTCAATAGTAACATGTGGGTTTTTACAAATGTAAATGATAAAGTGGGCTCGAGCAGTGTTTTCCAGGGCATTGCAGCTCAGTGTGGTTTGTAGATTCAAGCTGTGTGGCAAGTTATTGTGATTACAGTGGAGGAAGCATTCAAAAAAGTACAACTTTTCTAGCAACCTGTCTCTCTTGTGACAGTTAAGCCTGTGGTCAGTGGTCTCCTTTCATTGAATAAAGTCTAGATCATTTTACGTTTGTTGAACTTGCATGATAAGATTCACACAACATGAGTTACATCCTAAACATGCATGACTTGAAAATGTATTGGCCTTCACCAGGGACAGAAACAAAATTTGTACTATATCATTCATGCAATGGTCTGTAACAGGGAAGAAAAACAATACAAAAATCTTGTCCTGTATATACCAGGTTGCTTGAGAAACTCTGGAATATTGGGAATACCATAAATTTGGAGTGAGATCTTAGTTTAAATTTAACAACATACTCTCTATCCCATGTGATCTTGAGAATATTGAAGTGGACGAAAGATAGACGTTGTAATTCTTATCTCAGAGTTTCATTAACATCGTTGAAAACGTTAAGTGGAATACTTTGACCCTGAAGAACATGAGTCACTAATGCTTTATAGATAGCCAGATAATGTCATTCTTTTATTCCCTTTCCCACTGAGGAAGATTCTACCTTCCTACCCAGGATGACCACATCTAGTCCATAGGAAAAATAGAATCAGTATGATAGAACAGTCACTTTAGAGTGAAATTCTTTTAATACAAATAGATGAAATGAAACATAATACATATATTCTTCTATATTTAACATTTAAGTCACCTTTTTATCAGTCTAATAAGTACACTGGTACCCAGGTATTCTTTAATCCTGAACATGTTCCATGAGCTTTAATTACTTTATAATCAAGCTCTATACATTAGTAAAGGCAGAGTATTTTCCCTTGTGCCCCAATCAATTCCTCACTCCATGTGAAAAACTGGACACAATTCAAATTTAGCCAGATCTATTAAAGCCTAACAGGATTGCTGATGTGTTCCACCCTACTTCCCAGGGAAGAGCCCCACTGTCCCCATATTTAGCAGGATATTCCTTGCTGCTCTTTGCTTGAACTGTGTGGATACACATTTAAAATTATCTGGGACCTTTAAAGAAGGTAATAAGTCATTGCTATTAAAGCTTCTTTCAGAAGTGCAAAGGACAGGTCAAGAAAAGTGAGATAATTGCACAAAACCTGAGATGAGGACAAGCACCCAGATAAAATAAAGCTTTGACTGATATTAAAGATAAAGTCATCATACATCTCGGGGAGCAGGCAGGCAGCCTGCACCAAGCAGAGGGCCTACCCACTGTGACTCCCAGCTCTAGAACTCAAATCCTGTCAAAAGAAGCTTGAAGGAAAAGTACGAAGGGTTACTAGAACTTCAAGACATCTGTTTGGGTAAAACCAAAGTCCCTGAGATTACTTAACCTTTCCTCAATAGCCATTACTTTTTAACTGGAAAATTAATATTGCATTCCACTGAGTTAACAGTGTAAACTGGAAATTCCCTGGAAAAGAAATACAAATGGTGAAAAAACATATGAAGCATGTTCGATATTGTCCATAATGGGACATAAAAATTGCAATGGCAATGACATTTTTCACATTTTAAGTTGGCAAAGATTGCAGTGGTTGATGAAGTACTGTTGAGTTCACAGGAGAAATTTTTCATCTCTTTTATAGGTGCGACAGACGGAAGGTTTGTGTCTCAGCAGACTCACATGTGGAAGTCCTAACCCCCTTGTGATAATAGTGGGATGTGGGGGCTTCACAAAGTAGTTAATTGAGAGGATGGAGCACCCCTAATCCCATGAATGTGATTTAACACCCTTATACAAGAAAAGAATACCCCAAAGAACTCTTTCCACCATGTGAGGACACGGCAAGCAGTTGCCCATCTATAAACACACAGAATTTGGCAGGACCTTGATCTTGGACTTCCCTGCCTCTGGACCCGTGAGAAATAAATGTTCTCTACACCTCCAAGTCTATTATTTTTTACAACAACATAAAAGGATTAAGACAGTAAGGCTACAAATTAATACAACCATTTAAACAATCTCCAAAAGCAATATTGATCAAATAAAAAAAATGCATACTTTTTCATACAGAAACTAAGAATTACTGTAAAAATATCCTACAAAAATTTGGCAAAATGTATATGAGAAGGTGATTTTAAGGATGTTACAAATAAGGATGTTAATAACATCACTGATTATGAGAAAAAAATGTCAAATGTCCGTCAAGATAAGACTAAAACTACAAGTCATGTCACACTATAAAATACGATAAAATAACACACAGCATCCTATCCCAGTAATGTAAATATATGGAGTGTGTATGTGTGTGTGTGTGTGTGTGTGTGTGTGTGTTGTATAGGAGAGCTGTCCATATGCACTCTACATAGAAACAGATGGTACAGGGGCTGGGGATTTAGCTCAGCGGCACAGTGCCTGGCTGGCAAGCGTGAGGTCGTGAGTTCGATTCTCGGTACCGGAAGAAAACAAAAAAAAACCCCACAAAAAACAGATGGTACATTGGAATTAAGATAATTTGAGGAATATCTGATAAAAGGAATCTTGAAGGAATGGGCATAGTTAGGAAAACATTAAATCGTGTATATCTTGGTCTGGTGCCTGTGGACCTCTTCTCACCTTTAGGCCCAACAGAAGGCAGCAGGTAACAGTGATGAGAACCTAGAAGTTAGGAGGCTCATAGAGAGCTCTGTCTTCTGAGGCGATGTGTAAGGAGAACTTCTGCATCAGAAATGCCAACAGAGGGGCTGGGGATTTAGCTCAGCGGCAAAAGCGCCTGCCTGGCAAGCGCAAGGTCTTGAGTTTGGTTCCCGGTACCGGAGAAAAACCAAAAAAAAAAAAAAAAAAAAAAAAGAAATGCCAACAGAGAAGAACCTATAAAGTGGACCTCAGCCCTTATCCTTCTCTCTCCTTCTAATTTCCCCTTGGAGCTCCCATTTGCTCCAATTCAACTGGAAGCCAGAGGCCAAGGAAGCTATCAAGAGTACTCCTTTGGGACAGAGTAAGTATATAGAAAGACACAAAGAATATATTCAGCAATGCATGTGTATACACACACACACACACACATACACACACACACATGCACATGTATTAGAAGTAGAGAGAGACGTATATCTGTCTTCATCACATATAACAAAATACTAAGTATGGTTATCTAGCAAAACAAGATTTGAAATGAATTTAACTTTATGCTTTTTCAGAGTCATTTTCTCCACTACGCCAGATATACGGTTTTTAATTTAGAAACAGCAATATATGCATTTTCATTGTAAAAAGAAAGACAAAATAAGATTTCTGGGAGTACATAAAGAAAAGAAAGAAAGAAGACATAATCCAAAGCTAGGGACAGGTTTCCTCAACCCCGTTTAAGCCTGCTTGACTGGCAGTGGCTCATGTGCTGTCCAGCACTTTGTAGCAAAAGAAACCAAACAAAGGAAAAGCTTAGAGTTAAGAAGTACATTGTGAGAAACCTCCTTAGAAGCAGAAGGGATCAGAATTAAAGACTAAAAAGCTATTTCCACTTAACCTCAAGTCATGAGTCAGATTACAGAGTGCTCCAGTACTCTTTTTCCAAATGGGTAGAGATGATTCACTACCAGGATTTATAGAAAGGTTATGAATCCCAGCGCAATATAGGACCAGACCTCAGGTCAAAGATAGAAAAACTACATTTATACTAGCAATGTTTAATATGAATTGTATTTCATAAAGTCTATCACAAATTTCTGGTGCATTTGCTAAGAAAATAGCTGTTTGTGTACATAGCAAGGACAAAGTAGAGATGTGAAGGGTTTAAATTCCAGTTCAAATATCTACTTTTATCCATGACCTTGAAAGCCTGTCACACATTTGGAGACCTGCATATCCATCAGGATGGGAAATAACATGAAGTCAGATCAGTTAAACAAAGTAAAAACTCTGGAGGAGAGGAAGCCATTGATTTTCTTGTATGTACCACGAGCAAATTAACCGGTTGTTGCCATAATTTAAGAACTATCTTAACACACCTGCCGTTTGGGCTTCAACTCTGATTAGGAATAGAGGATATATGTAAGTCATGGGCTTTCATTTCTTATTGAGAAGTTATAGGTTATCAGCATTACAGAAGTAGACAGCTGAGGTCTACACAGTTTGGGGGTTGGGGAAGACTGTCTTGTAGAGCATGTAAATTGATACTCAAAGGAGAGCAGTGTTTACATGCTGCTTCCAAAGTCAGTGAATCCACATGACACTGACTCATTGTTCTGCTGCCTTATTAGTTCTGTGACTCTGGAGTCTTAATTTCTCTGTGCCATCACATAATCATCATCATAATCATACCTTCTATATAGAGCTCTTGAGAAGACTCTTAGGAGCCATTGTGAGTTCTTATTATTAAATATGTGTAAAGTAGAACTAATTGTGTTCAAATGTATGACAGAAACAGCGTTCATGAGGGACCTAAGGAAAGAAACAGTTCGGTGCTTTGGAAGATCCACCACACAGGTCTCGGTAAACAGGTAAACCAGCTATGGTTGATAGGTGAGGTTAGTTCAGGCAGGACCGTTTAGTTTGAAAAGGTAAGAGGCAGGAGTTCTGCTGCAAAGAAAAACACAGTAAAACCTCTTCAGAATTAAAGAACGTAGACTTAAATTTGAAAATAACACTTCCCACCGAAACTGCAGAACATGCTAGAGCTAAGTAAGGGGATTTGAGAAGCTTTATGAAGAAAACTGTTTTGTGACAACCCAGGATAAACATGATGATAGGTGGATTATGGTTGGTACATGACATAGATATTACGGGGCAGTTCTTCCTCAGACTCTCCTGAAATCAATACATTTGACTTCTTGATAGTTGGGGGAAGGAGTTAATATTTTTAGCTTAAAGAGAAACTGTACTTTTTGGGGAGGGTGGTACCAAGGGCTGAAGCTACGGGCACTTTACCACTGAGCTACATTTCCAGACCTATTTAAAATTTTTAAAAGTGTTTATACGTTAATGTATTTATTTATCTATCAATTTATAATACTAAGATTTTCACCCAGCCTCTTTTCACTGAACTACATCCCTTACCCATTTTTATTTATTATTTTGAGACAAAATCTCACTAAATCATTAAGTGACTAAGCTAGGCTCCAACTTGTAATCTCTCTGTCTCAGCATTCCAAAGTGCTGAGGAAAATTTTACTCTTATGATCTTTAATATAACTAAATTGGTAGACCCACATAAGACACCATTCACAAATTTCATGTATAAGTCACCTAGACCATGAAGATCAACTTAAAGCTCTCCCCACAACCCACTTTCAAGTTTACATTATAAATCTTTGATGGTTATAACTGTTATTTATTCCTCTGTCTCCTTTACTCAGGGTCGTACCTATGTAGTTTCCTTTTCCCCAGACATTTGAACTCACTTCCTACTGATACTGTAAAACATTTGTACCAACTAAGTTACTTAGAACAATACAACCATATTATCTTACAGTTGGGAAAGCCAAAAGTCTGTAAGGGTACACAGGTTTTAATGAGATTCTAGGGTGAAAGGTTTTTCTTGTTTTTCCAGTCCCTAAATCCTGCCCACATTCTTTGGCTTCTGGCCACACAAATTTGATCTCTGCTTTTGTCACCATTTGCCTGAATCTGACCTTTAGGCCACACTTATTAGGACCCTTGAAGAATTATATGGAACACCATGGGTTAATTCAGGGTAATTTCCACCTATCAAGCCCCTAAACTCAATCAGATCTGCTCAGGCCCTGTTGCAATATAAGGCATATGGCATAGATTTCAGGGATTAAGTCTTTCCCATCTGAGATGAAGAAGTATTATTCTGCTTACCACAGGAGGATGTGAATTATAGTAGAACTCACCCATCTAATTCCAAGACATAATTCTGCCATTAGCAGTAGACTAGTATCACATTAGAGCCGCTTCAAACATCTTTGCTAAATATGTGAACGGATTTTGGGAAACGTACCTCAATAACTTGCATGAAATTCTACTAATGTGGCTCTTACTTTGTTCAGTAATTCATGTTCCTGTTCTATATTTTGTTCCTAAGTGCAGGTCTTCATATGTTGCTCCTAAAAAGTATCTTATTCTGACCATCCCTACATCCATGCTAGACTATCCTTTTTTTAAAAAAAAAAAACAGGCCAGGTGTGGTGGCGCATGCCTGTAATCCCAGCACTCAGGAGGCTGAGGAAGGAGGATTCTTGCGAGTTTGAGACCAGCCTGGGCTACAAAGTGAGCACAAGGCCAGCCTGAACTGCATAGGGAGACCCTGTCTCAAAAAGCCAAAAAAAAAAAGCAGCCCCAAGCCCACAAAATTTAAATCTTTCTTATGTTCTTGTTCATCTTCTCCAGGGATTGACATATTTATTTGAATAATTAGATCAATAGCCACTGCATTCTTCCAAATCTTTTTAAAAATGAATGCCTGCTTACTTATCTTTCCACAGATATTCCATTATCAATTTCCCCTCACCACCTGTCATCATCAGGTAGGGTTTCTAACTTTCATCTACTAAAGGACCTCCATGACCAACTGCACACCTGCACTAGGACCTGACCTATTTCCACCTAAAACACTATTGTGCAAAAACTAAAAGCAGATCTCTAGAACTGGGGTGTATGGCTCCAACATGCACCATGTTACTAACCTCCGTGTGCTGGTAGGTTTTATGGTGACATAAATTTGTTTAATTTCTGAAGGACATGATGGTCGTGGCTCATGGAAATATTAGAAAAATGTTACTTTTGTTATTCTGCATGGTTACTATTGCAGCCAGCAGTTTTACTTCCTACTGGTGTGCCCAGGAATCACTAGAATTAATCCACTGGGTGAGGCAACTGCTTCGGTGACATTCTCTTCACACATAGCTATGGTTATGTGAGGCTGTCCTCACTACTATAACGCTTTTGTTCTTAGCTGACTTAGTATCTACTATAAGTCAGTCACAGAATCACAATTTACACCTATCAACATGCTATATGTACAGGTATTTATGCACAGAATTTATCATTATTATGTGCTAGACTCATTGTTATGAAACATTTTTGCTGCCGTGGGTGGACACAGACCTTGTAGCACTAATTCACATACCTGGTTTAGTCAAACCTTATTTAATCACAATTTTTCATGTGTGTTTATCACCAGCCTTGGCAAGCTCATTTCTCTGTTTTTGTTTTTTTTTTTTTTTTTTTTTTTTTACTATAATTCCTCTAAACATGCTCCATTTGAGACTGTGAAATGCTTTCATTCTGTCTTGCTTGGGCAGCTTTGGTTGCCAAAATATTTTTCTAGAGTCAGCATTCTGAGTTACTTTTCACTGTGGTCAATGATCAAGAGCCTTTTAAGTAGAACGGTTGGCACAATCATTCTAAGATCATATTTCTGGGTAATAGGCGACCTTAAAAGAGTTGCAAGTCAAAGAGAGCCGCATGCAGGAAAAGAGAGTTGAATGTAGTATCTCATAAAATCAAGCAAAGAAAAACCGTTCTGTACTAATGTGACCTGCCTTTCCTCAGGCCTCCTCAAGTCTGGATGGAAATGTGGCCCTTGAGAGGTGACTTCTGCCTTCACCTGCCCATGAGCATTAGTTCCTTACCCGCATTCTCTCCTTCTCTCTCTCATCCAGCCTTTATTGGCTGTCCCTTGGGGGTCACATTTGCGAGAGCATTCTTAATGATTCTGACCAAACCTCCTTTGGCAGCAGCAAGGAGATCTTTAGATTCTGGTAATCTCTCCCTTGCTACTAGCTATGACCATAAACTCTTCCAGGAGGTGGTTTAACTCCCCATTGGGCACTGCTGACCTTGATAGGTATTTGCAAAACACTTTTTATTTGGGGACCGCTCGTTCCCTAGAATGGCCACAATAAAGCATCATAACCTCCTCAAAAAGTGTATTCTCTTACAGTTCTGGAGCCTCAGTGTGAAATCGCATTGTCAGACTGGTGCTTTCTTCTGAGCTTGCTACGAGGAAGCGTTCTCTGCATCTTCCTAACTTTTCATAGTTGCTGGAGACTTTTGGCATCTTTGGGCTCGCAGATACATCAGTCCAGACTCTGTCTCCACTGCTACATGGTATTCTTCTGCACTTAAGAACATGTGCCCAGGTCTCCTTCTCCTTATAAGGACATCCACCATTGGGTCAGGGTTCACCCTAATCTGATTCAATTTAATGTGACAATATTTGTAAAGACTGATTCCAAATAAGATCACATTTACAGTTGTACTATGCAAGAGGCAAGCAGACATTTCAACCCAGTACGGAGAACATGCAGTATTAAGTGAGTGTCTTTTGAGGGCTTGCGCTTCTCCTGTCCCCTAGCATTTCATTCCCTCTGCCCCCTTCCTAGGAAGCTGCATAAACTTTCACATTCCAGGGCTGCATGGGGTTAAC
Organism: Chinchilla lanigera; assembly: GCF_000276665.1. NCBI lineage: Eukaryota > Metazoa > Chordata > Mammalia > Rodentia > Chinchillidae > Chinchilla > Chinchilla lanigera. Next base: position 8,776,668 of record NW_004955451.1, read on the forward strand.
GGCAAAAGGACAGAACTGAACTTACGTCTTTGTTGTTTATAATTGGTTCTGTGACGAGAGTATAGAAATACTATTTGTGTTTAAGAATCTTACACGACTATTCCTCACCTTGGATACTGCCTTTTTTACCTCCAGTCTTCATTCACCAGAGGCCATAGATGTGATCAAAGGGATAGGGACTGGGCCAAGACCAAAGTTAAATGAAAGATCCTGGGATACGCAGGAAAAAATAAATGTAAGCAAGAACCAGAAAGTACGCTCTCACCTGATGGTTTTAAAATTGAGCCCTGATTCTCTTCCTAGAGGTTTTTTTTTTTGGAAAATGTTTCCAAGAACAGTCTCAGTCTTGCTTTCAAACTGATTCTTGGTGGTGTTGTTCCTATTCACACCTTATGTTCACCACTTATTTAATTAATAATATTTAGCCTAGGCTTCCGTAAAGTCAGTGCCACCTGAGACAATCAGTTGTAGCTTTCATTTTATAGGTGCTAGCGGAGTTCAATACAAAGGAAACAGCTAATACAATATTTTGAAAATAAAAGCCCAGTTTCAGACAGCACTCAAATTTTAACACACTAGCTTCTGAAAAAAAAAAGAAAAAAGAAAAGAGGACTGAAGTTGATAGTAATAAAAGCTTACTGTGTGCTGCATGCTATATGGAGTTCTTTATGTACATGATCAGAATTGAGCCTCACAGATACACAGAGGAGAAGCTATACTGTCATGTTCATATATAGATTAGGAGACTGATAAAATTGCCTACCATGAAAAAGATTTAATAAATTGCCAGAGTCTCAGAGCCCAAATTAGGACCTACTTTGTTAGTTCTCAACCATTTTATAGTTTTGATTTTTCCATTATCATTCAAGTATCGTGATTCATAAGGTGGTCAAAACCATATACCAAGCTGGGTATGGTAGTGCTTGCCTATAATACCAGCACTGGGGAGGCTGAGGCAAGAGGATGCCCACAAATTTGAAAGCAGCTTGGGCTACATAGTGAGTTCAGGGCCAGACTGAGCTACATAGCAAGTCCCCGTCTGAAAAATACCAAACCACAACAAAACAAAAGCACTGTATACTGTGCAGATCTGATACATTTTTATTCATTAAAGTTGATTAAATCAATAAATAAAATATATCTTTAATTCCTTGAGAACTTAACATGTGAAAACAAATTAGACATCTGGAAATGTTCTAACACCCAGCAAGGGTCTTGTATTCATGCTTAATACTGAATTTAAAGACACATCACCCTATAAAATGTCACTTTCATAATTAGCAATTGAATTATTTCACACACAAACTGCATCTCGCAATGCAACTTACATATTGCTATCTGCGCAACTAAGGTTCATGCTCTGCCGACACCTCCATGTGGGGCTTTATGCAAATATGTGTTATATATGCACACATACATTTCCCAACCTCAGATTCTATTTATTGCCATTAGCACGTGCTTTTACCCTTCGATATGCTGAAAGAGATGATTTTCATTGCATACTTTGTAAAGACAGAATTAGAGGTGGATTCAGAGTGAGAAACATCTCTGTAGGGCAATACATTCCCATACTGTGCCTCTTCTTTTCTTCTGCTTCAGTTTTTCTAAAGGGATCAGATGAAGCTGAAGCATAACCCTGGGCAGCTTTGTTTGACATAATTACTAACTTGATAGCAGTCTCTTTTGTTTATGACTATTTTTTTTCTCTTTTTCCCTTTAACAATTTGTATTAACATCATTGATCCCAGGCAGCAGCTAAAAGAAAGCACATGTCCTCAATTTCCAAATTGGTAGCCAACCCCACCAGTTTTCTGTGACATAAGGAGCTCTGCCTCAACAAATACACGCTGCGTCAGTGGTTCAGGGTTATCCCTCTGAATATCCTTGACTTTCATTCATCCAGTCAGCTCCAGCACCACTATGGGCTGGACACACATTTATGTCAGGTACTCTGCTCAGGATTTGGTGATGCTTACATGATCCAAAATCATTCAGGCCAGGAGATTTTCCAGTTCTTCCCGATCGTACAAAGTAAGAGATGTGTGTTTCCCTCAAGTAACATGGACGATGACAGTGGACAAGACACTGGACACGTTTCCAAGGGACCTACTTTCTTTATTTTCAAAATAAGACTGCAGTAGACTTATGAACCTCTTTCCAGATATGAAAGCCTGCCATTCAAATGGATAAAAAGTTCACCTGATTATATAGACCTACTTCAGTTTGTAACTTTCTGTGCAAGGTTGGTTTTTCATTTTAAACATACAGTCAAATTATTAACCACTGTGAAATTGTAGGATACTAGTGATACAAACAAAAAAAGATAGCAAAGGTGAGTAATCAATATCTCAACATTTTACTTCTTCTATTTTATAGGACATTACATTTTGCAACAAATTTTCATAATAAAGCTGTAAAATACATATTTTGGCTGTACAAAGATCTCTACCTGTCCCCCAAAAGTCTTATAGTATTTTTTAAATTATTTTATGCCTATCTGTAGAATTTCTGTGGCATCTTTCCCAACTCTGCCACTGACTGGGAAGAGAAGGAGAAACGCAGACTGTTCGATGTCAGGGTAAATAAGATCTTCGGCCAAATTCAAGCAAGGTTTGGAATATAGTTATATTTATAATAAATAATACTGAAAGACGATCAGGATTAATTCCAGGGCTCCTGCCTGATGATTTTTCACAGAAAGCTCATTTCATAGCACAAAGTGAGAAAAGTGACAGGAAATACCTTGGAAAAGATCCCTGCACGTTAAGCTCATTGGAACATGCACTGATTTTGGCTGTGTGGGATGAGTAGGACTCAGGGAAGCTCCATTTACGCAACAGCGACTTCCAGGAAAATGATTCACAACGAAAATAAATGAAGGTCCTTGTTGAAGCCAAGAGAAACATTTGCTCAGCTGGAAAGTCAGCCAAGTGGAATATAGGCTAGCTCACTTCAGAATTCTGTCCTCCAGTCATCCTGTATTTAATTATATGATAACAGTGGGGATGTTTATACACTCCTAGTTTTGGTACAACTTTAAAAAGCTGTATGATTCCCAGAGCTTGGGGATTCTTCCTGGTCTTCCTATATATTCTTTTTGTTATTTAGTGAATCATTGGTTTCATACTGTATTGTTTCTAACTTCTGTTTCCTTCAATACCACTCACAGACAAATTGCAACACGTATAAACACATATTCCCTTCTTGGGAAGTAAAAGGTAGGACAGGAAGGTGTTCTCAGGAACGCAGGGAGTGGAGAACTCCACAGTGACCATCCTGCTATTTTCTCTGGCCAGAGTGCTACCAATTCCTCTCAGTGGGCCATTTACTTTATATTTCAATTTAGTACTAGATGTGGAGGGGTCCACATTCCCCTTCTCTCTTTCTCTCTGTTACGTTGCCCTTAGACTTGTGAGCTAATCTTTGTAATCCGTGTCAAGGAACCAATGTAAATCATTCACCTTAAGAATTTCTACAAACAAACAAAAGCAATGAAACAAATACAGCCTACAGTGCTTGGTTATTTTCTGTCATTCCCTGTTCATCTTACTTCTACTTGAATCTATCCTTCACTGCTCCACTGTAATGGTTCTCTCTCAAGGTCCAACAGTATTTTGTCAATGTTCACTGTGACCGCTTTGCTGTATTTGAAACTGGTGATCGCTTCTCCTTGAAATATCCTTTCTCCAAGCCTTGGGTGTCCATTGGAAGCCTCCTCTGACCTGCTGGGAAATCACACAGTCTTTCAGCTAAGATTATAGCATTTTTGGTAGCACCAAAGATGCTGTGAAGAAAGTTGCTGAAACTGTCACCACGATAACATCAATCCAATAATTTCAGGAGGCTGTGCCAGTGTTTGCATAAGCTGTTTTGATCAGCAGTGCATTAACAACTCTGAACTGGTTATTCCAACACATTTACAATTAGTAATAAAAATCTAATTGTAGCCTGCAGCATATCCTAGAAGTTTCAGAAGAATGAAGGATTATCAAAGCTCTACCTCCAGACTCATCTTTGCCTCATTCTGTATCATCTCCTCTGTTAATATCATGACTTTGGTAAGAACTTCTTCACTGATAATTAAAAATCTAGAGTTTCTACACTAACTTTTTATTTTTTGAATGCGAGGTTCTCATTATTAATACTGGCTCTGTATAGAAATGTGGATCCAGACCTGTGCCACTGGGGATCAGATTCGCTCTGTAGAAAACCCCCAAAGGTTCGGCAACGAATGCCCAAGATGATACCTCTAATGCAGGTACCTGCCATCAGAGTATCACTAACACCATTCACTAATAATTGAGTCTAGCCTTGTTATTTCTAGTTTGTGAATATTTAGCCACTCATCTGCCTAGTGATAGTTGAAAATAAGAAGCAGAGACTCCTCATTTTACTCCACCTTGAGTATCCTCATCTCCTGAGAGCTTTCCTTACCAGGTGCTGCTTGTCCTGCACTCAGAATGCTCTAGGGAACTTACGTTGTATAAAACAGAGTTTCTGGTCTGGAACTTCTTATGTAGTGATTCCTTTGAACTTTGATTTCGTGAAGTCATTGTTACTAAACATTTCACATGTTTACAGTTTAACTTCTATGGTTTGTCATCTCATAATTAATGCAACGGATGGAGGTTTTACCTCTGAATACATAGCATCCAGTCAAGACCACTGCTTAATTGATCACCGCTCAGTAAGGCACTGGACACCCTTTTTACCTCGCTTTTATTAGAACATGGTACAGTTCAATCTTTCTTGATCTTAGTATAATTCCTTTTTCATTTAAGACCATCTGCCTTACTTACAACAGCTTGGGTTCACCTTTCCCATGTGTACAGGAAAAAAATTGCATGAGGGTAACTTTTAGATGCACATCTGTTTACTAAAATACATATTACAGTTTTATTACTATACTCACCCAACTTCATCCAGCCACACTTACCATATTCATTGTCTGACTCTTTTCCTTGAAATGACATGATTTGGAACTCCTCAGATTCCGGTGCTCTATCACTGCCTAAATTTAGCTGTAACATCAAATTGTGTTGACTCCGTCACATCTTTTTCTTTCCCAAAGCCATTTTCTGAGAGAAGTTCCTCCTCATCTCTCTTCTTGATTCATGAATTAATGTCTGAAGGGTATCTCATAATCTTTTTTCTCCCATCACTCATAACCCTACCAGAGTCAGTACTCTGTGATATAAAGAGAATTCATATGTAGTTGTGTCATAGTTATCCAGAGGCAGACATATCTGCTTTTTAGATTTTGGTTGCCTGTAGAATAGTATCAGATTTAGCAAGATTTCCAAAACAGTCCACAATCTCCCTAACACCTGTGACAGTCATATCCAACCTTCTATCTTGCTGTAGCAACCATTTCATATTTTCCCCTCATCCTATTCCCTCGGTTTAAGCTATTCTTCAGAAGATTCCAGTTACCCCTCAAGGACTAGCTCAAATATGATCATTTCTTCATGCAGTATTCCATGATTTTTTTTTTTTTTTTTTTTTTTTTTTTTTTTTTGGTTTTTCTCTGGTACCGGGAACTGAACTCACAACCTTGCGCTTGCCAGGCAGGCTCTCTGCTGCTGAGTTAAATCCCCAGCCCCCATCCATGATTTAAAAAAAAACATAAGAATTCATTTTTTTTTTTTTTTTTTACTTTTGCTTAGGAAACATTTAACCTATTGTTGCTATTTTGTTTAGTAAACCATTTGGTACATAATTTCTTTACAAGGTTTCTTTACTAGATTAAGGACAAACTTAATTCTCACACCATACACAATAACTAGAGCAGTAGTTTTCTTTTCTTTTCTTTTTTTTTTTTTTTGCAAAGCAGTACACAGTAAATAGCTGTAGAATGAAATTACTTATGTAATGCTATTATACATGGTGTAAGTAATAAATCTACATGACACTGACTAATTCTGTATCTTCCTAAGGATTTCTTTTTGTTCAATAAAGCTAGAAAAGTTTTGTATTCCTTGTTCTTATGGTCATTTATCATACTCATTAGTGAATCCAGAGCATGAATTTACTTTCTTACATTCATCTATAAAGTTAGGATATATTATTGGAAAGATTAATTTGATCAATATATGTAAGGTACATTGCTTCACATATAGTACTTCATATGTATCAGTTATTATTAATAATAAATGCTGAAATTTATATATTAAATACATCTGTGACAATAACAAAGTTATATTTTCTAACTTCTGTATTAGATAGGAGTATACTAATTGAAATTAACAAATGAACTCTAGATATACCATGGCACAGAAAAATAAATCCTGAAACATGGATTAAATTAATATTTTCCCAATATCAGAAAAAAAGCAATGAAAGTAACAGCAATAATAATATGCATTAAGAACTTTCTACATACTTTCTTATTTTCTCTAAAACAAAGTGCGATAGCTACCATATCCCTTTTGGAGATAAGAAGAGGAAATTATTGGCCTAAGATTATAAAATTCATAAATATGGAAAATGAAAATTTTCCAATCTGTCTAGTTTGACATGGCCTTCTTGTAACTACATGTAATGTGATTTTGCATAGTGTTTCAATTTTGGATGTCCTTGACCTTAGTATTCATGGCATATTATGTTCTTCTGATCACCATACATCCAACTAATACTTACATGAAGGGGATGATAAGTGAGATTTGGGATGTAAAATATAAAACTAACATTTTTATCTCAGAAATTTGATATTAATTCTTTGAGTTTTTATTGTTCTCATTATTTTGACGTGTGATTATTACTATATTTATTTTATCTTTCCATTTAACCACTAGATCCATAGTCTGTTTAGTTTTGAACTTACCCTAACACTTAGTACACTACCCTGCATATCACTGGTGAATAATATGTGAGATTTTCTGTTTTTTTGTCATAAAAATCTTATATATGATAGGATTTGATATTCTTATTTTACAGATACTGATAAATGAATGTTTTGAATAGTCACTTTTATTATATACCAGCAGATATACATATTTGATCATAGGCAGAAATGTTTTTAAAGACAGACACTAACAATGTTTGAACTAATCTTTTTGAAAAATAATTCATGACCACCCTAAAACTGAGGGCTAAGAAATATCAAATATTTCATGTATAGAAGTCTTGGCTCCTCCAAATAGGGATTTAACAATTATGAATGCTGTCAGGAAATTAGTTTCAAATCTTGATGAGGACAATGAAAAGGGTTTCTTTTTCTATTGTAGCATTGTATATATTCTAAATATATATTAAAAGCCAATCCTTAAGTGATTGATTATTTCATCACCAGCCTGATTTTCTAGAACATTATATCTTAGACCCTTTAGATAACTACATTTAATCAAAAAGTTCAAAAGACATCAATACTCCTCCAAATTACATCCTGTGACTCTTGTTATCTCCTCATTTTTAATTTTCAAGGCTCACTGTGCTTTGACAGCTTTCTCTGGCCATTCAGTTAATTTTCTAAGTTGCCAAGTCTAATAGATCTATAAAGCACACTTGCTATATGCGAGGGTGATGGTTGCACCCCAAATCCTATTTCCAAGATAGATATTCAAGGTTCTTGAATAATTGAAACAAAGCTTTCAGAAGTTTTTCATAGGTTTTCATATTCAACTTTGTTTAAATTAAACTGCTAACAGAGTGAAGAGATAACCTACAGAATGCAAAAGAACATTTTGGGAGTTACTCCTCAGACAAAGAACAAATGAATGGATAAAAAAAAATACTGTATTTATATATTATGAAGTACTAGTCTGCCATCAAAAAGGATAAACTTGAGTTATTTGCACAAAAATAGATGCACCTTGAGCCCATAATGTCAAATGAAGGAACTCAAACATACTACCTTAAATAAAATATCATTTCTCTTATATAATATATATTTTATATATTAAAAGAAATATATATATATAAAGATAGAGAGAAAAAAGATACTGTAATACAACTGCAATAATGCATCTAAAAGTGTACCTTGATCTAGTAGAATTGTCTTACATATTTTATCGGTTCTTTGGCCTATTAGTCTAGTTTTGCATGTATATATAACAATTAAATTTATAAGATCTTATAAATAGATGAATTTGATATTGAAAATACAAAAGGGGGTAGAGGGAGGGGTAAAAAGAAAGGAATTGCAATGTGTTATGTACATGTACTAGTCCCCTGCAGTAAATGTAGTCATTTAATAAGAACCGTAATCATGTAATAATCACAGTAAAAAAAGTCTTTAAATCACTATTTCTTAGAAGACTGGACTACCTTTTTAAAACTAAGAAAAAGTTACTGAAGAATTTTTACTTAACAGTGCAACCTCCATAGTTTAAACACAACACCAAGAATTAACCACACCCCACATTTGACATTACTGTACAATCCTTTGATTTGTGTCTGTCCTACTCACTGTTTGTTTTTTCCAGAAGAGAAAAGTTAGGCAGCTGTGGTTTGTTAATTCACCAATCTGAATGGTTTATTGCTTCCTTCTGTGGTTAATAGCACCCAGTTCCTTCACTGTAGCAGCCTCTTCTGCTTTAACTTACATTTTTATATTTTTATTTTTTATTTCTCCCCTAATTAGAGTTACATTTATGGGGGACCCACAGCTACAAAACTAACATGTGAATGTCTATTTAATTTTTCTGTAGATTTGTTTTAGACTCCAGAAAAGTTGCAAAAATATTACACAACTCTCAAGCACATTTCATCCAGTTTCTTGCAAAGCTAAGTTCTTAGATAACCGTGACATGCACCCAATTAAGGAATTAGCTAACAATGATGCAATAGTACAGGATTAAGTAAAGTACAGCCTTTCTCTGGATTTATCAGTTGTTCCATGGTGTTTGTTTTTCTGCTTCAGGATCTGGGCTGCAGCACTGCATTATTTTTACATTTACTACGGTATAGGTAGTATATACATTATACACTATAAAAACTACACTATACTTAGCAGATGTTGGTGGAAACTTCCTTTAATTACCAGGATTCAGAGAGCAGTCAGTGACCAAATTGTTTTCAGTAGTCACAGATACTGCATCCATCAATTTATGGGTCCATTCACTAAGCCTGAACAGAATGGAGGTCATGAGGGTGATCTCTGTTGCTTCCAAAGGGATATCTTGAGCATTAACCCTGGTATTTTATCAGTTCAGCAGCAACTTTCCTTGAAGATGTACAAGCAGCTTCAGGTTTGGGCAATAAGTCTCCGCTGGAGATAATGCACTGCTGCTGCTTCTGCTGTGTTGAAACTGTCCTGTGCCTTCTCCTGGGCTAGGGAGCAGAGCTCAGGTCAAGTTGAGCCACTACACCTTTCTTACTTTGTCTTCATTGTCCTTTATTATTTGGAATTCTGAGTTCCTCCGGTAAACTCGCTTGATGTCTGGTTTGATCACATGCTACAACGTCACCTGAATCTTTTCTGCAATGCTTCCCTTGGATGACACCTAGCTTATTACAGTTCTAATACCTTGATGTGTTAGAACTTTCTGTGTTTCCACACCACCAGCTCCATGAGTGTAATGCAAGATTTAGCAATGTGGGTAGCTGCTGAGTACTGCAAGGTAGTAAAACAGATCCCCAAATTGAGTTCTTGAACATATACATCATCTTGCATGTTCTACTAGAAAGTATTGAGCTCTATAACCAGGAAATAAACAAGATGAGAAATTCCTTGAGGCTGGGTGTGGTGGTGAACGCCTGTAATCCCAGCACTTGGGAGGCTGAGGCAGGAGGATTGTTGTGAGTTCAAGACCAGCTGGGCTACAAAGTGAGCTCAAGGCCAGCCTGAACTGCATAGTGAGACTTGTCTCAAAAAGACAAAAAAAAAAAAAAAGAAAGAAATTCCTTGAACAACAGAGGGTAAGATTCTGAGGATAAGGGATTTTTGTTCTAGTTGGTCTGAGCGTGTAGCTCAGTATTGGGATGCTTGAGCATGCAGGAAGACTTGCGTTCAATCTTCAGCACTAAAGATGAAAAAAGAGGAAGATAAAAGGAGGTTGGGTAGAGGCAGAGGCAGAGGCAGAAAAGGGGAGGAGGAGGAGGAGGGGAGGCCAATGTTAATTTAAAGTGAAGAAAATAAGTGAAAGTGATATAAGCCGCAAAGTCAAGATTAATTTCAAGAGAGTCACATGATATGATGAAAGGAACAGCGTGCAAAAATCCAATGAGCAACATCCAATCAAGCAAAAGCGGGAAGGATACTAGAAAGGAAATCCATAACAATGAACAGTTCTACACTGGCAACACAGCAACATTCTGTCTTTGAGCCCAGGATCAAGGTGAGTGCCTCTCTGGTATGACTTTATTCAGAGCCACAGAGGCAGAACTTAGCCTTTAATCTTCCTCTAGGTAGAAAGCCAGAAAGAAGCAAGCACCACGCCTGGATTTCAGGTGGTGTGAACAGCTGCTTAGGTTGTCTGAAACCTGTGACATATGATCTGCACAATACTGAACAGTCAGGAAGAAGCAATGGACCAAGGGTCCACTCACTGTATGTATTTCTTCTATTTTAATATTCTTTCTTTTTCAATGAAAGTGTCTGCCTTCAGCTCAGTGATATACATAAAGGCAGACAGGCATCCATTCCTTTTAAAAATATAAGCATGGAATAAAATATTTCCTCATAATCCTAACAGTTATTTAATCTCTAATACCATTAACAATGCAACATGCTTGCACAAAAAGTAAGGGTTTTAGCTGGCAAACAGTTTATGATAAATTGTAATCTTCACAGTCAGCGTGATTACTATATTTGCAAATTAATAAAGAATCTGAAATTATAAGACAATTCGTTAAAGTCCAGAGTTAGAGGAGGACTGGTTTATGAAATCACTGTCCATGTGAAAAACCGTGAGTACATGAGAATTTGTACAGATTGCTTTGCCAGTAGCTTTGGATTACACTGCACACTGTCAAACTTTTGGAATGCCTTGCTGATTTCAGAGGTTAGGAGCAGAATACACAATAGCCTTAAAGGGAAAGCAAATCCTGTATATGTGTTGTTTAATGCATATGACAGTATATTAATTAATGTTTATAATCTATATTTTTGTTTGTTTGTTTGTTTGTTTTGGGGGTACGAGGAATTGAACTCACAACCTTGTGTTTGCCAGGCAGGCGCTTATGCCACTGAGCTATATCCCCGGCCCATAATCTATATGTTTTACACATACCTAAACAACAATAACTGAGAAAACTTTCATTTATAATTGATATCTTCTCACCATTATTACCACCCAAGGATAAATGAAAGTCTTCTGGGTATTATTTTAAGCCAAAGTAATTAGCAAAGAAAGGAGAGTAACTGATTCACAAAGCTTCATTTAACATAAAGAAATGGAAAAAAAAAGTCTTATATCATAAGGAAAAAATATAACCAAAATCACGGATAAGCATGATACACATTGTTAAGGCATGAAATATTTGATACATTTTAAAAATTATTTGAAAAAGCTGTCTTTTCCATAGCTTTCTGAATTTTTTTGAATTTGAGGTTGCAAAAATCATTTCTTTGCTTATGGCTTAGTTAAATGGAAAACGAGGACTGACAAATCACATTCATGTTCCCCAAGTCCAAATCTGATGACGGCCAGAATGTTCTCACTTTCTGCTCACGACCTTCACAAGTTGCATGGGTTGACTACTCATCTTCACGAATAATATTCCAAAAGTTTGAAATTACCCCGTGTCCAGTCAGTGTCCTGTACTTTCAACTCTTCAGTTTAGCCAGACCGACTGTTGCTTTCATCTCTGGGCTGTAGTCACTTGCACTCTCAGGAAATAAAACCTTCCTGTCTTCATTTTTCTCCAGCAACACCATGCGTCACTCTTGTGCTTAATCCTCTCAGTGACTTTGTCCCCACTATTTTCCATCACCTTCTGCCGACAGCCTCTTCTTGGCAGTGCCCCGGTGTAGAGCAACAGCCACCACTCTTTTTGCTGGGCTGGGAAGTGCTGCTGAATAAAACGCTATACTCTCTGTAATGATATTCATTACGCATTTATGACTGGAACTTTGCTTAGGTTCTGAAGCAACTCAGCTTTTTTATCTTTTGATTTCTCTCTCAGCCCCGTTTCCTTCTCCACACAGTAGCTCCTCCAGACTTTCAAAACCAACTTCAGATCTCCAATCCTACCTCCAAATCAGCTATCTCATCTGCAGAAAACAGCACAGTTTATTTTAAGGAGACAATAATGGCCACAAAAATGGACTTTTCAAACTCTATAAAACTTTCCAGAAAAAGAACAAAGCAATGTATAAAAAATTTTAAAAGTATATAGGTGCATATATATGCATTATAAACACACAAAGGATCCGCATCATAAATCTATAAAATACTCTCACTGAAGGAAGTAGGAAGAGAGGGGTTACCCAAATAATTTTAAAGATGAGCGGAGTCTGAAATACTGGACAGAAAATGGGCTGTGTGGACACAATACAGCCAGAGGAAGACGAGAAGTCAAGGAGATGAACTGAGAAAGTCAGAAGATTTCCATGGAAAGAAAGTATCTATTATACTATTGTATATGTGTGTTTGCAAATCCTTTTACCTTCTTTCTTCACAGCAAGTTTGCTGCTTTTTCCATGCTATAAATAAGAATCTTGTCAAGATTTTCTTCAAGTAAATATCATGTCCTTTAAAAATTCTAGACTATATTGTTTACAATCATCTCCTTTCTTATTCTTCCCTATATCAGTGTAGAAAGTACTTATGGGAAAAGAGGAATTTTTTTTGTTCCCAAGTTTTAATTGCCTTTGACTGAAAAAGTATCAGATGAACTGAGTAGCACCAGAATGTCTTCACTTATAATTTGATCCAACTTTGCTATAACACAGTGATTTTGATACAAGCAGAAATGACATACATTTGAATTATAATATTTTTTGAGACGGGGTCCTAGTATATTGTCCTGGATGGCCTCTAAGTTTGTTTTTTTTTTTTTTTTTTTTTGGTTTTTCTCTGGTACCAGGAACCAAACTCATGACCTTGTGCTTGCCAGGCAGGCGCTTTACCGCTGAGCTAAATCCCCAGCCCCCACATGCCCACTTTTTAATGCTCACCTTTTTAGTAACACTTGCTAATGCAATTTGAAAAATTTTGCATCCAGTAAGGTGTAGAAGTAAGCTATTCCTCACTCAGTAAGTCACAACAGTATTCACTTAACTTTATAAAAAAGGGTTTTTATATGCAGTATAATATAATGAGCTATATAAGTGTTCTGTTTTATTCATTTAAAAATTACTTAATCATTTTATTTTCTTTTTTGGGATGAATTTTTATTTTTTAATTTCAAAATCTATTAGTAAATGTTTGCTGTACATAATGATTACGTTCATCCAGGGGGGTTGCTACACATATATAACACACCTAAATTCTTTTTACTTTTTCTTCCTTTCCTCTCTCTTCTGAACCCCTTGACTAATGAATCAAGATAATTTATTCAAGGAACTGAAGGCCAATGGGGTGACATAGTGCTTTTCTTTCCTGTAAATATGCCCTATCCTATCTCTGGAATAAGGAAACTCCAAAGCCTTAATCTTCCCCCGATTATTCTTACTGTTCTCCACTTTCAGTAGAAAAGGCGGGAAAGAGAGTATGTTGGCACTGCTTTAGATTTAACTCTCTCTGATGAGTTTATATCCTTTGTGTAGTATCTGTTTGGTTAGATTAAAAATACTATCTGTTTTACATCTACATTGAGAAAAAAGTTTAATGAGATAGGTACTTCAATGCATGTATATGGATAGAAATTGTATATATCTATATGTTTGTATATCTCTCCTGATTCTCAAATCCATTTTACCGAATACTATATTAGCAGATCATCTTTTATTCTGTGCATTACAACACCTTCAAACTCAGTATGTACATGACGAAATAGGTTATTTTTTCTCTTGCCCAATGAAAACAACTGAAATAGAAGTCTTTTTCCCTGCCTGAATGTCTCATCATAACTAATTGTTTCACCGTGTTTGCAAACTGCTATCACCATTGTGATGCAACACGAGTGTGAAGTTGGTACAGTGCTGAGTCGCCATTCAGGGTTATGAAGGGAGTTTACAGCACAGAAATTGGAAAGCACTACGCATCAGATCTTCTCTCGCTCTGCCCTGGTAGCTGATTGTTAAGGAATTTCTCAGGACATCAAGAGCTGTAGCAGATGTCAAACTGAAACAGCAAGTTTTGCACAGTACAGCAGGAAGACTGTGAGAGAAAAGTAGCATTTTAGTTTGTCCATCACAAGATCCCCAGGAGCTATAGTTGGACTCAAAAGAGACAGAAATATGTGTAATCAGAGGCTCTAGCCTTTGAATTGCGGAAGCGACTGGCTAAGACTTTATTTTTTACCCTTAGGGAGAAGATGAGTATGTTCTGTACATGGAAAATAGCTATTTGGTACAAGATAGGAAGCCCTTGGCAAAAACTGCTGTGTGTTTACTAAAACGCGTTATCAGCCACTGATCTTAGCTACACAGGGCTACGCAATATTCCCTAGCCGTGCTTGCAGTAAGGTGTGCCCAGATGGCCTAGGCAATCAGAATCTGGTCATAGTTCAAGTTTTATAACCCCTAAAATCCTCCATGTTTTTATCTACTCTCCGTTCTTCCTGTCTTCCATTCAGAAGAGAATCCAGATGAGGACGCCAAGGCTGTAGAGGGTGGTGTTGTTTTAAAATTAAAACAAAAATTCCCGAAAGACCAAGAAAAAGGCTGTTTTTTTTTTTTTTTTTTGTCTCTGTGCATTAGAATTTAAGTGAGCAAGGAATACATTTTAATTGTGTCAAGCCACAATGAGGATGCCTATTAGGCGTGTTTATTTTAGCAGAGAGTGTTATTCATCTTGACTTATACAAGTCTTCTGCACCTCAGGGCAGCTGTTATTCTTAACTGGTTTTTTAAATAGTCAAATCCTTGTTTGTTACTGTCACTGCAGTCTTATTTCTAAAGCATAGCTTTGCTTCAAAAATATTTACTGATTCATTGCAGGATGATTTAATAAGATAATGACCAACATTTCAGTGCTTCCCATGGTCTATGAAAGGCCCCACTTTTTCTTGTCTTTTCAGTAAGATTTCCTGCCATTCAAGCCAACTGCCTCTAATCTAAGGAAGTAGGGAAATAACTCAATCTAACAAATTCATATTTCCCAAATCATACTTCTTCTCAGTTTTCCATTTCTCTGTTTTCTTTCCATTCTAGAATTGCCATTATTAGTAAATTTCTTCCTGAAGACACTATTCATTATTTTTTGAACTCTCATGACACTTTTTCTCAGAGCAATCTATTTTGTACTACTAAGCTAAAACAAAATGAACTCATTTACATATCAATAAAACCTTCTTCATAGCACTATATAGAATTTATAATATTACTGACTCTAAATTCATCAGTTGTCCTGTGTAATGTTTTGAGGCACTCCATTTTTAAAGCTGTATTCCTACAGTTCTACTAGTATTTACCTACAGCAAACATGTATTTTGCTTTTAATTGAATAGAATTAATCTCCTAATAATTTAAGAATAGTGACTTTTTAAAGATGAAACTTTTGATAGTGAGCTCTTAGAACTGTGCCTTTAACAACTGTATTGCAGGGCAAATAAGAATTATACTATAATGAGATGAATAAAGTTCTTAGAGAGATAAAAATCTTACCTGATTAAGAAACAAACAAAATTACAGGTAATGATTTCCATGCCAATAATGCAAACTGTATCCTTATTCATTGATTAATATGAATTCAAAAAATTTTAACTGATTATAGCACTGTTAGGATAATCAGTTATTTTTCCTCTAGTTTAATGAAACAATGATAAAATTAACTTCATGAATTCATAATTGTCTTTCCTTTATTATTTCAAATAATACATTATCCCGTACTATAATATTACTTTGGAAATTTTGGAAAGTGAATCCTATAAAGAAAATTCAATAATAATCCATAAGCTACAGACAATTCTAATTAAATTAATTTGAGGGAAATTTGTCATGTAAGCAAACCTGAAGATGTAGCTACAAATTATATACCTAATTTTCAAAATATGCTTATCTTAAAACTTCAAGAGAACACATTTTTGAACTTACGGTAGATACAGACCTATGTGCTTAGAATACAAAGCATTTTTCAATAAGTACAACCACAAGGGTTTTTTTTTCTCCAGTATGTTTTCCTTTGACCATGGTGCTATTTATTAGTGTCTTCTAGCCCATCAAAAATATGAAGAAAATTCAATAAGCATACAAAGAGAATCCTATGAAATGGACTGACAATACATTTTTGTTTGAAGCTTATGTAGTATATCAAATAGGCTCAACTATTGATCTTGTTAAATACCACAGCATGGATGATTTCCTTCATTTCTATAAAGCCTCATGAAGACTGTGAATGCATGTTATACTACACCTCCATCTCATTATCTCTTCCTTTCTTATTAAAGACGATGATGAGCAGACATTTTAATTTACTTCTGGCTTATCATGTCAGATATTTTTGTCCACAAAACTTCAATTTGAGACATTGTAATGAAAGCAATAAATTATTTCCTGTCTCTTTATGTCAGTTCCCCGTGAAGATGTCATTCTGAATAGAAGCCTGCACATACATTACAGAATGCCTCTGCTAAACTGGGACATGAGGTCTAGGGCATGTGCTGAGAAGAATAACATGGAGTAGTAATATCAAAAGAGCAATTCAGAAATAAAATGTTTTCTATTTCTCCATTCCTTTGGTCTTATTTGGATTACAGAAAAATATAAAAATATAGGAAAGAAGATGTAATGATGGATCAGAAACCAAAAGAATAAAAAACCCAGGCAACCTTACATGGCAAAATATTCCAAGACATTACTGTATACATTTTGCAGGTGAATTAACACTATTTTTTCAGACAGGGTCTCACTATGTAGTTCAGGATGGCCTCGTACTCATGGTGATCCTCCTGCCTCCGACTCCCCAGGGCTGGGATTACAAGTATGAGCTACCACACTCAGCAGCATCTTTTAAAATGAACTGAAAAGAAGTAATCTGCAAGTGTTCTTATTGTACAGTAGTTTCTTTGTTTTTTTGTTTGCTTTTAGTCTCAGTGGTAGTGAGCAATATTTGAATTAGATCACTTTGATTCAGTTCCAACGGGAATACATCATTGACATACAGTAGTTTTAGACTGGTAATAGTTGACAACCTTTTTTCACTGTGGAGGGATTCTTGTTTTTGGATATCTAAATTGATATGGAAGGAATTGCCAATTTTTCTTACAATTTCTTTCAGAAAGACATTATGATTTTTCAGTTCTCCTCTGGGCATTATATACCATCTAAAATGTAAAAGAAATACAGTGACTATCAACCCTTTTCAGGCTCTCCAAGAAAAAAATGTCACCTATCGTAACTTTTTAAAAGTATATTTGATCTGGTGAGTGTCACAGAGTGTCTGCAGAAACTCTCTCCCAAGTTCACATGAGAAATCTGAAATTATTTGGTTCTAAATACCAGGGGAAAGGTCTGTTCCTAATCCATAATGATCACTCCACCGTGGCTGTATGAAGAAATGATTCACTTTCTGATGAACTACACTTTTCTCAGTGGGATCAGATGTGCCTTTCCTAGGAGAAGTTTCCACCTTGGATTCAGAGTTCACACTTGGTGACAATTTCCACTGACATCCCCAACCTGCAACCTCAGTGCCCCCCTCTCCTGGGAACCTCACAGACACTGATCTACCCACCTGACACCTGGTAAGCAATCCATTTGTAGGTCTCCATCAGCTGCAAAAGCTAATAAACTACTGTGCTTTTTTATTGTTAGCTTAATTGGTTTTCTATATTTTTTACCTCTAGGTATGTACATATCCTGTAAACTTTGGAGAGTCTCTACCTCTTGATTCATGCAGCAAATGAGTCTCAACTTTTAGGCAATTCTTACATGGGACATAAGTTTACTTGACAACTTTCACTTTAACCTTGATACTCACAGGTCATTGGAAAGAATTGTTAGCAAATGGAGCCCAGGTCCAACTTTGTAAAACTTGGTTATCTCATCTGTAAGGCAATGTGTGGCAGTAGAAAATATTATCATGCCAGGCATGGTGGGGAACGCCTGTAATCCCAGCACTCAAGAGGCTGAGGCAGAAGGATCACTGTATATTTGAGGCCAGACTAAACTACATGGTAACACCCTGTCCAAAAAGAAAAGGAAGAAAAAAATTGTACTGTTCAGTAGTGAAACAAAGAAGAAATTGAGACTTAACAGTCTGCTTAAGTATTATGAGATCTGCAGAACACATAAAAGGAAAATGAAACAAGCTTAATGCAGACAGGATAATTTCTGTTGGGAGGTTTTCTTTTATTTTTGCATAGTGTATTCTTTAATGACATAAAACTCAGATTGATCTAATATTGTAGGCACCAGATTTCTTGATTTTTTGAATTAACACAAACATATCTTATTAAATGCAAATGTAATGTTGGTTTAAGAAATTAGATTTTTACAGAGCATTTTCTTTTTGATGCTTATGAACAGAGGCTGAACAATAGCACATTTACAGCCATGCAGAGAAGACCATAAATTATGGAGATGTTTGTTCTCTTTTCTGTTGTGTCTCCTCTTTCAATGCTAAATTAGTACATAGATTTTAAAGGAAAAACTTCAAAAGTATGTGCAAACACTTACATAGGTGCCTGAAAGGAGTTTTTCTGACATACGTTATCCACAACATAAGTATCCAGGACACTATAATGGGTTTATGTTAATGGCTCTGAGAAGGGAAAGCAATTTCTACAAGACCTGTTAGGTTACAGATCCTCCTGATACTGTAAAATGTTTTTCATCCAATGATTTATGAAAATGCTAAGGAATCTTTTGTATTAATAATGTAAAATACTACAACCACTTTGGACACCAATTTGGTAATTTCAGACAGGTAAATAGGCACTTACTGTGTGGTCCAGCTGCACTTTTTCTACACATCTACTCAAGGAAAAAGAAACTACATGTCTATATATATGTAAACTGGAAACAATCAAAATGTTCAACCACAGACTTGAACCGCTGGACCCGCAGCTCTTGGAGCCCTCGCTCACTGGGTGCAGGGCGCATGCAGGGAGGGGTCACACGCTCCCCTCGCCAGCCAGAGAAGTCCTTGGGCCTTCTGAGTGAGGACCTCCTGTCTCCCATGGGTGCCCGGGGGGCAGAGACTGAAAGAAACTGTCAGTGAGTCCTTGACTGATCAATATTGCATGTCTCTATCTGTTTTCAAGAGAAACCACTTTGAAGATATCAATGTGTAATACAACAAGCATTGTTAATTTCCTACCACTTTGTTTGTAACTCTGTATTGTCTGTACTGTTCTTCTGCTATTTTGTAGAAGGTTGTCTGTGTGTTAATGTTTTCCTCCTTTTATTTTTAAAATAAAATAAAAAAAATGTTCAACCAAAGATGACTGGATAAACACACTGGTATATCCATACAACTGAGTTATCTTCAGCAAAAACCAAACAGGTAGACAAACAAAATGCTTGACACATACAAACACATGGATATTCTGAAAATAACTATGCTGAGTGAAAAATGACGCCTACTGCATGATTCTGCTTATATAAAGTTTTAAAAACACAAATCAATCCATAGAGACAGAGCAGATCAGTGATTACTTTGGGTTGGGAAAAGCGTGGAAGAGATAAGTGGGGGAGACAAATTATAATTGGATGCAAAAAGCATTTGGGAATGATGGATGTGTTGTTCTATTGATTTCAGTAGTGATTTCATGACTACATATATGTCATATTGTCACACATTATATATCATATCATATATCATATATGTATCATATACCATAGCACACATATTGTATTCTACACTCTAATCATATAGTAATTTTGAATCAATTATACCCAACAAACTGACGGTTATTGACAGTTTGATCATAATGGAATTTTGACCAAGTATAGACACTCAAGTATAGACACTCAGCGTAAACACTAAATAGGAACATCAGAAACCAGAATTTTATAAAAGATTAATAACATCCCTGAGAAAGATTTGTAGCTTGAAATAAATAGTCTGGCTTCATAAGCCGGATTCAGCAAGAGCTCAACAGCAGCTCCTAAGCTATTTGTCTGTCTATCTATCTATCTGTCTATCTATCTATCATCTATCTATTTGTATTTATATTTACATAGTTATATATACTTACACACTGTTGTAACTAAAATAGAAACAAAATGAATTTATCTACAAGTGCTTTCACAATTTAAAAGAAACTTTTTACTAAACACTACACAGTTTTATAGAGATTGATGTATCTGTCTGGGGGCTCTTTTCAAACATTGTACTTAATGTGTGGGAGAAGGTTATCTCCTTTATTTAAAAATATCTGTTGTCTAGCTGCTGTGGCACTGTAAGTTTTAAGAGTTTATTATTCTAGTGTAAATCCTTATAAAATCCCAAATCCGCTAGAAATCATAGAGCTGGATTGTTAGCACTAAGTAACTGACAGCGACACCAACCACATCAGTTTGGATAACTATAGTGGTAGAGTATACACCAGGATTGATTCGTGGATAAAACTACATCACCTTTTGGTGAATTGTCAGAAATATCAGAAGGAGGGGATTTTACAAATGTGGGGAACCATTCACAAATAGGTCAGACATGCTAAGGAATTGAAGGAATTTAGGCAAAATACGCTATATGGGCATAGTGATTGTTTCAAGTTAAAATCACTTGGATAAAAGTTATTTTTAAAAGGGCCATCTGGTCTGATTTTCTCAACATGTAGTGAGATTCCTTTGATGGGGAATCTCTCGCATACAAAAGCTGAAAACAGCCTTGATCACTAGACTGGTAATTGGGACTGCAACAAATAGGATCAAACCAATCCACAGGTAACCATCATATAGCTTCTGCATCCTTTGTATATCTCAGAGTAACTTCCCCAGAATTTACTACCCTAGTCCAGATATTCATTAGTCCTGTTTTTGTTTTAAGAGTGTATAAACATCATCCTTTGGTCAGTTCTTCAGACTTCACACTGATGAAGATCTCCAGGTTCATGGAAAATTAATAAAACTTCCATGCTTTCCTCTTGTTAGTTCGT
Organism: Chinchilla lanigera; assembly: GCF_000276665.1. Lineage (NCBI taxonomy): Eukaryota > Metazoa > Chordata > Mammalia > Rodentia > Chinchillidae > Chinchilla > Chinchilla lanigera. The sequence goes on from NW_004955451.1 coordinate 8,797,758, forward strand.
TATTACATTAGCTGGGTTCCTATATTCAGCTGCAGAACCCACATAAGAACTAAGAAGAGCAGAAGGGATCTCTTTTCCCTCCAACAATATTATTGGAAAGCACCACTGTGAATATATTCACCACGGTGATTTTCAAGTTTTTATTGATTTATTTGAATGACACCTTTGATCATAAAGAAAAGAAAATACTTCAGGAGTTGATGTTTTAGTAGAAAATAACTTTAAATGTTCAGCAACAAAGGAGTATAAATTCACTCAAAGAAGTATTGTACAGTCATTAAAATCCTGGTGAGGAAAGCAGTAGAACAGAAAATAACTTTAAAAAAAAAAACCAAGATAAAATATTTTGTAGACCAGGGTTTCAATGTTATGTAAAATCACAGAAGATAGACTCAACAGAAACATATCAAAATATGTCGGGGTGGTAGAAAATTGCCTGATTTCTTTTTCTTCTCTGTTTTTCAAATGATTGGACTGACTGTTTTAACAAGCTGCTGGCTGACAAGCAGAATTGAAGTATTTGAATAAAATATGGTAAGCTCATGTTCCAATAGCTACAGTTAATACAGCAGTAAAATCCAATATCAGTGTGCAGTGTTGTTTAAGTAAAAAAAGGAAGTGTAACTAGGCGTGTTGACAGAAGGCTTAACTTCACATTTTCCAGAGCACATGTTCATCTGTAGGAAACTTGTTCTCATGCTTCCAAAGCTTTCTGTTATTTTATCCACTGTATTTTATTTTCCCCAAATTGATTTCCTAGTCTTAAATGAAATAGCATTTCACTCAAGTAGACATTGAGGGAGTGGTAGGAGTTGCTATGCTTGATATTTAACAAGTGTATTATACAAACAGTATATCCCACTTTAAAGGGGATCTTATACTGAATATTTTAAGGCACTGTAAGCTTCATCTCCAGGCTCTAATTGTTTTTTACTTTATTTTAAAAATAAAACAAGGAAAACATATTAACAGGCATCCATTTACAAAATAGCAAAAGAAAAATACAAGCATTACAAAGTTACAGATAAAGTGGTAGGAAATTAACAATGGTTGTTGTATTAAGTACAGACAGCTTCAAAGTGGTTTCTCAGGAAAACAAATAGAGACATATAAGATCGATCAAATAATTAATCATTAACTGTTCCTTTCAGTAAAGGGATAGAAGTCAGTGGTACGACTATGTTAGCTATCCTGTATCTACGTATGTACATAATTTTCCCTTCTTTCTTTTCTCTTTTCCCTCACCCCAGTTGCTCTTTACTTTTGAGCATTTTCCTTTCATTTCACAATGTCTGTCATACCTCCTAATTTTTATTCACTCTTTCAAGTTCTTACATTAGTGAGACAATAAGTTGCTTACATATGGAGGTCTGGATTATTTCACTTATGAAAGTGACCATTTACCTATAAATGAGATTGGTTCCCACCAGCAGTGGAGAAGAGTTCTTATTCTCCACAGCCTCACCAGTATTTGTTATTAGTTGACTTCTTAATGATAGCCATTCTTACTGGGGTGAAATGAAAAGTTGGGGTGACATCAAAAGTTGGTCTCTAGTTGTGACCGTTTACCTGTAAAATGAAAAGTTGGGGTGACATCAAGTTGGTCTCTAGTTGTGACCGTTTACCTGTAAAAGCCTCGAGTTTATCTTTCTTTATAGCTGAGTAATATTCCATTGTATAAAAGTTCCATTTTTTATCCATTCCTCAGTGGATGGACATTTGGGTTGCTTTCACAATTTAGCAATTATAAATTGTGCTGCTATACACATGGGTACATATATATTGCTGTGATATGATGTTTTCAGATCCTCTGGGAAAATACCTAGAAGGGGAATAGCTGGATTGAATGGGACCTCTAGAGCTAGTTTGCTGAGGAATCTCCAAACTGATTTCCACAGTGGCTTCACCAGTCTGCATTCCCACCAGCAGTGGAGAAGGGTTCCTATTTCTCCACAGCCTCACCAGCATTTGTAATTGGTTGACTTCTTAATGATAGCCATTCACACTGGGGTAAGATGAAATCTCAATGTTGCTTTAATTCGCATTTCTCAAATGACTAATGATGTTGAACATTTTCTCATGTATTTATTTACCATTTGTATTTCTTTATCTGAGAAGTGTGTATTCATCTCAGATGCCCATTTTTGGATTGGGTCTTTGAATCTGAGGGGGCTGATGTTTTTTAATTTTTTTTTTTTGTTTTTTTGTTTTTTTTCTGGTACCAGGAATCGAACTCACAACCTCGTGCTTGCCAGGCAGGTGCTGTGCCGCTGAGCTAAATCACCAGCCCCGTTTTTTAATTCTTCATACACTGTAGATAGACATTTGTCCAAGGGGCTGTCATCTAAAATTTTTTCAAAATTTGTGGATTTCCTACAGGCTGTAAATAATTTCATTTTCAATGTTTGTAATTCAATTTGCTTCTTACCAAAGCAATTACACCTTTGCTCTAAATAAGACTATTTATCAAACTTAAAAAAAGTTTTTTCTAATATCTAATTAAGTAAAATCTACAAATTTTTTATATGATTTAACTATAATCACCCATCTTCCTGAATTTTCTTTTTCAGCATTCTCTATTATTCAAACATCTTTCCATGTGTGAAAAATGAGTATATGTTGGAGCTTTTCAACGCCTGTTTATGCCCTGAAGATTCCATGCTATAAAACTAAGTATCTCATTCTTTAGTCCTCTGAGGGATTTGCTCTGCATGTATACACTTTTCTCTTGAAACCTTATGTTCATCATACATGCTTTTATATCATAAATATGCTTCCAATACTCTGGTCTCTGTTTCCTTATGGGGTGCTTAAGCTCTTACAATCTCACTCTGTGACAGCTATTTTTCTCTATATCCTCCCTTCACCTACACACCTCACTCTACCTTAAGGATACTTAAATTTTATGCACATTAAAATTACTGGGAGAAAACTTGTTTAAAAAAAGATTATTGTCTTGCACTCATCTCAGATATATTTATTCCAGGGTGGAGGTTACACAGTAGAAGTTTGGAAACTTGCCTTTGCAGGTGTTGAGAATGGATTTAATGAACACCCACAATGCACAATTTGTGCATCCAGACCTTCAATCTTCATTGCATTCTGTCCTGGCCTACCCTCATATTGTCAGCCAAGGTCCACAGGAAATCTTAGAAAAAAGTGAAAGCATTTTAGCTTTACAAATTCAATAACAGCATTCCAGGAGGCTGAAGCAGGAGGATCGCTGTGAGTTCAAGGCCAGCCTGGGCTACAAA
>NW_004955451.1:8805873-8807374 GCF_000276665.1 Chinchilla lanigera
ATATCTTCTTTCATCTCCTTTTCCAGAATATTGTAATTTTCAATGCATAGATCTTTTACTTCTTCTGTTAGATGGATTCCTAAGTATTTCATTTTGGGGGATGCTATTGTAAAGGGTGTGGTTTTCCTAATTTCTCTCTCAGTGAGTTTGTTGTTTGTGTATAGGAATGCTACTGATCTTTTAGTGCTGACACTGTATCTAGTTATGCTACTGAATTTGGTAGTTAAATCTGAAAGTCTTTTGGTAGAGTCTTTGGGGTCTCTTATGTAGAGTATTGTGTTATCTGCAAATATTGACTTCTTCCTTTCCTATCTTTATTCCAATTTTTTCTCTCTCTCTTGTCTAATTGCTCTGGCTAATGATTCCAGAGCTGTATTGAATAGGAGTTGTGATAGTGGACATCCTTATCTTATACCTGATTTGAGAAAAAAAGTTTTCAGTTTTTGTCCAGTTAGTATGATGTTGGCTATCAGTTTGTCATAGATGGCTTTTATCAAATTGAGGTAAAGACCATCTATTCTGATTTTCTGTAGGGATTTTACCATGAATGAGTGTTGAACTTTGTCAAAAGCTTTTTCTATATCTATTGAGATGATGATGTGGTTTTTGTGTTTGGCTCTGTTGATATGGGGCATTACAATTACTGAATTGCATGTATTGAACCATCCCTGCATTCCCGGGATGAATCCCACTTGGTTGTGGTGTATTAGCTTCTTGATGATTTTCTGCTTCCATTTTCCAGTATCTTACTGAGGATTTTAGCATTTGTGTTCATTAGGAAGATTGGCCTGTCATTCTCTTTTTTAGTTGGGTCTTTCCCTGGTTTTGCTGTCAGGGTAATAGTTTCCTCCAGGAATGAGTTATGGAGTATTGCTTTCCTTTCAATTTCATTAAAGAGTTTGAGGAGTACTGGCATTAAATGTTCTCTATCTTCTAGAATTTAGCAGTAAACCTACAATTGTAATGGAGAACCATAATACTCCATCGCCACAAAGATATAGATCAACTAGACAAAAAATCCACAAAGAAATATCAGAACTGAACCAAACCTGTGAACAAATAGACTTAGTATATGATATAGAGTGTTCCATGCAAGAACATCAGAATACACACTCTTCTCCGCTGCATATGGGACATTCTCTAAAATAGAACGTACACTAGCCCACAGAGCATGCTTAAATAAATGCAAAGGAACTGAAATTGTCCCATGCATATTATCTGACCATAGTGCAATGAAGTTGGAAATTAATGGCAGAAAGTCATAAAAACTCCATAAGCACATGAAAATTAAAACATAGCCTCAACAGCCAATGATTTATAGAAAAAATTAAAGAATTTAAACAATATCTACAATTTCTTTTTGTTTTGAGACAGTCTCACTATGCACTTCAGGCTGGCTCCAAGCTCACTTTGTAGCCCAGACTGGTCTTGAACTTGCAGTGATCCTCCTGCCTCAGTCTCTCAAGCGCTGGGATTACAGGCATGCACAACGATGCCTGGC
>NW_004955451.1:8807474-8819854 GCF_000276665.1 Chinchilla lanigera
ATCAATAACAGCATGAGATATTACAGTTGTAAATCATGGTCACATTAAAGATTTTGGTTAAAATGACAATGTAGTAATTATAAGATACCTACCAAATATATGGATTGACTTTGTTCAATATACATGAATAAGACATAGAATATAAAATAAATATTATCTAAAGACATAATTGTAGAATTTGTGATGAGTGCATATCAAAAATGTTTACATTTTTGTCATAAAATTATAAATTATTTTAAATATTAACAGATGGATAGAAAGAGACCTTCTGGACTAGATGCCACAAAGTAATTGTGAATCAACCAAAAACCAGAACAATTATTTGTCTTAAAAAGGAGTTGTAAATCTCTCTTGTGAAAAAACTCACTTCCTGCAGGGTATGGTGTCACATGACTATAATCCCAGCACTCAGGAGGCTGAGGCAGGAGGATTGCCTTGACTTTGAGGACAGCCTGGGCTACACAGTGAGCTCAAGACCAGTCTGAACTACATAGTGAGACCTTGTCTAAAAAATAAATAAATAAAACAAACACACAAAAAAAACACTTTTGGGGTAATCTATTTACTGTCTTTCTGTGAAGTTCTTTGCTTGTCTCTGAGTGTTGTTAAAAGTGAAAGGTATACTGATGAAAAATTTTTAAAAAATGATTGATAAAGCCAAGATGAGAAAGGAGCACCCTTTTTTTGTGGTAGCAATTGAACTCAGGGCTTTGTGCTGACCAGGCAGGACCTGTGCCACTGAGCTATATCCCTGGACCTAAGGAGCACATTTTAAGAATATTCCAGAACACACAGAAATATATTTGTCTTTGCTTTTTCTTTGAATTTGGGAAAACACACTAGGAAATAGAAGTCAGATTCACATATCACAAGGCTATGTGTTACTTTTTAAGAGAACACTAGTATTCTCTAGAAGAAAATCTGAAATAATGGAAAATCACTAGCTATAAATCTTTGGTTACAAAATTATGCAGAAGTTCATCCCTAATAAAATAAAAGCGTATATACATCTTCACTGACTGCATTTTTAAAAAGTGACCTCAACCAGGCCAATAACATGGGCTTTGCTAATAGTTTTGAACTTTGAGGGCCCATTGCAATTTCTCCTAGACACTTTAGTTTCATAAATCTGGAAAGCTGGGGTGAGAAAGCCTAGGCCTTAGTGGGGAAAAAAATCCTCCAGGTGACTTGAATACACAAGTTTTAAGGACAACAGGGCTCAAGCTAATGTTAGAAATAATACCGAATATATATGTGTATAGGTTCAGTATACTATACAATATCTAGGCTTTTTCCTTTTTTAGTACCAGTAAGAGCTGATTTATTTTATCATGTATCTTTCACGATTCTTTACAATAGTCACATGGGTGAGGTAACACTTATTTGGGTTACCACAAGGACAATTTATTGTTTTGTTTTTTTTACCAGGAATCTAACTCAGGACCTTGAGCTTGCCAGGCAGGTGCTTGTGACACTAAGCTATATCCCTAGCCTGACATTTTATTCTTAAAAAGCTTAACTATGATGCTTTATAAACTACATTTTCCAATTAGATAATTTGCCCAAGGTTACACAATTATTGTATGCACAGGAAGTTTGGTGGTGCACAGAGATATCTGTAACAACTTTAAACCAACTTTTATACTGAATATCTGACTATTTTTTACATTAAATGTCAACCATTGATAATAATAGTAGGCATTTTTATTTCATTGTATTATAAGCACATTAAATTCAATGTATTTATATGAGTCCATATTTCCAAGGCCCTGCTTTCCTACTGAATTTATTTAACTCCATACAGATATTGGTTAATGACAACTACACCCACCAGCACATCTGAGTTAAAACTTCAGAACAACTTCAGATCCATATTATTCCTCTACCCATTCTCTCTCAATGTGAAATAGCACATCAAAGCCAAATGTAGCTAGCAAGTCGACCTGTTCATTGTTGACCGAGACACCATCATTCTCTGACTTTGTTTTAGCTTTGAAGCTCTAAGAACGAAACTTTTCCCTCTACAGCAGCATAAGCTACTTAATTTCTTTTGTAAACCCCAGAACTGCGAGAACCAAAGAGTTAATATCCAGAACTAGTCCATTGTCCACTTTAATTACTAGCTGTTATTATTCTCTGCCAAAGGGATCTCTTATAAATGCAGACCACTGAAGAACGTGTGACCCGGTTAGAACAGTGCTGCTTCACTGTCTATAACTGTGCGCCCAGACTCTGTTAGGAAGCTGTGACTTTTGGTGACTTTTTCCCCTTTTTCTCTTAGGCTTGGCTACAATTATGAGAGGTTTGATACTACACAAATGCTGCATTTGTCATTGTATTCCTATTACTGTTCACTTCTCAGCAATACAGAGCCATATCAGAGTCCGTGCTCTGATGCGTTCCCAGTAGGCAGGCCTGGCCACCCTTTCTTGGACCTGTTTTGGGCCCACTGTTTTTCAGTTTATCAATAAATAGCTCGAAACATACTACTATCCTTTTCCTTATCTCTGAACTGTCCTTTATATCTTGTATCTTACGTTTGCAAATGCTGAACCAATTTCAATAGGTCTTGTTTCCCCCTTTATGATTCAACTGTTACTCCACATTACTCCCACTTGGGCTAGGGATTTAACTCCAAGGCACAGCGCCGCCTGGCAAATGCAAGGTCATGAGTTCAAGTCCCCGTACGGGAAAAAAATCCCCCCAAAAAACAAACAAACAAATAAACATATTACTCCCACTCCATCCTGTAGAAACGTCAGAACACTCTTATGCTAATTGTATTTAAAAGATAACTATGGAAGGTGTGGAGGTCATATCACCCTCATCATCATCAACATTATCAAAATAAGCATTGATAAATATCCAAAAGTGTCTCAAGTCCTTGCGAGAAACATCTCATTTAAGCTTCACAAAAATATTATATAGCAGACAAGCTCAGTGCATCATTTTATCGTTCAAGAAATGGAAACACAAGCTCAACAATATTAATTCACCTAAAGCCATAGCAGTTAGATGATAAAATGATGGCAAAGAAGAACAGTGATGCACAGGACAGCAGACCTGTTTCAGACTAAGGAGGGTCATGTACGGAAAGCAGTGATCATAGCTTCAGGGGAACAGGCGGGTATATCTGACATTTATTTTAGCCTTTGCTACATGGTAATAAAATGAGGAGGATAGGCATGACTTTTGCCTTCTATGGTCCCCAGACAAAGTGCATGGACAGGTGAGGGGGGTGAACTGGAAAATGCATAACCCATCTGGGCCTTATTTTGCTTGAAGGAAATTCTTGAAAAAGAAATTTTTGAATTAATTTTGTGTATTGATAGAAGCCATTGAATTTGTTGATTGTGGGAGACAAGACAGGAAGATTAAGGCCTAACTGGCCTCTTCTGTGAGAACAGGTGAGTGCCTACTGACACACTGAAGGGAAAATTAAGACAGTTGAGATCCTGTTGCTTACTTGGATATGTACCAGGGATGATGGGAGACAGATCATTCTCTTACTCTGACTGCTCGTACCTGTGCCTGAGTGAAGAAAGCCAGGGTGCGCCAGTCACAAGGGGCTCTTTGGAGAAGGGAGAGAAAAGCCTCCTGCCCCACAACTTTTAACCTATTCTGTGTCTCTTTGTGTTCCATTTTCATCACCCCTTGGCCAGGTACAAAGCTCAAAGGTTGGCCCCCTGCAGCTGATATTTGCTTTAATTTTGTTTTCCATGTAACAATCAGGGATAGGAAAAAATACAAAATGCTATACATCCAAAACGGATTAAGGAGACTTATCGGAATTGGCCTATTGATGGTTATCTACAGTGACATGTGGAGCAGTAGCTTCCATTCACTCACAGAATCACTCACTGAACAACTATCTTTGTAGAGAGTGCACTATGTTCTGCATAATTTACAGAGGGCTTGGGTTTAATCCCCATCCTCAATGACCTTAGACTTTAGTCACTGAAATCTTTTAATATAAACAACATTTTTCTAATAGTGTTTTTCTATTAGTTGTAAATATAAGATCATAGGTATTTAACTTATAAAAAAGACCATATCTAATATACAATCAATAATCTCAAATAATCTCATTTATGCTTAATATACTATTACCCTTACACAGACACACGAAAAACTCATGCTCAAAACATACATTTATATGTATATATTCTTCTAGAGCCTTGAGATTGCAACGTGATGCTTCCCCAGAGTAAAGGGAATTGTGACAGTGTAAGGAGCTTGAACTCTGAAAACTGTTAGCCTGAGACTTGAAGTAAAGCCACTTCAGCTCTGAAACTAGGCCACTCCTCTGTAGCATGGCTATATTAGTGTGTGCCTTCTGGGAAAGCTGTAAGAATACGTGTAGGTAAGGGGCTGATAACCTAATACAATAAGAAAATAAACTGTTTTCATCATTATTATCATCATAAACTTTGCCCTTGTCTGTTCATCATCTACAATCACAAGATACACAAGGACAGGCTCAGAATTAGAAACACAGAGTAGTACCTTTAAATTTCAAAATATATATTGTATCTACTACATAGGGTAAACATTCAGAAGGCAAGTAAGGATTATGCAAAACTTCTTAAAACTGGATCTGTTGTTTACACTATTTGATACTCTTAAAAAGAAATGACCCTCGCACAGCTGGTCCTTATAATTTTAAGCCTATTGGTATTTAATAGGTCAGACTATTCCCAAGGATGTCTGATGCAAGGTTCTGGTGACAGACCACATTTTAGCTATAATTGATTTAACTTTGAGAACCAGGAGTGGTTAGGATTCGTCCTTAGGCATAATTATGGGGTTAATCATCATATTAAGCTGCTTCTATGACTCTGCATCCCATACCATAAGGACTTTGTGCAGAAAGTGAATCCTCAGACTTTGCTTCTGATATTTGATGAAGAAAATAAATCAAGACAAATCAATTTTTAAAAAACATATTTTGGATAAGTTCTATTAACTGAGAGGTTAGAAAGTTACATGCAATTGTATAAAAAAAAAGTAAATAGGAATGGTTTAGCCTACTGGAAGACATTTGTCAGGTATTGGGATTTAGAAATGTAGCTGATAAGATAAAGAATGCAGGAGTACTGCAGAATGAGTTTCCAAATAGCTTGTTGCACTTGCTGATCATTCTTACCTAAAGCTGGAGGCACTAGAAGACTTTAAAAGGACCTTATATTGCTTTTTAATTTGAGTAGACAATGTAACAAAATTTAATGTATGAATGGACTCTGCTTTGTATGATGTTTATATTCACATACATCTGTATGTAGGTTCTTTAACTTCTACTTTCACATTTTAAGCAAGCGAGTTTACAGTCTAGACATGTGCTAATAAAGAAAATACACTTTCATTATTATTAAAGAGAGTTAAATATGTAGTAGCTTATAAAATAAAACTAAAGATATGCTCGAGTGTGCCTGATAAGGTTTTTAAATCTAATGATGTACAGTAAATTCAATAATTAGTAAAAGAGAAAATGTTAGGAAATTTTATCTGCCTATAGATATGCTGATGAGCTAGGTTTACTAACTTAGGCAGACCTCACTTATTTTTATTTTAAAATGTTTAACATTATTATTAAAGACTGCCATCAGGCAAAAGTTGCATAAAAGAGCATACTTAATTCAGTCTCCAGACACGTGTTAAATGAAATTTTCCAGGAAGAAAGTAACTTTCATGATTTTAAGGCTTTTTTTTATTAGAAAGTGTCTTAGTATGTATTTAGTTTTCAAGATGAACTATATAGTAAGTCACAGTGCTGAAAAGAAACAGGGTCTATAAAAAGCATTAAAAGGGATCAATTCTCAGTCAGAACATCTTGGATGCTGGGTAGTTCACTGTGTCAATAAAAACATAACCACATCTCACAGGATTTTCTTTTGTTATTGTTGTCCACAAATTTATATGAAAGGCTTACTCAGAGAGAAAACACTCCTGCTGTGCTTCTGTACTACCTATTTCTGAGCTCTGTGAACTGTTTTTCCTCTTAATTATTGCAGTACAATTGGCAGTGCTGGGTTTAATTTAATTTCAACAAGTGTATTTTTCTGCTTTTTTTTTTGATGCAGAAGTGTCCATCACGCAATTTGGACATAGTTTTGGAACAATAAGGACCTTGCAGTTTAAGGTGTATAATCTTAAAATTTTCACTTTATTTCATTTGTTGCCCTTCTTAGTGTTATTGTCAATTCACATTCTTTGGCAATAAACAATTTCACAGAATCTAAAAGGAGGAAAAGGCTCATCTGAGGTGTCAGTTTGATCCCCTCCTCATCTGAGGGGAAATTGAGGTTATTGAGATACTTGCTGGAATAGCTTAAGAAATAAAAGCAGCATGAAGAAACTTATATTCATACTAATCCTAAATTTTGTGCTCTCATACTCTTAAGAAAACATAATCACTGAACACAGTGGCACTCACTAACCAAGATGGAAGGGAATGCATGCCACCATAGGGTGAGTCTTGTCCTCAGAGACGAAAGCTTAAAGCCCCTGCATGACAAATGTATGTGTACATAAAGCATGTCTTGAGTAGCAAGCTATCTTAGATCCTCCTGTTGTTTCCTAATTGAAAATTGAAGATAAATGTACAAAAATTATTCAGTTCATAGGTGGTTTGTTAAGAAGTTTAGTAAAAGAGTATTTCCAAGTGGATTCACTATTGCCAGCTACAATGATACATCTGGGAGAATTTCTTCACAAATGCTGTGAGCTGATGAAAATCTTGCTAATTAATTAAATTACAGTTCTAATAGGGCTGCTGTGTGTTGATCTCAGGAAAAAAGTGACTGCTGCATCAAAGTTCTGTCTTTCCTCCTTTCCCTCCTCCCTTGCCTTCTTCCATTCTTTTCCTTTCTTTGGAAGAGAGTTTTTTCTCGTGTACTGGCTCACTGAGTTCGGATAAGTATGTTAGAAGAACAGAATGAGGAAACTCAAGTATTAACCATTTGTGACATTACCAAGATGTCTGCACACAGGTTCTCACTTAATCTTGAATGCAACCTATTACTAACCAGATATCTTTTTGTTCTTGTTGTTTTCTTTTTCTTCAGCACTAGGGACTGAAGCCACTGCCTTGTGCATATGAAGCAACCCCTGAGCTACACTCACTGCTGTTTTTATTTTAGTTTGAGCCAGGGTCACCATATGTAGCCCAGGCTGGGCTTAAACTCAGAGTCTTTTCACCTTAGCCTCGAGAGCTAACCCCAGCCCAGTGGGTGCTAAGTAACTCAATTTTCCCAGTAAGAAAGCTAAAGCCTTAAAGAGGGTATGACATTCACCTAAAGCAACAAAGCAACATCATAGTTGATGCATTGTTAAGGCTTGTGTCTAGATGTCCCTCCAAAGCCTCATCCAGTCATAAGGGGGTGGGCTTTTCAGAAGTGGCTGAATCGAGTTTGTGCTTGATTCATGGTCCAATGCTGGGATTAGGGGTGTGAATTCTACACCTGACCTAGGTTGAGTAGCCTGCATGCAATATAAGGGACAGAAAAAAGCTTTCCCATCCTTCTCTTGTTGCTTTTGGTGCCCTCCCCTGCCATGAACTGTTGCCTTCCGCCCTATGCCACCCTGTGTCTTGGAGCCAGCCAATTACGGACTGAAACCTCTACAAACTGTGACCTAATTTTTTTTTATTACATGTTATTGTCTTCAATTGTTTGATCAGTCTTGCATTTACACCTGGTAATCTGAACAACTTCGCTGAAGATAAAAATATGTAATATAACAACCATTGTTGACTCTAATCATCTTGTTTTGAAATCCTGTACTATTTGTTTTATTGCTTTTGTGTTGTTTTGTTTTTGTCTTCATTATTGTTATCTTTTTCTCTTTAAGTTAATAATAAAAGTAAACCTTTCTTTCTTTACCTTTGGGTGTTGGGTATTTTGTCTCAGCAATGAGAGAAAAGGAACTAAGACAGACATGTACCAAATTCCATATTTTATTCTAGAAACAAAGTCTTCAAACATTGTAGTGCAAGTATATTGATGATACTGTTCAGAGCATCTAGAAAACATTTCCTTCTTGAGAGTTGTGTGTAATTGATGAGTGAATTAAGCCACAAATGAGCTATAGAGTATTCCTGTATTTAAAAAAATGTAATCTTGCTTAGCAAAGAGGGAGAATCAATTTATTTCTTATGTGTAGTAACTACCTTCTGTCCCTAGTTCCCTTTAAATATTATTTATGCATAAATGGAGAAGATAATTCCCAAATTAATAAATTCTATGTTGTGTCCTTCCAGATTTCTACTTTACTTTATAATTAAATATTGATGTTTTACTAGTTTCTATTTATTTAAATTTATTTATATATCACACAACATATTAGCTACATTTCCCCATTCTATTATATGTACACTAGCTTTTACTGTCCTCAGATAAGTATATTAGTGAATCCAAGATTTCATATTGATTAAACTGGATTTAGTATAAGAAACTTTTTTTTCCTTACAATAGTTATTAAAGACCCAGAAATTCTATAATAGCTACATATATTGCCTTTTATGCATAATTCAACATTATTAATATTTAATTGGGCTATGAAATGCATTGTATGAGCAAAATTTTGAACTTAATCTTAATCTCTAGTGGTTCAAAGTTAATATCCAGTATAGGACATATACTTGTATATAAGTATAAAGTAGAACAAGTCAATCTACAATGTGTTATCAATTAACAGATGATACAATATCTATAAGATCAAAAATTCACTTGTTATAGACTACAATAAGCAAATGAACATGTGTTAAGTTAACCAATGTAAAAATTAACATGCAAATCATTTTGTATTTTGCCAGTTTTACAAGCTACAGAATTATCCATTCTTCAGTGATTTTAATTCTACTCAAGATTTATAACTACAAATGAATATATTGTGCAAGTAAAAATTGTATTTGATTTCCCTAGTATATTCACTATAACATACCTTTATTTAACACAGTAGTTAAAAGATGTGGAACAAATTATAGATAAAAATATCAGCAAGAATGTGAGTTAAAAAGCAAAGTACTGAAAGTACAAAAATAGAATGACTGCTTGAAATGTTGAAGCAAAAACTTTTAATTAGCAGTTGTTTTCTTTTTGTTCCTAACTCATCAGCAGAATCAGAATGTTAACACTGTAGTATTTATAGTTCTGAAGAATCAAGTATATATGTCCAAATATTTCATATATTTATTTTTGCAAACACAGAATCATAATATTCTATGTGTATAATTTTTACTGAGAAAGTCATAGACACAGTTCCTTTGCAGTGCATATGAAAAGAGTTTATTCATTTTTCTAACTCATAGTGTTTGAGACATTTGTATCAAAATCGATGTAACTTTCCTGTACTGAGAAGTATTTAGGTAGCATGCAATGCTATAATTCACAGTGCTGAGCATGTTTTAGTTTGTAATCTTTCTAGGTTAACTGACCAGTAGATTCCAAATAAATAAATTGTGGACAGATATTTCAAGTTGAACTTAAAGATCTTTGTATTAACTTAAAAAAATTTTGATAGAATATCATATTCTTCATATCTTTGTTAATACTGAATGCAAATCATTTTGTATTTTGCCAGTTTTATAAGGTACAGAATTATCCATTCTTCAGTCATTTTAATTCTACTCAAGAATCTTCCCATCATTTAAATCTTTTTTGTTCATTTGCATGTTTCCTTTTTACTTATACAGACTCATTTAATAAGAAAAGATTGACATTTATCTGTTTTATTTTATTTATTTATCTAGACAGGGTCTTGCTTAGTAATTCAGGCTAACCTTGAACTGACTATGTAGCAAGTACTGGCCACAAACTAACAATCCACCTGCCTCTGCCTCCCTAGTGCTGAGAATAGAGGTATGAGCTACCACACCCAGCTTCTTTATCCGTTTTTATGTTTTCACTCTAACCTTTTGTCTTTTGTTACTTACCTTTATTTATGTGTAAATTTGCAATGTTACTGTTATTTTTCCATTGAGACCTGGAAGTAATTTTCTGTAAGGTTTTGGTTTTCATCATAAACAAATAAAACCTTCCACAGTTCTAGATAATAAAAATAAAATTCCCAATCTGCTTTCAAGAACTATTATAATACTATATATTTATTTTTTGATATTGAAAATATCTGTATTTGCATATATCAAATTTCTCCAAGTAAACACCGAATGGACAGTTACATTCATTGAAGAGTTTATTCCCTAATATGTTTAAATTGTTATTTTATAAATATATTTTACTCACACACATAGGAGTATGATTAGTTTATTACACTGCTATATGTATTTTTTCCTCTAGAATTTTCCGTATTCATACCACAATATTGAATAAGACCAACATTACCATATTTTCTTTTTTTCAAAGTATTCTTTGATAATTTTGTTTATCAGTCTTTTGAATGGCATTAGGTTAACAAACATTAAAAAAGCCTACTATTTATTTTAGCAGAAAGATAATTAAATCATAAATCAGTTTTATGGAGAATTTCATTCTTTCTATTCAATAACATGAAAGAAAACCCCCATTTCTTATCTCACTATGTTATTAAAGTGACTTTTTTGTATTCCTGTACGATATGGGCACTCTTCATTTAATTTGTCATTAGGATATGAAAAGAACATATACTTTGCAACTGGGCCCTTTCAAATATTTTAGTGGTGATAAAGATGTTTATGCTCTTGGAAAACAATTACCTTTTACTACTTAAATATAGTTTCCCTTTCCTTTCAATATTTATAATTTTAATTTTTTTATTTTGAAAAAATGTAAAATGAAATTTTATAACAAGATTATGCAGGAGAATAACAATAATAAATATATTGCATATTATTATCTTTAAAGTAGTTACTCACAGTATAAGATATGGGCATAAAAATTTCTCCAATCAAAATGAGCACAAAGTTTCCTTTTGTATGAACTAAAATACACTAATAGTATAACTAACTTGCATTTTTTCTATTGTCCCTTCCTTGCTGTTCCCCCATCCTAGATCCATTTCTTTTTTAACAGTTTCTTCCCATTTCAAAATATCTATTGTACATTTTAGACCTTATTTACTCTTTCAGTTTCTCAAACCAGGGAGACAATACGATGGTTACACATGTGAGTCTGAATTATTTCACGAATGAATATGGTCTCAAATTGCATGCATTTAACAACAAAGTCTCAAGTTTATCCTTCTTTATTACTTAATAGTACTTCATTGTATAAAGTATCACATCTCTTTTATCCATTCCTTGGGTGATGGGCATTTGGGTTGCTCCCAGGATTTACCTATTACAAATTGTGCTGCTATAAATATTAGTGTACCCATATTGTGTAGTATGACATTTTAAATTTTGAGGGGAATATTCACGGAAGGGGAATTGCTAGGTCAAATGGGACTTCTAATCCTAGCTGTTCGAGGAATCTCCATACTGATTTCCATAGTGGTGAAACTCCCATCAACAGTGGAGAAGGAATCCTTTATCACCACAGTCTCTCGAGTGTTTGTCATTGGTTGATTTCTTGATGTCAGCCATTCTTTCTGGAGTGAAATGGAATCTCGGTGTTGTTTTAATTTGCAACTCTTGAATGACCAGTGATGTTGAACATTTTTTCAAATATTTATTTGCCATTTGTATCTCTTCATCTGAGAAATGTGTATTCATCTCAGATGCCTATTTTTGAATTGGATCTTTGAATTTGGGGAGTCTGAATTTTTTCAATTCTTATGTATTCTAGATACAAGTCCTTTGTCTGAGGGACAAATGGCTACAATTATCTTCCAAATCTATGGGTTGTCTTTGCACTCTGTTGGTGATTTCTTTTGATATGTCAAAGCTTTTTAATAAAATGAGGTCCCAGTTGTTGATTCTTTGAAGTATTTCCCATGCACTTTGGGTTTTGTTCATGAACTCTCTGGCTACATCTGTATCTTGAAGATTTTTACCTACTTTCTCTTCCAGTAGATTGGGTGTTTCTGTTTTAATATTTAGATCTTTGATCCATTTTGACTCTAATTTAGTGCATGGTGGTAGACATAAGTTTAGTTTTACTTTTTGGCATTCAGAGAGCCAGTTTTTCCAGTATCATTTATTAAAGAGGGTATCTTTCTTCCAGTGAACATGTTTGGCTGTTTTGTGAAAGACAAGGTGTTTGAGTGTATTGGGAGTTGTGTCTACATCTTTTAATCTGTTCCACTGATCCTCAGGTTTGTTTTTTTTTTTTTTTGTCAGTACTACACTGATTTTGTCACAGTAGGTTTGTAGTAAAATTTTTGGTCTAGGATGGTGGTGCCTCCTGACTTGCCTTTTCTGTCCAGAATTGCTTCTGCTATTCCAGGTCTCCTCTGTTTCCAAATCAGTTTTAGGAATTGTTTCTCTAGTTCTTTTTTTTTTTTTT
>NW_004955451.1:8821604-8889133 GCF_000276665.1 Chinchilla lanigera
CAGTCCTGAGAGGGAAGCTTTAACAGTGAATTCTCACATCAGGAAAACAGAACAAACACAAATAAAGAAACTCAAGCTTTTGGAAAAAGAAGAGCAAGTCAAGGCCAAAGCCCATAGAAGGGAAGAAATTATAAAGACCAGAGCAGAAATTAACACAATTGAGAATTAATGAATTGAAGAATTGGTTCTTTGGAAGGATAAATAAAACTGGCAAATCCTTAGCCAACCTCATAAAAAGAAGAGAGAAGATTCAAATTCATGAACTGAGGAATGAAAAGTGTGAAATCACAACATATCCTGTGGAAATTCAGATCACCAATACCTACTTCGAAAATCTTTACCCTCACAGGATGGAAAACACAGAAGAAATGGACAGATTCCTAGATACATGTGAATTACCAAAGCTGAATCAAGAGGCTATAAAAATTCACAATAACCCAATATCAGTTAATAAAATTGAAAATGTGATCACAACTTACCAATAATTTTTTTCTTTGTTCTATTCTTATTTCACTGAATAGATTCAAATAGTGGTAAACATTTAACACTGAACATTATTTTTATTAAGTCAAGTTTTTTTTTTTCCTTTTTCTTGTTTTGGTAATATTCTTATAACGTTTCTGTCAAAATCATTCCATAGCAACTTCTGAATTAGACCTTATACTTTTAAATATATTATTGCAATGATTTGCACTAATAGGTTTTCAAATTTCAAAACCCCCTCAATATCCTAAAATAAACAGTAAGTAGCTATTTATGGCACATTTTTGTACAGATATATCTTTTCTCTTATTTGTTTTATATCTTTTAGTGTACAATCCAACTGAATTATATCCATAGTCAATTTTTCTGGGCTATTATTTTCTTCTTTTAAAGTCAGCATTATACTGCTATCCCAGAATATATTTTGAAATGATGCTATGAAATACATTACGACAATACAAAACATCAGTCTTGGAATATTTTTCTCTCAATATTCTTAAGCACATTTCTTTAAAAGTTCCCATACTTCCTTTGGCTGGCTTCTAAACTTTGTTCTTTTCTACTTATCTACTCTTTCAAAGATTATTTTACCATGATCACACTGTTTTGACTTTTATATGTGGTATTTATAAGATATAACAATGTGTTTTTCAAAGTGTAGAAGATCAAATTTAAATTAGTTTTAAAAATAGCCCAGAGACTGCATTAAGATGGTTTCATTGGGTGATGGCAGACATGGCCAGTTTCTCAGACACTGTCATTAGTCTACCTTCTTTGTATGAACTTAATTAGATTCACTTCCCTGCTGGTAGCCACACACCTATACATTTCCAGGCCCCCTGGCACAAAGTTACATGCAAGAACACACCAATATGACACAGCAGCATGCTACTGACTCACAGGTGGACAGTTCAATCAGTCAAACTACATGGGTGCCTCACTTCGGCATAGAGGAAGTGATTCAGTGACAAAATAATAAGGAAATAAAAGGTGCTAAAGAAATGACCAACATTGCTTTCACTGTGCGTCTTTAATGCATATTTTGATAGCTCATAGCACATAAATCCTTTTAGAGTTCTTAATATTTTAATTTAAAATCACTTGTACATATCTCTTTATTTATACTTTCTTGTGAAGTATGGAATTGCCTGGTTATGAAATATCTTTTTAATTTTTTAAAAATTGAGATAACAGTTGTAGTAATTAAATGATAGTACCTGGACACTGGAATTACACTTTCACAGAAATTGCTCATAGTTGTATATCCCTACACTTAACCACACTATCTCTTACAATAATCATTTGGGAAATAAATAAGCTTCCTATGCAGTTCTGTAATGTAGAATTTAATTGGTTTTGAATATTGCTCCCTTTATGGTATTTAATAGAGAAAGCAAAATTATAAGTAATTGAGAATTGCTGATTTGGTTTCTTTTTTATTAACAAGGATCCTATAAGGACTTCAGTGCTTGTTTTGTTCTGAGGCTTTGGAAAATTACAATAATGATGACAGAATTTCTAACATACTCAGATAACATTTGATTTGACTATTTGTGGGTCTTTCATATTTTCTACACAGTCATGGACAAATATGTTCTGAGAAAAGCATTGCTGTGAGTGTCTGTGGTGTGGGTGAACATCATAGAGTGCAGCTCACCAATGTGAGTGGCATAGCCTACTACGTGCCTCATCGGTATGGTACAGCCTGTCTCTTGTTCCTAGGCTACAACCCTGTACAGAAAACCCTGTACAGAAAACAGATATTTCATAACCAGTTAATCTCCTACGACTGACTATTGTAGGAGATTATAGCACAGTAGTGTTTGTATGTACATAGAGCTAAACATAGGAAAAGTACAGTAAAATATGGTATAAAGTAAAAAGTGGTACACCTGGCTAGAGCACTTATAAATGGAGTGTGTAGGCCTGGACTCTGTTCTAGATGAGTCCGTGAGTGAGTGATTTTTGAATATGAAGACCTAGGGCATTGTTTTGCGCTAATGTATGTTTTACAGACATTGTGTATATAGGCTACATTAAATATATTAATATATTTTTCTTCAATAATATACTAACCTTAGTTTACTGTGACTTTTTCACTTTGCAAATAACACTTAAAAACTTTTTTTTATATCCTTCTACTTTAATTTGCTTTAATTTTTGGTACCAGGAGCATGCCCAAGTCCTGCTTTATGTTAATTTTTTCAATTTTAGGTTTTGCTGTTAAATTTTCTGTTGAATATACTAATCCAAAATTACACTTTACCCAAGGCCTACACAGGATCAAAATCATTAACATCACTGACTTCCACCTTCACATCCTGTCACACTGGGAAGCCCGCAAGGGCAAGAACATGTTTGGAGCCATCATCTGGAACTTCTCTTGAAGGAACCCCTGAGGCTGTATTATACTTTAGTTTCTTTTTAATAAGGAGCAGAAATGTACTTTTAAGTGACACTATAAGGTACAGCATAGTAAATACATAAACTAGCAACATGTTCAGCTATTATCATTGCCAAGTATTATGTACTGCACATAATTGTGTGTGCTACCCTTTTACAGAACTGGGAATGCAGGAGGTTCATTTACACCAGTATCACCACAATCAGTGAGGAATAATTTATAGTGGGATATCTGTGACATCATAAAGCAATAGAAATTTTTTAGCTCAATTATAATCTTAAGGAATGAAATGTGATACATGCGATCTCCTTTTAAGCAAAATGTCACTATGTACCAAGTATTTGTGTGAGTGTTTTACACAAAGGATTATTTACTGCCTTAATATGTACCATAGGTACTGAAATAATTTGTAAATATTAGCGAGGCTCTTGAAGTGTACATCATATATTGAAGAATCTCTTTATGTATCCTTTGAGATCAGAACATAGTAGAGGGTTTCATTTTTTGTTATTCTTTGAAATGAGAAAGTAGAAACCCAAGCGCTTATAAATAATATGTGAGATGGTGGTAGCTTAATTTTATATTTTCACAAGTGTTTCATAGTGGTTTCTTTATGCTGATCTTATTTTTGTAAATGTAATTACAACTTAAACTTTTGTTTGGGAATGTCTCTTTCTGAAATTATGGTCACTGATTGGAAAAATGTCTCCCTAAACCAACCTTCACTCCTACCTCCCTATCCAGCAAAAGAGTGGTTCTCATAGGACCAAAGTTACACTTTCGATCTAACTACAAAGCCAGCTCATTTTCTGTCAAGTAATTCAGGAGAAAATCATTCACCATGCATTCATTCATAAGACATTCACTGTGGTTCCTGATAGACAAGGGAATCCATTTGATACTCAGGAACTGAGATACACAAGGCAAAGAGCTCCACAGGTGACAAGCAAGCATGTCTGCCACTCCCTGAATGCTATATAATCATTTATGAGTCAGCATTTCCCAAGGAAAGTGGAAGATCCAATCTTCTGTATTTTTGGTCATCCTGGTATCTTCTATTTTCACGTTCATGTTCTAGTAAAATAAACTTTTTCATGAGTTAGAAAAGAAAACCATGCTCAGTTTTCAGAGGTTGAGTGCTAGATAATAAACTTGGAAAATGAACTGTGTTTGTTAACTCAACGTCTTCATTACATTAGCCTCAAAATTCAAACAACTTACATGACTAAAGTCTCTGGTGGTCATTACCGTGGTGATGAGGAAGACGGTTTCTTTTGGAGGTTGCTAATTTGAGTGAATGTAGCCCTGCAGCTGGTAGAAACAACATTTCCGATAGGGAACTTTCCTAAAAACAAAGCTGATTCAGTCAGGAGCAGAACTGATAAATGAAGAAGAAGCATTAATTCTGAGATCCAGTTACCATTTCTAAAATCTGTTTCCTGCTACTTCTGAATGTCAATTTCTGGATGTTTATTGCGTGAGCAGGTTTTGCTTCTGGGTTCAGTTTAATTTGTGTTTGGGTTTATTTTTCTTATAACCAGGGCCTACTTAGAGAAGACACTCAGAGAAGTAAGTGGATACTTTTACAAGTAAGGATCAAAGGATGGTCCAGGAAACTTTTTTGTTGTTTTTTAAATTATCAAGAAAATATTAATTGAACACTTCCTCTATGTCTTACAGTATGCTACATGCTAAATAATACATCATAGCAGGAGACATGGTCCTTCCTTCATTAATGTATTGTTTTTGTTTTTTATTTTTTGTCTTTTTGAGACAAGGTTTCACTATGCAGTTCATGGTGGCCTTGAGCTCACTTTGTAGCCCAGGCTGGCCTGGAACTCACAATGATCCTCCTGTCTCAGCCTCCTGAGTACTGGGATTACAGGCTTGCACCATCATGCCTGGCTCCTTAATGTATTACTGTGACAAAGAAAGTCAAAAAGAAATGTAACATTCAGACAAGAGACAACAAGGAAACAAAGAGGATGCGGATCATGAGAACAAGAAGCACAAAAATATGCTAGATACAGTAATGTTCTTTGAAGGTGGCATTTACACTCAAAGTAAAGGATGAAGAAAGACAGTTCATGAAGAAGCTATGCAAAGACAGGGAATATGAATGGGATGGTTTTCACATAATTATATCAAACAAGATGCAAATGGCCTTTTTTGCAGTAAAGAAAATTATATATAATCGGGCTGATGGAATATCTTTAAATAGAGGGCATATTTAGTTTCCCAGGACTGTGAGTGATTTACTTCAGCTTGATGACTCCAACTGGCTGAAATAAAATTTCTTCAGCTTTTATCTAAACTAATCTGTGAAAATACTTCAACAAGTCCTCTGTTTATAGCTGTGAAAGTTTTGAAGAACTTTACAAGAGAAAACCTGTAAATACTCCCTCTTCCTCCCTTGTTAGCTTAGATCTATCCAAACAAATTTTTAATAAATGGTTTCACTTAGCCATTTCACAACTACTTAATTTCTCGAAGGTACTAAAATTCTGTAGAGTTTATTGCTCGATGAATTGTGTATATTCTGCAAAAATGGCTACCAAAAATTACTGAAGGAAGAAAAGGAGTGGGAAAGAGGGAGCAGAGGAAAGGAGGGAGGAAAGAAACAAACAAGGAGAAAGAAAGAAATGAGAGAGGTCCCAAGTGAGAAAGAAAAAAGAGGAAAAGAAAGAAAGAGAGAGAAACAAAGGAATGGGGGAGAGGAGACATTGAGAAAACACACCTAGTATACTTGAGGTGCATCCTTGGCAAACTGCTATGAACATTTTCTCTCATAACTTGTTTCTGCATAGTAAGCAAGGAAATTCCTGCCTCGAAATACTTTTGCGAGAGGTTTACATCATGAAAACTGCTGAGTCAGAACATCAAAATGGTTTTCCCATGTGGATGGTAAGATAAATCAGGTAAACTCCTCGGTAGTGGTATTGATTCTGCATTAATCATTCAATTCCCTGTACATCAGAGCAACTTTCCTGAAGTGCATGAGCCTGATATTTCTTACAGAAAGTTAGGGTAGTTGTGTGCCTATTTAGATATGAATATAATGCTGATAAAATCTATTTTTTTATAAATTGCAACTTCAATTTGTATAACTTTTGGACAGTTGGCTTTATTTTACTTTGCTTTTATTGATTCTGAATTTTTCATAGGTTTAAAAAAGTTTGGGAGTTGCAATGCACCATACATTGCTGAAAACCTGGAATCCAGTTGCTTCTCTAAGGTAATTATGCAGATGAAGTAGAAGACTTTTTTAGCTGCATGTCTTAACTTACTGTTTTTATTTTTCAGTCTCTCTAAACATTCAGGATAAACTCAGAATTTTATTATAAATTCAACATTCTAAAAGCCAAAAATAAAAGGCAAGGGGATAAGACATGTTTGCTCTGAACAAGTAAATAACCTCTTACTATAAAGCAAATGCCATCTCTTTTAAGGCCTAACATTTAAAGTTATGGATTTTAAACCAGTATATCAGGAAAGAGGGATCACTTGATCAGTTTTATCCCAATTTTTTTGTCTATTTATAATGATGATAACTGAAGTAATACACACTAATTTGCAATAATGCTTAAACATAAAATGAAAGAAGCAATCCCTCATTAGGATGCAAAAAGTCACAAGTGATTATATCTTTTTCCTTAGCAACTGAAGCCAAATAAACTACAAAAAAAAAAAATCACTTTCTCTGAGCCCATCAGAGTTTTTGATGCACATAAACTATGATTTAAACCCTAGAAAGTGATTTGTCTTTTTTAAGAGAATCTAGACGCATCTTTGGCTGAATGATCAGAAAATGAATGCATCATTAATGAGAGTAGAGAGAAACAAGCCGAATTGTTAAAACTGCTAAACTGCTTTCCACAGCTGCATTTTTGTTTACACAACAAGTTAGAATTCCAAGACCCTCAGACATAGAACAAGTCTATACTCATTCCCCAGTTCACGGAAGTGTTGGTCTTCACAAGTTGTGATAGGCAGTGTAACAAAGAATGAGATGCAGAACAAGAGTTAAGAAAGATACCTAAGTTTTGTGTGGCAGCCAATAATTACTCTGAAGCCAACTCCTGAAGATCTGGGTAGAGCAGGGCATCTCAGGTACTAAGTCCAAGGCACACTATGATTCACCTAGTGAAAACAAGGCAGTGGCAGCCTATTAGGGAGACATATATTTTCTCTAGTTTTAGAATGGCAGAAGCAGGTTTTGAGGTCAATGGAAATTGTACAGAAATTGAAAAACTTGTCTTCGTAAAGACAGAGAGGGAATCCACCATTTGGAATGCTGGCAGCTCGGTAAGTAAGCACAAAGATATCTCTAGAATCTCACAAGATCTCAGATCCCAAGCCTCACAGAAGAAAGACTTCAACTCAGTCTTTAAACATGTGAAATCTGTAATGAAGTAACATAAACTAAAGCCACTCAAACTATCTATTATAAAACCCAAGAAAGATTAATACAGATGAAATAGAACAAGTCTCTAGTTATAGCAGCCTATCACATACAAATATATTTTCTAAGTGTAAATGTAATTTGTCTATACTTTTCACATAAGTTATCAGCATGTTGCACCAAATTTATAAAGTGCACAAAAAATATGAGGGGTGGAGGCTATAAGTTACAATAAAACCTTGGTTTGAGAGCATAATTCTTTTGGCAAACATGCTTGTAATCCAAAACGCTTGTATATCAAAGAAAATTTCTCCAAAACAAATAATGGAAAGTCAGATAATTTGTACCACAACACAAATATATGCATAAAAAATGGTTACAATACTGTAATATAATGAAAAATATGAAATAAATAAAAAATAAAAAAGTTAACCTACCTTTGTAAACCTTCATGGCTGATATGAGGGAGACAAGAGGGAGGAGCGTTATAGTGTAGGTCTACTTTCACTGTCTCTAATGGAATTACTTCCACTTATTGGCTCCATGGAATCTTTCTTTTCATGCAACTTTAACAAGGAAGCTATGCCACGAAACCGAGCCTTACTTTTCCCTTCTTTGGAGGATTTTGCTGAAATTTGACATTGCACAGTCATTAAACGGATTCATTCCTCTCACTGCTACAGCCTTATCCAGGAGGTGCTTTTCCACAAAACTTTTCTTCCTAACAGGTAGAGTGTGCTTTGGATTGATTACCTCAGATGTCCTGCTCTGTCCACATCTTTAGGAGTTGGCTTCAGCGTAGTTATTGGCAGCCACACAAAACAGGTATCTTTCTTAACTCTCCCATTTTGCATCTCAGTCTTTGTTACACTGACTATCTCATTTGAAGTGAAGGATTCCTCTTTGCTTTCCTCCTCCTCCTCCGGAGACCAGCTCTCCTCCATAACCTCTTCCTGTTGGGAGACAATGACCAACAATGCCCCAGCAGGAGAGAGAGAGGGGAGAACCATTGACTCAGTTGTGATCATGTGACATTCGATTTCACACACTCCTTGTATTATAAGACTTTGCTCTTTCATCCAGTTAAATTTTATTGAAAATATTTGCACTTTGCCTCAGTTATTTTTCTCACTGCTGAGACAAAATATCAGACACCCAAAGTTAAAAGAGGAAAGATTTGTTTTGGTGCACAATTTGTAGAGGCTTCAGTCCATAGTTTTCTGGTTCCAAAGCAGCACAGCACAGCAGAGGGGCATTGGAGAGGAGAAACAGCCCCTGGCAGAGGAGGCAGGAGGCAGCAGCAAATGAGCAGCAGCAGTGATCAAGCAGCAGCAGCAGCCTGCCTTCCCTCTTTCCCTTTATGTTCCATTCAGGCTTTTAAATTAGTGACTGGTGCCACAGAAACCCAGGGTGGGGCTTCTGATACCCACACCTTTAATCCCAGTATCACACCCTTAATCCACATTCACACACCTCAGTCCACCCAGCTGGAATCCCCTCAACTATGACCACATGAGGCTTTGAGGTACACCTAGAACATACTGTAACACATCCTGGGGAATGCTCACAGACAAGTTACCCACAATCCAATGTTTTACTGTATTTTCAAGAAATGAAATAGCTAACAGCAGTAGATGGAGGAATGAGTCAAACACAAAAATTATTATTCAGGAACTTTAAAACAACTGGGATCAATTACTAAAGGGTCTGAAGACAGAAACACAGAAAAAGGATTACATTGGAGGTGTTAAAGATTAAAATTACAATATTTGAAATGAAGGAATCATTATATGGGGCTAGGAATACATTGGATTAAGCATGGAGAATAATTGAAGAATCTGAATGCAAATAGTAACAAATAAAATTTAAAGAAAATAAAGAAAAGAAAAAAGAGAACAAATGATCTAAATTCTATACCAGATCAAGTGGTTTAACGTGTTTAAAATACATGTAATTGGATGCTCAGAAGGAAAGGAAAATTAAAGTAGGGTGCTGACATATTTCAAAAAATAGCCCATGGGCCAGGGATATACCTCAGTGGCAGAGGGCCTGCCTCTGCACAAGGTCCTGAGCTCAATTCTTGATATAAAAAAAAAAAAGAAAAAAAGGACCTATAAACTTTTCAAATTACCGACACAATACTAAGGATAAATCTCCATGTCCTTATATTCAGTGAAGTAAGTGATATCCATGCATACACATAGAATATTAATGTTATGAGTCCATTTACATAATCTCCAAGAGTGGGTAAAACTAATTTATGACCATATCATGATAGGAAATGGCTACATTAGGTGGGGTGGAGAAGAAGAAAAAGGGCCACCAGTGAACATTCCTGGGTGATAAACATTTTTCATCTGTTCTGTTATGGGGTTTCAGCAGTGTGTACAATTCTGGAAATTAAGCGAACAAGACACTAAGAATCTGTGAGTGATGATTCGTGAAAAAATGAAACATGTTAACGAAAAAATAAGCAATTTGTACCACTGCAACACCACACAGGAACTACCAAAGGTAACCCTTTTTGCAATTGCTTCTTTTAACAGAGATTCATATCATATTAGTAATCATTATGTAGATCACTTTATGGGCCTACGTAGCACAGCTGTGTGTTGGCATATGCTCAAGAAACTCAGCGTTAAAAAAATGAAAATCTACAACACAACTAAGTTTATAATAGAAGAGTGCATTTCTATCTCTTGTAGGACAGGATCTCTGCATGTGCTATTCAGGTTAAAATGTTTCCTAAACTGACTAACACTAAAGAACAAAGGTACTGACATGAATAAACATTTGTTTTTGAAACTTAAGGATAAAGAATGCAGTGAAGCTGCATGAAGAATTTAAACAAAAACATAGAATTTTTAATCATACACTTTGTACCCTGTATTGTACTGGAGTCACACTTCTGTAGCTGATTTCTCTCAATGATGTGTTTCCTTCATTATTTATTTGCCACACTGATTGTCTTCTTCTCAGGGTTAGTGTAAGCTCCACTTTAAATATAATGGTGAACTTATTTCATGGTCCTAAATAATAACCACTTTTTACCTTTGACCTTTGTCTTTTAACATCTAGTTGACTATTTCTGACCTACACAGCATCATAAGCTGGTAAAATACTGTCATAAGAAAAGAATGAAATCAGCTCACAAAAACTGAGTATAATAATGAGACATTATTAGACAAAGTGAGAAGACAGAACCCAGTCAATACCATTGCTTATCGTTGTAATTTCAGGACTTGGAAACACTTGCCCAGGAAATTTCAGCATGGTTAAGGTCCAGTAAATGCTATGTGCCTCCCATTCATTTTATTTGAAAATGGGGGTATTTATTGGTGTGCAGTCTTTCTCTATTTCCCTCCTCTATGTTGCATGCTAGGGCTGTAAGGCTTAGTTTATAACTCTCCATGTCAAAGAGATCCACAGTCACAAAAAAGGCAGACTATAAATTCCTGGGCTTTAAATCTGCGTCATAATGAAACATGATTAGACTTTGGGAGTTTGGAGAGGAAGTGAGTATATTTTGTTAGGAGGATATCGATGATTGGTTGTAGAATAAGAAGCATGGTAAATAATTTCTGTAATAAAAGGAATCAGTGATCGCCTTGCACCTACACCTATTGTATTCTCCGTCCACATCATCACTCTGGCATGATCTACTTGGTTTCTACTTGGATTGGTCACCAGGACACAGAGGAAGGGATCATGAGAAAATTCAGAGCCAAGCATCCAAAAAGCTTTGCACTGTTAGCAGCCATCTCCTATTTTAGGTGTCCTTTCACTTACCCTAGCCTTCTCAGGATAGGAAGATGGTGGGAGAAAAGAGATACACAAAATTTTAAAAACGGAAGAATTGAGGTGAATCAGCTAACAGCCAGTCATCCCCTAGAAAAGGAGATGCCTATCTGATTCATACCTGATCAAATTTTCATGAAGGAGACCTCTTGACCTTAAAGAATCATAAGCTAAATAAATGACTATTATTGAAGACATTGAATTTCAGATGGTTTGTTATTCCAAGATGACTAATATAGCCCAAAATTGTATCTTAATTTACCTTTCTTTCCTAGAAACTATAGATCACTAGCATAATGACTTCATGTCCCAATTTTAAATTACTAAGGTTAAGGGGCTGGGGATTTAGCTCAGCAGCACAGCGCCTGCCTGGCAAGCGCAAGGTCGTGAGTTTGATTCCTGGTACTGGAAAACAAACAAACAAACAAAATTACTAAGGTAAGACTCTTACTGATTTCCTTCTATCTCTAAATTATTTCATCTGAATTTGTATGTTTATTTTCTGAAATATAAAATATGCTGAGGGAAAGAAATCCTAGAGTCAGCACTACACTGTTTCCTCTAAATTGCTATAGTCTACTTAAAAGCAAGCAAACGAAGGCAATGTATATTCCTACTTTCCACTCCTATCATAATATATTGGAACTACTATTCTATTTCCACCAAAAAAGAAAGCCAATAATTTCAAAGATATGTAATTCATAGTGAGTACTTTCTGGCATAATACAAAAACCAAGAAAGAAGTATGCTATATAGCAATAATATTTAATGTAAAAATATTTAGTTTCCTAGAATTTACTTGGAGAAAGTACTGGTTTATTATTATCTTGTTAAATACAACTTCAAACAATGCTAAAATACTTTGATCTGGAAATAATAACAATAGCACTATACATGCAAATGAAAGAATATAGGTCCTGTCTCATAGGTAACTATTAGGGTTAGGTTTCCATTTTTAAATCACGTAAAGGTCTTTAACCAAAAAGATATAAAAGCAAAGAAAATGCTCAACTGCAGTGAAATTATGGGGAGGATAGGGAAGGTTTTAAAATTCAGAATTTAATAAAAAAATAAAGTGATGTGGAGTGACAGATCACCAGAGGGCAAAAACCATAATTTAATAATTCTCAAACATAAAACACTGCAACATAAAATGTGTTTTCAGTGAATATAATGGTGAAAAAAGGGAAATATAGAGATACCACAATATAAACAGTAAGAAAAATTTAAATGACTACTGATGAAGATATGTACAGATGAAATGTGCAGATTTGAAAAAGTTGGTAGTTTTGATATTACTATTTCCAGTTCTAAAAGCAAAAAAGAAATATAAATCAAAGCTTCAGCTTTAGAGATAGCAGGAAATATATGAAAATATGTACACTAAATACAAAGTATAGCAAAGCAGGATGATAACATTTTGGAAAAAAAAACACTCCAGATGTACTACAATTATTTATCATGGTTGTTGTGGTTTAGATTTAAAATGTTCCCCCAAAGTGTCATACGTTCAGCCATGGGTCTTCAGGAAGGTGACCGGGGTGCTACACTCTTAAATGGGTTAATTCATTTAAATTCATGACTGAGTGTGCCAGAGAAAGGACATGGAAGCCAGAAAATGTGCAGTGATAGGGTCACAGACCTTCCCAGAAGCCCAGCAGAGGGCAATACACATAGCTGCAGAAGTAAAGGCAAAGGTGCATGCAGACCTGAAGATGTTGGAGATTCCTAGAATGTGGCACCTCATTTGACCAAACTTACAGGCAGTGAAGGGAACCAGCCCAAAGAAGAGGCCACATGGGCTACAATAAGCAAGAACACACGAGAGGAGTTGCCCAAGCTCTTTGGAATTCATATAACACCTCATCCTGCCCTGGACGCTGGACATGGAGTGATAGGATTCTGAAATTACCCTTGATTCTGTTCTTTTTTGGTCCAATGCTTTTCTGATTTAGAAAGGTTATCTGTACATTTATTCTTTTTAGGATGGGAATACTTACCATGTGCCACTGTATGTTGGAAACATTCAACTAATTGTTAAATTTTTGAGGGCATCACAGCTAAGTTTATTTTGAGTCTCAGTGGACACTTTCTTCCCGGACTTTTCAGCAGTGCTAAAACTGTTAAGACTTTCTATGACTCTTGGAAAGTGATTAAATCAACTTGCATAATCAGATGGACATAAGCCTTCTGGGAGCCAAGGGCAGCATATAATGGTTTTGATTTAAAATAGTCGGCAAAAGTCTCTTATGTTCAGAGGAGAGGCTTTTGAAAAGTGACCAGATCACATGGGGTCACTATATTCATCAGGGGATGAATCCATTCATGGGTTCATAACTGAATGTGCACTCAGGAAGTAGGGCCTCATCGGAAGACCTGGGTCACTGAAGACATGGCCTGGGAGGTTGTCTTCTTGTCTCTGGTAGCTCCCTTCTCTCTTTGTCTTAAGGCTGTGATGGGTCAAACAGCCTTCTCCTGCCATGCCCTTCCACCAAGCCACTTCTGCCTTAGAGTTAGCCAACTATGGAATGAACCCTCTGAAACCGTAAGCCAAAATAAACCTCTCATTCTTAGGTGCAACAGGAAAGCTGACTACTACAGTAATGAAAGACAGTACCAAGACAGAACTTCAAGAGAACAGGAATCTCCACAGCAAGGAGCAAATAAAGACAGCAAATCCCCCTGGCACCTATGCAGTCCAGGCATCCACCTGATCCCTGCTTCTTGTTGGGCCCACAGTCAGCAGAGGAAGCAGTTGTGGAGAAGAAACCATCAAAGAGGAGACTTCTGAACTCAAATACGAGTTTGTTCTTGAGCTATGAAAATTCTTTGCTATCCAAGATTTTGTAGTGATTCCTATTGTACAGATGCCTTCTCAAACACTGCTTATTTAAGAAAACGTCATTATATTTAATGGTACGTGGTAATGAAATATGCAAACAAAAAAAATCTGCTCTTGACTCAAAAGTACAATTTGATAAAGCAGGAACCCAACAGGAACATTAGGAAAGAAAGGTTACATAGCAGTAATAGTATGCCAAAAAACTGAGAAGTGTGAACTATTTCTTAACTCATTCAAAGAAATCCTAGTCACCAGAAAAAGAAACCCTAATTACTGGGGAAAAAATCCACAAAAAAACTGCAGACAAATCTTTTAAAACATTGTTACTGGTACATGTTTGCAGGACATAATGATTACATCTATGTTAGGGAGTTGCCACATGCATATACCACAGCTCTTCCTTTTTTTCTTTAATAACACATCTTAATTCCTTTTTTCACTCCTTTCCTGTCTCCTCTATCCCTCTATTCTCCCTCTATCTTTTGTTGTCTTTCTCTTGTGCAAAAAATCTATCACTTTGTTTCCTATTATCCTTTATTTTACTCCTTAGTTGATATTTTTGTTTTGTTTTGTTTTGCTTTTTGGTACTGAGAGTCAAACTCAGGAACTTGTGCTTTCCAGGAAGGTATTTGTGCCACTGAGCTACATCCCTGGCCCTCATTTTACTCTTTAATTTTATATTTTCTCTTATAAGAGAAGACATGTATCTTTTTTAAACATAAGGACAAAATGTATAGCAAAATTTTAGTAAATGGAATCCAAGATCATGCAAAATGGACAATTATAGTATGGAGAAGTTTCATTTATCTCAAAATTGCAAAGTTTAGTATTCAGAACTCCAGAATACAATCCACCATATTAACGAACTAAAAACAAATATTAAATGATGACCATCTAATTTGAAACAGAAAATAAATAAATGCATAATCACACTGAACATGCATTTCTGATAATCTATTTCAGAAAATAAGGTATAGAGCAGACTTCTTCAATCTGATTGAAAAGTGTTTAATAAAAGTTTATATCTTCTTACTTAATAGTGAGAAAGATTTGATATTTACTCCTAATAGCTGGAGCAAGTCAAGAGTGTCACTTTCTCACAATCATATCTAATGTTATATTAAAAGATGCAGTTAGTATAACAAGTTAAGAATGAGAATAAAATACAAATTAAATGCAAATTTAAACAACACTGAGATTCCATCTCACCCCTGTAAGAATGGCTAGCATTAAGAAGTCAACCAATAACCAATGCTGGGGAGGCTGTGGAGAAAAAGGAACCCTTCTCCACTGCTGGTGGGAGTGTAGACTGTTACAACCACTGTGGAAATCAGTTTGGAGATTCCTTAGTAAACTAGGAATAGAGGTCCCAAGTCAATCTAGTTATTCCCTTCTGGGTATTTTCCCAGAAGAACTGAAAACATCATATCATAGCCACATATGTGCACCTATATTTATAGTAGAGCAATTTGTAATAGCTAAATCATGTAAGAAACCCAAATGCGCATCCACTGAGGAATGGATAAAAAAAGTTGTGGTATTTTTATATGATGGAATATAACACAGCTATAAAGAAAGAAACTCAAGGCTTTTATAGGTAAATGGTCACAACTAGAGCCCATACTCATAAATGAAATAAAACTGATCCACATGTGTAAACACTATATTGTCTCACTAGTGTAAGAACTTGAAAGAGTGAATAAAAATTAGGAGGTATGACAGACGTTGTGAAATGAAAGGAAAATGCTCAAAAGTAAAGAGCAACTGGGGTGAGGGAAAAGAGAAAAGAAAGAAGGGGAAAATTATGAATTATGTATACACAGGATAGCTAACATAGTTGTACTACTGACTTCTATTGCTTTATTGAAAAGAACAGTTAATGTTTAATTGTTTGTTCAATCTTGCATGTCTATATCTGTTTACCTGAGTAACCAATTTGAAGATATCAATATGTACTACAACAACCATTGTTAATTTCCTAACACCTTGTCTGAAATTCAGTATTGCTTGTATTGTTTTTGTGTTATTTTGTAAATGTGTGTGTGTTTGTTATTATGTTTTCATCCTTTTATCTTTAAAAGACAAAATAAAGATGGAGAATTTTAAAACTTTAAATTAGAAAAGAAAATTAAAATTATTTTAATCTTAGATTTCATAATAGTCTATCTCAAATTATAAACAAATAAAAATATCTATAGCCATTTTATCATTATACCATGGTAAATAATACATCACTCATTTTAACTGATGAAAACTGAGATTCATTAATTGAATAAATACTTACCATCCTTACAATGCTTCAGGTAATATTTATAAACAATGTATCTATGGAAAATAATAAATCAAAATTCTCACAGTCTGGGAATGTACATTCTAGTAAGAGGATGACATAGTAGGGAAATATATATACAAAGTATAATAGAAGAAAAGTACAGTACAGAAATGGTCCACAGAGGTATATGGATATCTGTAATTTAATAGGACAGTCATAAAGGGCCTTCTTAAAAAGTACTCGAAGTGAGGGACAGAAGTGCATCCAGTTGCTAGGAGATAACTAGCTCTGCACTGTTGTGCTCCCTCACTTCAAATATTGCCAGGTGGGGAAAGATTTGGAGGCAAAAGAAATATACATGTGGAATTTCTCCAATATCTTTCATTTGTCATTGTTTTATTGACTGGAACTGATGGAGAGGGTGAATTGTGATGCAACTGAAAGAAAAGGGAAGCCTTACATATGGGCATGAATGTTGTCAGTTTATTCAGTTCCTTTTAACAAGAGGGAAAAGAGGAAAATGGTTTTCAGAAATTAGTAGTTTATTGTCCAAGTCATACGAAGAAGAAGGCAAACATGTGGCCATGTAAATAGCTTTTTGTTTGCCTTACAGCATGATGACTGGTAAGTCCGTTCATCATCAAGCTGTATTCACTTCCATGGACGTGCCTCTCTCAGAATGTCACCAAACGAACTGCTCTTGAGACTTTCTCCCGAAGATGTTCAACAGCGCTCTTAACTTTGAAGAGATTGCCCCAGAATGTTTTCTGTGCAAGCCCGCTGAGAGCAATAGAGGATTCTTGTGTCCCAAATGGTTCTAGACAGACATCTGAAGTAGCACATTATTTACGAAAATGAAAAGTAGGGAACAGACTCCTTCAAGGACAATGGAGGCATTTTAAGAAAGCAAAATAAAACTTTATATATCTTGCATATTTAATAAAATATAATAAAAGTATAAGCACGTGTTTTATTCCACAGCTTCTTAAAACTCAGTCTTATTGGATTATCATTCAATTCAAGTTCTTGTTTTGTAGTTTATAAGATTCTCCAGTACGGAGCAAAAAAATGCCTAGAATAATCAAATTGTTAATAGTGGCTCTGCTTGGGATATAAAAATGCAGATATTACTTGTGTGCACTAAGGCATTCATTTCTGTATTGCGTAGACAATCAAGAACAAGCACATATCACTTCTGTAATTAACAAAACCTTTGTTAAAATACTGTGCTTTCATGTACCAGTCCCATCTTGCTGTCATTATGAATAAAAATATTATCAAGAATAACAATAGTATCAATAATCACACTTTTCCATGTCTGAACACCTCAAATATGTGATTACTACCTCTCCTCCTGGCTATTCCAGTTTCAAAATCTCTTATTTATTTCCCCAGTGTTTCTCTCCATCTCAAACTTGCACTGTTTCCCTTCTTTCTCAGAGCAGAGACTATAGTGTAGTAACCCACACATGAGATGAAAGCTGTGTAAAAATGTTGTCTTTGCTTCCAATCCTCAAATACAGAATGGGTACCTGATCTCAAAAGCATCCTTAGGCAATTCATGGGAACACTCAAGTTCTGGTGGAGTCTGACTGGTGAGGCTCATGCGTCAAGTCTGCAGATGACACACCATCCTACAGGGGTCGTCTGTCCCCTTGTTGACTTTTCTTTCCCTCCCGTAAACCTGTATTTGTATTATTTCTACATCATTACCAATGTCACTGTAAAGTGTGAATTTTATGTTACATATCAAACATATAAAACAATATTTTGACACTCACACTTTATATGAAAAGACATCACCTTCTCTACATGGCATTTAAGGCCTTTCATGAGTCAAATGTCAAATATGTATGCAGCTATATCTTTAAACATTCTTTCACAACTGCAGATAACTGGAAATATTTAGCTATTCCCAATAACGGTATTTTAATGGTTTTCTTATTGTACAACTAATTTAATGTTTAAACTTTTTTCCTTGTTCTTTTTAGGAACAATTATCCATATCTCAAAACCCTACACTCATATTAATACCTCTATGAAGGCTTCTTTTATTCATGTCTACCAGTGCCCCTAGTAACTGAATGTTTTCACTGTAAAATCGCCTACCTCAATTAACGCTTCTCTCATGTGTGATAGACATGTAGACACATACATGTATACAGAAACATATAAACACTGTGTGCATATATTTTTGATTATTTGTCTCTCACAAAATATGAGTTCTTATAGGATATGTATTTAGAAGCCATACTTATTTTTGACTAAGTTTGTTATTCTTATCAGAAACAATTCATACAACACTTTTATTTCTCAGCATCTTCTTGTTCCTACACACAGACACATATATATGAACACATGCAAGCCTGTATATGTGCAAACACACAATTTTAGTGGAAGAAATCTGAGTTTAAACCAGCTGTAACCATTGTAAATACCTATATAAATTCACCACAGCTATAAGAATAACTACTACTCATACATTTTTAAAGAATTGTTTTATGGCTCAAACTGTAGTCTATCTTAGTGATTATGTTGTGTGCTATGCAGTTTGCCACTAGAAGAATCATACTGTAATTTTTATAGTTATTTTAGGTTAATGAAATAAATTGATAGTGTTACTCACATTCTCTACAGCTATGATTTTCTACTGGTACCAAATTATGGAGTGTTGAAATTCCCAGCTATTTCACATTATTCTATTTTTTCCTAGAAGTTTTTAAGTCACCACATAACTAAGTGCCTATAATTGAATATAAAACAATATATATCCCTCATTTCACCATACATGCTACATGTAATTCTCAGTTCCAACACTACAGGATTATATCCTATCATAAGACCTTTGGATCATTCTAATGAAATCACATCAGTGGTGATCTATCTGTGCTATGAGGCTTATATACAAAACCTACAGTGAACCTAGAATGAGTTATAACAGGTTTTGTCCAAAGAGTCAGACTTATCATGATCTACCTGAAACAATAGAACAATTATAGAGATTGGCCCTTATGCAATTATGAAAACTGGTGAATAAGTCTATAAAGAACCATTGCTCTTTTGCTAACAGAGTGTCTGAAGTTCTAAATCAGCAAGACTCGTCATCAGAAAGAAATAGTGCACATGAACCAAACGTGAGTGAATACAAGCTAGGAGCTGTGAGGACAAATGAGACCATGTTGGTCCTCGTGTCCTGCACTGGAGATGGAGTGATGAGCAGAAGCAGTGGCCAGTGAAATATATATGAACCTGTCATAAGACTCACAGAGGTTGAAGAAGGGGACACGATGAGATTGAGGAGCTGCAGGTATAGTCGCTGCACTATGACAAGAAAATAAACTAGCAGTGAGTGTAGAGGGGAATTCTGCAGCAGTGTGTAGTCTCTTACACTGGCATGCAGCAATTAATAGATTCCCTCCCACTTTAGCCATTTAAAACCCATGTTATTTATTTCTATCACTGAGCATAATCTAAAATTAAATAGAAAAAAAATTCTGAGACACGGCCCCAGCTAAGGTAAATTCATGTAGTAGTAGACCACCACTGACATGGGGATGATAACGGATCTTGAAATAGCCAGTGAATAGAAGCAAGGGGCTAGGGAAAGGAGAGAAAGGGGATAAAAGTAATTAAAATGTAGTAGGTACTTGTTCTGTCTCTCCATGATTAATGCAACCATTATGCACTATAAACACATGCTAATAAGGTCAGAAATAAAAAGTCAATGAACACAGAAATAGCAAGTGTAAGAACAATGTCCAAAAAGTGAGCTTCATGACTCAAAGGTGTACTGATATCAGTATTTATGCTGTTGTAGAGTGGATATTTAAATAACTTTCAGTGTTCAAGAGGCAGGCATCAGTCATGTGATACTATGATTCAACGTGGAAAATTATAATAATTTCACATTCCTTTTTAACATAGCTATTCCACAACATCATTAAACTAGTTTCCAAGTCCATTTATTCATAGACTTAGTCATTTAATGAATCAAGAACCTACCTGTATAAAATACTCTAGATATATTTACAAATCTCCTTTTCTATTTTATTATGTTGAAAAAGTCTAGTAGAATAGTGGCTATCTAGTAATTACATAGAATCACTATTAAATGCTACATAAGATAACAAATTTAATATGTTATTAAATTAAAGATTGATCAACC
Source organism: Chinchilla lanigera (assembly GCF_000276665.1). Lineage (NCBI taxonomy): Eukaryota > Metazoa > Chordata > Mammalia > Rodentia > Chinchillidae > Chinchilla > Chinchilla lanigera. The sequence continues at coordinate 8,841,971 of NW_004955451.1, forward strand.
ATATCCTGTAGATGTGAAGAAGAAATAGAATTGAAGTGCTTAGTTGCACAATGAAGAGTATTAACCCAGATTATAATAATTTTGCTAAATACAGATAAGGATCTTAAGCAGAAATGCAAGAGGATATACTAAGTTGGTACAGAACAAGAAAGAATACCATGATGATGAGAGCAACAAAGCACTACCATTTGTAGAGAAAGACAAAGTTGGTGAACTTTAATAATTCAAAAGTTTACAAAAAAACTTCACCTGAAATTTTAATATCAATGGCTATTTAAGAAACTTGTGGTATATTTTAGAGTTTCCCTTTGAAATCTGTGGAATTATCCTTTCAAAATGATATATTTTTTTTATGTTAAAGACAATAAAAGAATAACAAAATAACAACATAGACAAAAACAAAACAAAGCAAAGCAACGATAGATTTTTTTGAAAATACGGATTTGGCTGCACAAAAGGACTACAGTAAAAAATGCAGCTTTATTTTAGTTATTTCTTATCCTCTTAGATTTGCACTGGGAACCAGAGTCAAGATGGCTGCCAACATGCCTTGCATACCAGTAAGTTATTTATAGGGACAATCTCAGATGGGGAGATAGCTCTCTGTGTTTCTTCAAATCCCCGGTGATTGACTCATTAAACCTGCACTTAAGGTGGGTCTTGTACTAGGCCCTTTACAGGTGCTCAAAGCAAAATTCCAGTACAGTAGGGCTCTTCTCTTCAAAGGACTTGCACTTTGGAAGAGGTGCATAGATTAATCAATACTTATAGCATTAAGGTAACCATGGTCATAACATATAGTGGAAATATTGACAGATCTGTCAGATCATTGCTAAATTGATCTGTGAGAGGTTCTAATGTATACAAAAACTTCTATGAAACTCTGATGCTGGATATTGCTGCCTGCTTTGTACCCTGGATACATTTGTTTTACTGAGGTATACAAGCCTTCCAAAACACCAAGTTTTTTTTTTCTTTTTTTGTCTCTTTGAGACAGGGTCTTGCTATACAGTTCATGCCGGCCTTGTTGTAGCTCAGACTGGCCTTGAGCTTACAAAGATCCTCCTACCTCAGCCTCCCAGGTGCTGGGATTACAGTCGTGTGCCACCATGCCTCGCCAAAACACAGTTTCAAAAATGCACCTTTCTATACTGGTACATACTCAAATCAAAACTGTTTTTGTTTTTCTTGTTTTTTTTGTTTTTTGTTTTTTGTTTTTTTCCTGTACCAGGAATCGAACTCATGACCTTGCACTTGCCAGGCAGGTGCTGTGCCACTGAACTAAATCCCCAGCCCCTGAAAACTGTTTATAATACCAGACTTTTGGGGTACATATATGTGTGTTATTTCTAATAATATCATTTTGATAATAAAAAGAATTGGGTATTAGGCACCTAAGGAATATGTTCAAAAACAAAAGTGAGCCCATCAGTACTAATATAATGTTGTTATTCATAACTATGATTTTAATATGTTATATAAAATAAATAACTAATCTTACCAATTATTAAACTCATCAGAAGTTGAACTATCACTATTTTTAAATCTTTTTTCATCCAGTTCTGACTCTACTGTATAACATTTACAATTAAACTGATAAAAAAAAGCAACAACAACAAAATCTCTAACAAGTACTAGTAAAAATTCATTCTTTCTCTGATTATCTTTGATAAAACTCATAAAACAAAAATCATTTCCTGGTTTAAAACTGTTATGCAAATTCAACCTGTCTTGCTCTGGTTGGTTTGATTTATATTTCCTTTCTTAATTTAGTATCTATTGTATTAAACTTCTACAAAAGCACAACTCCCAACAAAGAGCTCTGATCCAATGTTTCACAATGCCGACCATAACTATAAAACAGGTACACTTATGTTTAATAATGGACTCCAGTAGACTTGGCCAAAGAGCTACTCTTCATAAAATCTCTTCGTTGCTCAAATGTGGCAAAAGAGTTATGACCCTCACTCTGACAGACACTCCCCTCCAGCACGTGAGCAGATAAAATCAATATCCGGAATACCATTTCTACAGTGAGGGACAATGGAAATGATGACAAATCAAGCAACGCCTTAAAACTAATTCTCATAAAGACAAGAGGGGATTAAAACACAAAACAACTATCAAAATCATAAAAGTATCTCTACCAAATAACAGAGACAGAGGCTACTACAAAAAGGGCTTTTATACCTACGAGCCTGATGATAACTATCTGCTAACATCATGCGTTTGTCCTAGATCAATTTAAAGCTACTCTAACAGACCTACCAGGAAATTTCAGCTTCTCCCACATTCTCCTCACTTCACCCATTGCTGTCAAGCTTCAGTGCTTCTCCCTGGAGCTCTCTGAAGGCCTTTCCCAGATCTCCATTATCTTAAAGGTTTTTTAAGATCAAATAGATTCCTTAGCTGCAGTGCTCACCCTTCAAAACCACAGAAGTCTAGAAATGCTAACCATAGCACAGGGAGGTCTCTGCATAGCTTTGGAAGAAGAATGCTGTTACTATACCAACCAAGCAGGCGGTGTTCAACAAGCGGTACATACACTAACTGATCAGACATCCCAATTTAGAAAATAAAAGCTCAATACTTGTCTCTTTTGAAAACAAACCTAGAGCTAACTCCTGGTTACTACCCTTTCTTGTCCCACTGGAAGTCATTGTTCTCTTACTTTTGTTTGGTCTCTGTTTACTGAATTGTCTTACAAAGTTTATCTCTTCCGGAATCCAGGAATTCCACATGTAAATAATGGTTCAACAGTGATTCCGGCCTTTCTCAAATACTGAAAACTGACTATGCACCTTCTAACCCAAACCATAAAAAGTTGGTTCCATTTTTCTACTTTAGAGCCACTTCCAACTCAACCAATCCACCAAGGCCATGTGGCCACACCCAGCCTCTGACATCATTAAATTCCTCAAGTGAATGGACCAACTCATTCGCCAGACCCTAAATTAGTCAGAGTGAGATACCTATAATCCTCCATAGGTAGGGACAAGAGGCACACTCAGGAAGTAGCTCCTAAACAAGAGACTGCCAGACTCTCAACATTTCATAAAGTCTTACAAGGATTATACCTCTCAGGGAGAGGTTGAGGCAGGAGGCAATTAAGGAAAAGGTTGGAAAAGAAGGGAGGGTTGGCATGACTTAGTGCCTGCTTCCTGGGCTGGATCAGAGACACAAGGTAACCAAAAAAGACAGCTGAGAAAAAAGGGAGGGCCCCCCTTGGATCTGCTTTCTGAAACTAGATTCATCTTCTGAGCTAAACATTAATCCATGATCAAGAGGTCCAGGTCTAAACATAATGAGAAAAGGCAACAAGGGAATTTAGCTTTAACGGTATGTAATAAGTCTCCAGATATGCACCCAGTGGTCCTCCGTAACACTCCGCAGACTGCAATTGTAATTACCATGTCATTGACTATGCAGATTTGACCCCCAGGTGGGCTTCTGAAATCATGACAGTTCTCCCAAAGGCCAGAAAGGTGAAAAACTTCCAGCATCTGATGGAAGGGTTGAGTCACGCCAGTCAGTAGCAGGCACCATCCCTAAGACTAAACCCTTAATCCCACTCCAAATTCTAAGGCTTAAGGCCCTCAACATAAAGTCCACTCCCTGCAGAGTTCTTCTCACTGGCCAGCTCCCTCTCAGTAGAGTGTGTCCTATCTTTTTCATACAAATCACTAATTCTACTGTAGTTGTCGGGTGTCCTCTTCAGTTTTTTGTATAAGACATCAAGAATTTGGACAAGACCCCAAGCTGGTAACAGGATCAAGGGCAGTTTTCTAGGGTAAGTCACAATGATGCTGAGAGATGGAGTACTAGCAGGTTAAAGACAGACACTTTAGACACAAAATCTAGTGCACAGAAAAGCATGGACTAGATAAAAATACACAGGAAAGCAGGAAGTTCAGTGTAGTGAAGTCAAAGCAGCCAAGAAAGTGATGGTAAGGGATGAGTTAGCAGGTGTCCTGTGATGGCATCCCCGGAAGATCTTTTGGCATTAAATAAATGTGTATTTTATGAAAGCTTCATGGACAATGCATTCTTGACCGAGTTGTGCAGTTTAATAGTTGTTACAAGTAAACACTGGTTGTTGCTCTTCCTTTTCTGTGCCTGTCCTCCCTCACTGCAGTCATATAGGTTTTAAGGGAATCCAAAATGATACAATGCAATGCAAAGATAAAATTCCTAACATGAAGGGATTTCTAATTTGATTTAGAAGAGACAACATATACGAAAGCTAACAGCAGACAAGGAAGCAACTAGACAAGAGGTAGGTATGAAATCAGAGGAGGTATTGACAATCAATAAGCCCTAAATGGGTCTCCTAATAAAATGTTTCCTGGAGATATTTCTTTGCACTATGCACAGTGACCAGTCATTTCTTTGAGCCTCCACAGTCTCAGAAAAAAAAAAAAAAGAAATAAGTCTATTTTTAAGAAAGATTAAAGATTCTGTTGGTGGTGTGGATCTGTATATAAATCACATTAAGGATTATCCCTGTTGACATGTCACACCGGCTTTTATTTAATTAACAGGGTGGACACAATGTTATAAATATCCCAGCGCTTTTCAAGTGTAGTATAGCATATTTTCATGACCTTAGCAGCAGTCTGCATTTCTTGAAGATTAAGAAAAAAAGTAATAATCATCAAACACGGTTGCTTTCAGTCACCTAGCCTTATAAAAACTGCACACAGCTGAGTGTTTAAACCCTATGAGACACTTGTAAGTTGGAAGGAAGCTCCCTGGACCAGAGATGTGAAAATGCTCCCATTTCAAGCAGCATAATACATCGGAAGGGATGTTAAACAGAACAGCCGAAAGAAGTTGTCAAGAAACCGTAAACTGAAACTCCAGTGAGAGTTTGTGAGCCTCTTGCCAAAGGGAGCTTTTATCCTTTGCTGAGAACCAATGCTCCATATTTAAATTCGGAACACTTGCATAAAACAAAAACTAAAAATGAACTCCCTCCTCTGCCCCTTGTCTATATACTACCCCTAAGTGCGCAATACTGGGTAAAGGGCAAGTGTCAATGAAACCACTTAAATGGATAAAACCAGGACGTTAATTTCTTGATACATAAAATTAGATTAGGGTTATATAAGATATGACAGATGAAAGCACACTGAAAGGTTATATTCAGTAGGCTAGAGCTTCCTTCAGCAAAGCTTCTGTCCTTCTCTCTCACTACCCTGGGAAGAGTACACTGTCCCATCCCCTGACTTGGAAGTTTGGTCAGTAGAATATTAACAGACAGGATGAGGAAAAAAAATGATTGGCAGGTACTGTGTCACTGCGGTGTGCTGGAGCCAGTTCACTCTAAAGGGCAAGTTTTCAGGAATTTTGCAAGCCAGTAACACAACATAAAGATCAGTAACATAACAAAAGTAACACGTTCTAAAAATTTAATACTTCCTACCTATTTTACTATTATCTGTTCTCTCAGGGTTATTTACATTTATCTAAGTTGGTTGAACTACAGTCTAAGGGCATGTGTGCTACTATACATCTTTCTATTTTCACATTTGAACAGGCAGTTTGTTTTATCGTGATGAAAATAATCATAAGTGATATGACAGTAATGCATAGAAAGTGAAACAAGTTATTTCCTATGCTGGAATTTGTGCAGAAAAGAGTAAAATAGGGCTGCTTGTAAGGCTGAATCTTCACTGCGGTCTGTGAACTTGGATTTATGGAAGATTCCCCAACTCCCTAAAACTGGGAAAGGTGGTTCACTATGCCCAAACTGTACAAACAACGTGGTTTATGCCAAACACCAGCTTTCCTCTCAGAATTCGGGAATTTGGGAGCCAGCTATGTAGAAGATGCGTGCAGGAGCTGTGCTGAAGCATAGAGTCTCAAATGAGATTCTCTGACAAACAATACTTCCTTTGTGTTAACACTGAGGCTGAAAGAATTAAATACGTATATCCTATGTGTGACTCTACAGGGTAGGGACTGACTTTGCAACGCTGGCCCTGAAGCTTTTGGACTTCAATCTCTGCACCTTTATTTTTTATTTATTTATTTACCTTTTTGTTACCAGGAATGAAGTTCAGGACCTTGCACTTGCCAGGCAGGAGCTGTGCCCCTGTGCTATATCCTTTATTCTTTATTCTTAGCCCCTGCACCTTTATTCTTTGCTGGATTTACTTTGTGTCATTTGCTGTAAAAGGTTTCTTGCTGATTTTTGTGGATCTTTCTGGTAAATTCCTTAGCCTGGGGTAATTGTGCACCTTCACACAGCATTACATCACCTGAGTGAGTCAATAGAAGAAATAGGTATAAAGGCACTTTCATCATCAGTAAATTCTACCCTTTGATTTGACTCTTGCACATAAGATTATTTGATATTTTCAGCATATATGTCAAATACAACCATATACCTTGAAGGTTACAATATGCATATACATTGTGAAACGATGCTCCCAATCAGGATAATTAACTTATCCATCAACTCACAGTTTACTTTTAAAATTTGCTGTCTACTTTATAGTGTCTGGAGGTTTTGTGCACTAAAGATTCAGTGGATCTTCAGTTTCTGTGCATGAATGCCTTCACATTGTGAGTCACACCTGGGGGCTTCTGCTTACATATGAATGCCTGTCATTTGACCCTCTATAAGACTTTTTTTCAAACAGATATGCACTATACCTTTTTCAATGTATTTACAGCATAATGAGTTGATGGGAAACCTGCTATGTAAATGCTTGAAAACTAAATATGAAAATAGGTTGAGTATAGAAACTGACATGCATAATTCATTGACAGAAAGGTTCTCTGCAAATTCTGTGCTCCAGAGAATGGTTACATAAAACTTTAATGTTTTGCAACCTAAATCTCATCATGCTTTTGAGTAACAGAGGAACATCACATTTTGGGAGGTGGTTCTGGGCAGCTAAATCACAACTTGAGGAGAAGATCTCTAGACCTGCAAGACCTGCAAGAAAACTGGACTCAGTTTCCATTATCTTGTGGTTCCAACTATCATAGTTTTAATACTTGTGTTGTTTAAAAGAGTAAAAATAAAATTGGCTTAAGAAGTCAGTTGAAAGCGTATTAGTATTAGTGACAAAGTTTTTAGTGATTATAATATTTTACAAAGTATTCAGTGCAGGTGGTATTTTACATAAAAACTAGGCTGACATGAATTAGCAGGGAATTAGTCTTTGAATGGTACCTTGGCACTTTTTTAAGCAAGCATGGGTAGAAACTGTTAATGTTTTAAACTTTATTGGTGAGAACAATGTGATTTATCTAACATACATAATACAAAATTTTCCTTTCAGTCTATAGAAACGAATTGCATGTAGTACTCTCTCTATATGACATATATATTATATACATTTGTGCATGTGTATGAAGTTTTTGGTAAATTTTTATTTAGAAATAAAATAATGTTATTTTATTTTAAAAATGTTCATTTTTTTGTATATCTAGACAGAGCTGGAGTTTGAAGGGCAAGGATCTGAAAAATAGCAAGAGATGCCAAGACTCGTATACTTGATGAGTTTTTCTAAGTAAAAGACTGACTAATCCAAAGGAATGTTGAGATGTGCGCATATCAAACCAGAGGTAAAAACAGAAATAGCAGGTTTTGGTAATGTCTTTCCCCCTTGCTTTTATCCAAGATCTCTCTTTTTAAAATGAAACGATTTTTGCAGGGGGAGGTTAGCCTGTTGTTTTCCTTTGATGTGAACTGATTAGGTGAGGATTGATTAACATCATAGCCCCAATCCTTTCATAGACAATATTTGAAATAGAGAAAAATGCCTTTATGTCTTAAATTGACGTCAAGTAAAGAAAGTGACCAAATTGCTATGTAGGGCAAGTGCTGCCAGGTGAAGCAGAAAACACCTGCAAAGAGGAAAACTGGTAATTACAAGCAACAATCACCCGAACCACCCCAAGAGTCTAAACTTTAGAATTCAGTACAACTTAGCATATGAATATGGATTATTTTATAATCTGAAACAATATATTCCCCTGACACCCAAACGGGACAGACTGTGTGTGTCTCTTCAGCAAGTCTGAAGACAGACGTGCCCCAGGGCAGGCTCCCATCTATCCTGATGCTCTTTCTGACTTTTCTCTCCTTTGACCGAAATTAATGAGCTCCCACTCTTGACATCTGACCCTCACTTGTATAACTAATTTCAACTTTAGGCCTTACCCAGCTAGATGGCTCTTGTTTCTGATTTTGCTGCTGCTTGTGTAGTAATTAATTGTTGCACATTTAAAAACAACTCTTAGGAATTAACCAGTTCATGATTTTGGATCTGGAGTTATTTTGTGGTGATTTCACTCTCGCAAGAACTGATACACATAGTCATATCTACGTCATCCACTTGTTCTCTTTTTCCATGTTTCGGCAGCTAAATATAAATCTGCTGCATGCATCCTCAAATTCCTTCTTTCCCAGACTCAAGAATTACTTCTCCTTTGAGGTGTATTATCCCTTTCTTTGGCCTTCAATGGAAAGTCAGCAGATTGCTTCTTCCATGCCCTTACCTTGATGTCCACTGTTCAGTACCTGGTAAGTCCTCCACAAATGAGTGTTAGAATGAATAAATGAGTGAATGGATGGCTGGATGGATGAGTGAATGAATAAATGGCTTACTACTTCAGAGAAATACACCAGAATTGCATATTCCTTCTTTTTTCCACAGGGCTAAATACTTCCAATCTTCAATAGCAAGTATTTGCTACCTGATGTAGCCCAAGACCAATTCTTCTAGAGAAGCTGCCCCTATCACAGTTTATGGCTCTAATATGACCATCACTATTGTTGCTCCAGGACAATAATAAAGTCAGGTTTTGTATTTATAGCTCCAGATGAGAGGTGTTCAGTCCTCTAACTTCCAATATGTCCTCTTTCAAATCTGTTCTAGGATTCATCATCCTCTGATGTGTACAGAAAATCAGTAGTTTTATAAACCTATGAGCAGCTTAAACATTAAGAGTTATTGGTCAAACCAAACCATGTCTGTCAGACCCTAACAGACAATAGAAGATTTGGTGGTGAGAGTGGAAACAGGAGCTTCCTGATAATCTAAACATCATACCACATACCATGTGCATTGATTCCTAGGAAGGCTAGGAATGTCATTTGGGATTCAACATTGTTCTGGTTACTTTTCTCTCGTTGCCGAGACAAAATACCTGATGCCCAAACTTAAGGAAGGAATGGTTTATTTAGCTCACAGTTTGTAAAGATTTCAGTTCATATTTGGCTGGCTCCAAGGCAGGGTGGCACATAGCAGAGGGCAACCATTCCTGGTGGCAGAAGACAGCAAAATCAGCCAAAGCAAAAGGGAGGAGTGGCGGCAAGTAGCCTCTTTCTCTCCCTTACATATGCAAACTATCCGCCCCAGGGCAGGCATAGCTCTTACACCCATAATCCCAGCCTTGGATCATGGATGAATCATGAACTCTAAAAGCCCGCCCCATGACTGCATGAGGCTTTGGGAGGACATACAGACACAAACCATAACAGACATGTGTATTAGCCCTCTAAGTAAGGTTAAACAAATGGAAATGAAAAAACAAGTCACTTTAAGTACTACACTTTTATTAAGTGTTCATCGAAGAATTCATTGAGCAGTTAAATATGTGTGATCAGAGCAGGAAACTTACTTTTAATTTTATCGTTGAAGTCATAAAGAAGGCAATAGTTGTCCTAAATTACAGAACTAACTGGTATTTCATTTTCTTTGTTTTATACGTCTGTTGAAATCCACCGTATCTGTTCCACTCTGTCAATTTCCAACAAAAAAATCTTGATTGTGTGATGTGTAGCAAGTGTCTGAAAGGGACGGAAGCTATACAAAGAGCTGTTCCTTCCTCATATTGTGAAAGGAGAGGCTTCTGACAAATTTCAGCTTAATTTTTGTTTCTCATTATTAATAGAACTAGTAACTGTATTGTTACCCTTCTACCTTGAACTCGAGGCTCGGTAAGTGCTCAATTTTGGGCAGAGTTAGCCATTTGTGACCCCAAATATTCTTGACATCTTGGCCTATCAGTGTCAGCTGTGGTCAAACCAAACCCAGAACTCAGTGCAAAAGATGTGTCAGGAGAAACCATGTATTTGCATGGAATATGTTTAGCTTTTTAAAAAAGAACATCAGAAGCATAAACAATTCTTAAAATTACACAAATGCATTATGTTTCCATCCAGCTGTGAATGCTTTTTAGTACTATTCTAGAACAAATCAGGTTATAAACATCAATACACTACACATGGAAAAATTAAAATTTAAAATATTTATGCTTAACAAAGACAGCTGAAGTGTAAGAAAGTCAGGCAGGAGATTTCTTCTAAGAGAAATAAAACTAATATGTCAGATAAGGCGACAGATTACTTATCATTTCAGTTTTGTACACATTACATTGGCAACTTATTCTCATGAGCAGCACAGACTATTTTTCTCCTTGGCGGTAGTTTTGAGGCAGTGCTATTCACACTAACAAGGCATATTAAAACCGAAGCACTGACTACTACAAAGAAAACAAATGTCTAGTGGCCAGGGGATTCTGTCTAGGGCCAATCTGACAGTTCAATTATCCAAACAGGTTACAAATGATTGCATTTAAGACAAATGCCTGTGAATTTCCCTCTGAGTACTGTTCAATAAGACAGAAAAATGTCAAAGAGAAGATGCCATCTCTCCAAAAAACTATAGATGTGTGAAATATGATAAAGATGTGTATGTCTCTGGGGGTGTGTGTGCTTAAATTACTAAGAGAATCTGGGGTTTTAAACTTTTTGCAATGGCAAAATTAGTAATACCAGTTAGGATAATAGCAGGTAACAACTAAAAGCTTCCATTTACCTGTCAAATATACGACATTACAGTGAAAAGCACTGCCACGGTGGGCACTCTGAACTATTACAAGATTTTCAGTAACCCTTGGAATTCCTAAGTACGGTATTTTCTCTATCTAGTGTCTACTGTGATTTGTGAGTACAATGATTCTGTTACTTTATGGGCTAGAAATCATCAAATGACATTTAAGTCAATCGCTATCCATAATATCTTATTAACCAAATGCCTGGTGATGTAGCTCAGGTGCAGAACATGTGCTTAGCAAGAACAAGACCCTGGGTTCAATCCTCAGCCCAATCACTCTCCCAATAAACAGCATACTTCATTTTACTAATTGGCTTGCTGTTCAGCTAACAATGAAATGCACAGCAAATAAAATAATGGGGTTAAAAGCTTTGTCTTTGTTTGCGGGGGTAGGTACTTTGTAGTTTTTCATTGTCTTTTGTTTAGAGTAGGGCTCTATCTTAGACTGAGTTCAGAATGCCTCTCTTCCCAGGACTCTACAGGGCAGAAGCAAGAAAATAACAAGTTAAAACCAAACCTGGGCAACTTCACAATTTAGCAGAGACCTGTCTGGGAAAAAAAAATTCATATATATATATGGGTGAGGATGTAGCTCAGTGTAAAACCCTTGGGCTCATTCCCCGGTACACGAAAAGAAAGAATGTAGGGCTCAAAATGGAAGAAAACTATTGTCTTTATTTAAAGATGTTGATGTCAAGATTTTCCACACTGATTTCATTATTAATAAGGCATTTAAACATAATAAAAAGGTCTTGTTTTTTAACCAAATAAACTTGTGTTCCAAACATGGAGTGCACTCTTGGACAACTTAACATCTCTAACTTTACTTTCATTTGTTTGTAATATGATATTGATAATATTAATATTATTCAACCACTAGGAATGAAGTGCACCTAAAAAGCCAGGCACCATGTCAGAGCATAGTAAATGATTTGCTGACGTTTGCTACTATTATATTGAACTAAATAGAGAGATATATGATCGTCTACTTAGGATTTGAGTGAAATAAATTCTATCCTTTCTCCAAATCATCTTTCACTCAATTACCAGACACTTATTGAACACTGATTATGCCAGATGCTGGCTGGTCTATTGGAGTAGAACTTAAAAAAAAATAAGGAGCAGAATTAAAATATAAGAATCTGGTCAGAGAAGTGTGCAAGTAGAGAAAGAATTTCAGTCAAAACAGGAGACTTCCCCCAGATAATGAGGAAGCCATGAAGACCCAGGTGCAAAATCTAGTTTGATGCATTCACCAAAGAAGCATCTGCTGGTAAAGATAAAGATGAAGCAGAGCATTTGGAACAAGGAAAGTTATCCAGACAAAGGTACTGGGACAATAAATGAGGGAATATTTTGGAAACATTTGCTAAACTCTTATGCGTTTGAGGAAGAAACTATAAAAATATGTTTCCTAGGGATAAAATCACCAAGAATAGGAGCACAGAATTATTGACTTTTAATAGTTTAATGCAGGGCTGAAAATGTATGGACATAACATTGAAAATTTTGTGAATACTTTTTACTCTAGATCTTTGTACAGATGTTCCTTATAGATCCTATTGTTCTAATCAAATGAATATCCATTCAGAAAAGCAAAATAATATTAATTCATCTTGTGATTAATTAGCATCAACTATTAAACAATGGATTGAAAATGCATGTGAGTACGTGGAAGCCATTCATGCCAACCTTGGATAGAAAAAGATTTTTAAAGGTTATACTCCTTTTACCAATTTAATTTGGTTTATGGATAAAAATGAACACATTTAAAGCATACAACAGATATTTTGTTATATGTATATATTATGAGAAGACTGCCATAATAAGCTTTTTGTTGGAGATAGGGTCTTGCTGTGTAGTTCAAATTGGCCTTAAACTCATTTTGTAGCCCAGGCTGCCCTGAAACTCGTGGCAGTCATCCTGCCTCAGGCTCCTGAATGCTGGGATTACAGGTGTGTGCCACCACACCCGGCTGCCAGCCATTAATATATCCATCAGTTCACATAGTTCTAGTTTTGTTTTGCTTTGGTTAGTTCTGGGGTGTGTGTGTGTGTGTGTGTGTGTAGTGAGAATACAAACAGAAAATTAATGTATACATTTTAAAGCACACACAAAACCATGATGTTCATTAGAAGCTATTCATCTGTAACTGAAAGTCTGCACCCTTTAACTACTCTCTTCCTTTTATGCCCCTGCTGAGCCTCTGGTGATCACTACTATACTCTGCTGCTATAAGTTCTACTTTTTTCCACTCCAACTGTAAGTGAGGTCATGAACTACTAATATTTCTCTTTCTGGTTCATTTATTAGCGTCGAGTCTTTTGGACTCATCCATATTATTCCAAATGCAAGAACTTCCTCTTTTCAAAGACTGACTAATATACCATTGCACACACACATGCATAATTTTCTTTTTTTTTTGGTTTTTGGTTTTTCTCCGGTACCGGGAACCGAACTCACGACCTTGCGCTTGCCAGGCAGGCACTTTTGCCGCTGAGCTAAATCCCCAGCCCCCACATGCATAATTTTCGATGACCACTTAAGTAATTTCTATTTCTTGGTTATTGTGAGTAATGTTGCAATGAACATGAGAGTGCAAATATCTCTGAGATACTGCTTTCAACTTCTTTGGATATATTCCTAGAAGTCGGAATGCTGGATTCCACTAGCAGTTCTATTAATTTTTGAGGAATCATCATAATGGTTAAATCATTTATATTCCTCCCAAGAGCATACAAAGGTTCTTTTTCTCCAGATCCTTCTCAATATTTTTATATATAATTTGTTTTATAGTAGCTATGCTAATAACTATAAGATGATGTCACTGTGGTATTAATTTGCATTTCCTTGATGATTACTGATGGTGAGTATTTTTCCATAAAATTGTTGGCCATTTGTATGTGTTTTTGGAAAAATAGCTATTCCAGTCTTTTGCTAATTTTGTTTTGTTTCTGTGGTTTTTTTTTTTTTTTTTTTTTTTTTTTTTTTTTGCTATTAAGCTGTATGAGTTCTTTATATATGTTGGATTTTAATCCCTTATTAGGTGTATGGCTTGCTAATATTTTCTTTCACTGCCTAGGTTGTCTTTTATTTGCCATTCTCTTTGCTGTACAGAAGCATTTACAGGATACAGCCACTTTATTTTTTTCGTTCTCTCTGTTTTTGATTTCAACTCTAAACAGTCATTGGCAAGGTTGATGTCAAAGAGCTTTTCCTTTGCATTTCTTCAAGGAGTTTTATGGTTTTAACCCTTTTTTCATAAGTATCTATTTTTACGTTCTTCTACCGTTTTAATCATGCAGTCATAGGTTGGTATCAGTGCTAATAAACAAGTGTATTATGCATCTGTATCTATTGCAATGTTAAGCTTTATGAAAGGATAGTTTATAAAACATGTATTTATAAATATAGATATATATTTATGATATATAAATATATATTTATGCATATTAATATACATATATATGGCTCTTGCTTTTACAACATAAAATTCATATATTAATATGGAGCATGTTCTATTTATAACGTAGTAGGTAAAGAACCCTTCACACTGCATTTTAATTCTCAATCTTATAAATAAGACTTAAATGCCCAATTTTAAATATTGAAAACATTAAAACCTCCCAAAGCATGAGCTAATTGTCCAAAGCCTCACAGCTGGCTAGAAATAACTTCACCTTCTTTTTTTTGGTTTTTTTTTTTTTTTTTTGGGTTTTCTCCGGTACCGGGAACCGAACTCACAACCTTGCGCATGCCAGGCAGGCGCTTTTGCCGCTGAGCTAAATCCCCAGGCCCCAGAAATAACTTCACCTTCCATCACTGCTTCATATTAATTCCAAACTCAGGTCTTTTTCTACTACACTAAGATCTAAGATTAACTGCAAACAAATCGATCACCAACCAAAAACTGAACTTTAAACGTTATGAAATAACTTCCTACTAAAAGTGGACACAAGTGATAATAGATTAGTGATTAGAACACATGAGCATAGGTTTCTCTGGGCTTAATCACCTGCAGTGATTCAGGCGCATGTGAACTGATTAGATCTAGCTAGACATTTTCTCTATATTTTTGTGTTTTCTATGAATAACATTTTTATGTTTGTCATTTGTGGAAAGTTTTCATTGTTTCTCAAGCCACTATATTATTGCTATTATTATTATTATTATTAGTTCCATGGTGGTATTAATCAGCCTACATCTAAATAAGCCCACATCTAAACAAAATATCCACAGTCATACTGTAGTTCCATTTAGCAATACTTGTAATGATATCGAAGTGGTGGTTAATATGAAGTAAAATTATGACAAACACATTAAATTGATGTTCCTCAAATATCATCTGGCACTATCATTACATAGATGAATTTTGTGCAGTGTCTCTTCAGCACTATAAATCATTTATGGACTTATGTTATGAGCTTACGAGTACATTAAGACCTACCTAATGCTCATTTCAGTTATTTGAATGTAATACTTTATTAAAAAACACTAATTATCATCTCAAAGAATGAATTCATTTTATGGAAAAGCTCATATATAATGCATTAATATCACTCTTTCACTCAAAATGCTTAAATAAGGCCATTAAATTGCTCCTTATAGTTATAAAAAGTCACATTAGAAGCATAACTTAAGTACTATAGAGTCCAAATGTGTTTGCATTTCCAAATTACTAAATTTTACTTCCTAAATTTTATCCCTGACTTCCTTCCTCATGTGTAGCACATGTGCTTCTGCCCACTACGGCCCAAAGGGACTGGAAGCACTGGGGAGGCTCCCACACTTCAGTAGGAAAACTGTAAATGGCAGGTAGACAAAAACCGGAAAATTGGATTAGAAAAAGCCCAAAATAACTAGGTATAGGGAAGGCTTTATTTTTAAATGAGTCATCCTTCATACCTCTAGGGAAAAATCCCAGGAAGAATTTTCTAGTTTAGAGGAGATTGGAGCAGATATCTTTGACTTTGTTTCTTAATATTACCATCTTTTGTGATTCTCTGCATTACTTCTACCCCTGGTGCCATAAACTTACAAAACCAGGCTCAAGAGAGGGCAAAATCTCTTTCCCATGGTTGCTTTTATTGTAGAGACAGAGGTGGAGAGTTTTGGATATGGGTTGATAAAAATGATAACCAATGAAACACACCCCATTTGTTCATTGTCCAGAATATCCTAGCATAGAAGTAACAACTCACACAGAACAAATTCTCCACACTTCTCCGGTCCTTCTCCCACTTTCAGTTTTTTCTCTACAGACTTTAATGTGAAACGATTTCATATCTTCAGTAGTAGCACGATGTCACAGAAAATGCACTGGATTCAGGGAGTTCAGTTTCTGGCTCATGAATTGGCTTTGCAGAAAAATTTGGCAGTCAGACTTCCTGAATACAATTTTATTTTTGAAATTACAAAAGATACTTTTTCTATATAATTTTCAAAACTTTAAAATGAGGTACAGTATGAAAATAGACTCAATAAATGTTCATTTAAAAATACAATGACAACACCCAGGGTACTTTTTCTTATTTTCTTCCCTTAATTCTGTCATATGAAAGACTCTGTTAATATTGCATTAAAAATTACTTTCTTGTATAAAACTCTCCTCAGAACACTAGAATTCTTCCATTTAGCTTCTTCTCTTTATATTTGTATTTCATAGTGCAATTTCTTTCCAGGCTCGTGTGAATGATATTTTGAAGTCACAATTAAAAGTAAAATAATTATTGTAAAATAGTTATTACCTCTGTTCTTCCCTACAGCATTTTATGATGGTATGTCTAAATGATATCTGTTCCTCAGTCACCTACTTAGAGACAGTGTACCATGATTCAACATCTAGGACATATAAAAATCAATTAGATTATCTGTTCATTATTTATAATTTAGACAATTGTACTGCATTTCAACTCTGTGACTATTTGAGTTACCATTTGGATGTTGCAAAAATTTAGTGCTTATACAACCACATATTTTTATGGACATATACAAATAAGTTTACATATACATGTATGTATGTTCTAGAATTCTCTCAGATCCCCAAGAGACTCAGTATAAACATTTATATAGTTATCTATCAATACTGCCTTAAGTTCTATGGGTTTTGCTTGACCTTCTGTATTACAATGGTAGTCTACTTCTGTGTAATGCTTTAGTCACTTATTTTTCTGCTGAAACAGAACCTTACTTCCAGTTATGGTTTGTGTCAGGATGTTCCCACAAAGCCTCACACAGTCATGGGGCAGGGTGCTAGAGATTATGATTGATTCATAGATATGAGAGGTACATCTGCCCTGGGGCTGGTAGTTTGCATACAATGTAAGGGAGGGAAAGAGGCTGCTTGCTGCCACTCCCTCCGCTGGCTCCCCCTTTTGCTCTTACTGTTTTTGCTGTTCTCTGCCACCATGAACTGTTGCCCTCTGCCATGTGCCACTCTACCTTGGAGCCAGCCTAGTACTGACTAAAACCTCCACAAACTGTGAGCTAAATAAACATTTCTCCTTAATTTTGGGCATCAGTATTTTGTGTCAACAATGAAAAAACTTCCTTTAAAAAATCATTTGGATTCAGCTGAGCAAAGAAATAAAATTATAAAATAATCTCATGTCTGTTGACACTGTTACAATCCTACTAGGACCTTACTTGGCTCACATTCTGATTTTTGTCCAAATATTCTCCTTGTACATATATTTGTTCAGCTACAAATGTTGTATGGTTAAATATAAGGTTAACTTAACTGGTACTTTCAGAGCATGAACATTAAGGACCCAGAAATACTGGAATTCTTTTGTATTTTTGCTAGTGACATTGCTTTCTAATTTCACTTGGGATTATTATAAGAACTAAATATAAGGAAGAGAAGCCACATGGGAAATAAAATACAGTTTTGGCAAACCTGGGCATCTGTCAAGAACACCTATGTAGAGTAGTTGTAAAAGTTGAGTTAGAATATTAATCTTTGGTATGTGATAATAACACTTTCCTATTCTCTTACCATCTGTTTTATAAAATTCAATTTATTTTTTCTGATTGAAAGATACAACACAATGACAAAGATAAATGAAAATCAATCTCTTTGTTATGTGAAAAGCCTGTTCGGCAGAGCAACACACAAGTTGACACTGGAGACAGGATTTTAGTAAGCTGGGGTGAAGGGAGACAACTTTTGTATGGCAGTTGGAGTGGACATGTAGGTTTCATAACTTACCAGGGAAATTGCTAATATGAATAATTTGGGGGCTTTTGGAGCCAAAGGACTGTGTCTATTTGTCTCATATTTGGCCCAGTAGGCATTAGGACAGGTATGTAGTAGTCCTGGTGTGTGGGAAAGCAAGAAGGAAAGAAGTTGGAAGGTGGATTTAATTAGCTGTTCAATAAAAGGAACTAACTGGTCTCTGACTTATCCTCAAAACTAGGTCAAGACAGCATTGAAAAACAGAAACAAAACCATATTATATTATACCATATGCTATTCTCTCAAGACCACATGAAATCTTAGTCTTCTGGCTAACAACACTGAAAAAGTAAATCAAGGAGAGAAGGAAACGCTTAACAAAGTCTACCGAGCATGCCATGGCTAGTGAACTAAATACATCCAAGAATGAAAGGAGAAGTCAGAGGAAACTCAGGAGAGTACAGCCACAACTGAAGGCACAGCAACTGTGCCCTGATGCCAACA
This sequence comes from Chinchilla lanigera, assembly GCF_000276665.1. Taxonomy (NCBI): domain Eukaryota; kingdom Metazoa; phylum Chordata; class Mammalia; order Rodentia; family Chinchillidae; genus Chinchilla; species Chinchilla lanigera. Next base: position 8,860,511 of record NW_004955451.1, read on the forward strand.
AACTTCAGTCAATATCTGATATCTCCACTACCTTGTGAACAGCTTGCCCTCTCTTGGGGAGAGCACTTAGGCAGGAGTCAGACAGAAAGAGATATTTCTCTTGTTCTATTTCAGGCTCTTAAAACAAAATCAGACTTTAATGACCTGGCCTGAAATAACTAAATCAAAGGCATTAGAAACAAACTTTTCAATAGAATTCCCTTTAAAAATCAATAACTTTTATAGGATTGATGCTGACATGCTAACAAACGCCAGTGGTTATTCTGAAGTCTGGGCATGTTCAGACAAGACCTTTCAAGGCAGAGCTATCAACTTGTTCAGACACCTGCACATCATCTACATTGAAGATATACACACTTACATTTTACTGTATTTTCATCAGGTGCATAGGCAATTTATAGAGCACCATGGTGTAGTGAAGTACATTTCGGGGTTAAGTAAAGAATTAGTATGTTTCGACTATATGCTGTGAGGTAATATCTGCTTTAAAGGTATCAGTGAGGTTTGCTGAGGTCATAGTATAAAGGGTCATATTCCACCCAAAAAAATTGGAAAATTTTTAAAACCCAAAACAAAGAAAAATTAACAAAAAAGTTGAAACAAAGAAAAAATAAGATTATATCTGAGTTATAACAATCTGGCTCTAACTAATGTACGGAAGATTACTAGGAGGTAGTTAAATGAATTTAAAGATCAGGTCCAAGGTTGATATTATAACAAAGGTACCATATAGTGATGATCCATAGAAATTTCTGAGGAGATGAAATGGAAGGAATAAATAGATCCAACAAGTATTAAGAAGATAAAAACAGGGGCTGGGGATTTAGCTCAGTGGCACGGCGCTTGCCTGGCAAGCGCAAGGTCATGAGTTGGATTCCTGGTACTGGAAAACAAAACAAAACAAAACAAAAAAACAACAAAAAAAAAGAAGATGAAAACAAACAGACTAGACGTTTCCTTGTCGTTGAAGGAAAAGGTTAATTGGCAGTGACTGCAAGGTCACTCACTTGAGCAAATGTCCTAAAAAAAAAAATAATTTTGAAGTATCTCATTTGGAAACCCAAGGAACACTTACTATTTCCTGACTTTGGAATGTCTTTCTTGTGTACAAATATCCCTTGTCCTTTATATTTGGATTAAGTGCCACTTTTTCTGGGGTGCCTCCCCTAGGGTCCTCTATGTCACAGGGTCCACTGCAGAAAACCTGTAATAGCATTCACTGAAATGCTTTGTAATTGTTGGCTTCCTCATCTTTTCTCAATATTATCCTGTGAGCTTCTTGAAAGCAATATTGCATCTCATCTGCATACATCTGATGTATTGCATAATGCATGCTACAGAATAATCAATAAATATTACCTTCAAGGTGAAAAGAGGGGACATAGCTCAGTGGTAAAAATGCCTACCTGGGAAGTGCAAAGTGTCAAGTCTGATTCCTAGTACCAAAAAACAAAAAGGAAAAACATAGTGAAAAGAAAGAAGAGGGAAAGGGAAATTATAAAATGAACAATTTTCTTAGTACAGTACTAAATACATCTTGTCTTAACTCAACAGATGTCTATTTATCACTCACTTTACCTTCTTATGCACTCTGTTAAGCTCTTCTGGGCTATTCTATATCTTCTTCAGTTGTTGACTCACAGAGAAGACTGCTGTCATCTAGTAGTTGGACTATCTTCTGGATTTAAGGAAAGTCAGTTGGCAGATAGAGGAAGAAAGCATGGGGAATGTAAACCAGATACCCATAAACTGAGAGTGAAATCTATTGCTGCTATACACAATTGCAAGGACTAGGCACCTCCAATCTGAGAGTGAGGCAGATTAATGAATGTTTAGACTGTGTGAATAATGCTGGTCACTAGCAATCTCTAATGTAGAAGGCTAGAAAAGGAAGAATAGGATTGGGAGTGGAAGGAGAAGAAAAAGAGAGAGAGTGAAAAACCAAGTGACTGAATATAACTAGAAACCAGAAAGTAAGAGTATACCCTAAAATTTAAGGAGGAAAATCAGTTATACTGTAGGTAACAGGAGACTTATAAGTACTAAGGCAAGTATGCTAAGAATATTATCTATTGTACAGATGTGTCTTAGTTACTTTTCTCTCATTGCTGAGACAAACTACCTGACACCCAGAATTAAGGAAGGAAAGGTTTATTTAACTTACAGTTCATGGAGGTTTCAGTCCATACTCACCTGGCTTTAAGACAGAGTGGCACATGGCAGAGGGCAACAGTTCATGGAGGTTGAAAAACAGCAAAAGCAGAAACAGCAAAAGGGAGGAGTGGCAGCAAGCAGCCTATTTCTCTCACTTCCATATGCAAAGTATCCACCCCAGAGTGGGTGTAGCACTCATACCCATAATCCCAGCATTGGACTATGGGTCCATCAAATATCCAGAAGCCTGACCCATGACTGCATGAGGATTTGAGGGGACATGCAGACACAAACCATAAAGATATGCAAATCAAGACCATGTATTATCAGGCAAGCATAGTTACAAAACAACTTTTTATATCACTACATGTATGGTATATCACAATGTAAGTATATCCATGGCTTTACATCCTTCTTCAAATATTTCTTTGTTTAACTATGCTACTTCATGCATTATAGGTTTGCACTATCATATAACTTGAGATTTCCTTCCCATTCAGAGAAAGATTAAAGAGTAATGTGAGAGTAGAGAATTTTTTTTTGATGACACAGTGTCAGATTACTTATTATTCAGAAATGTAATGGTGGAGCATGTAGAGCAGAGATTAATGTATATCTACTAAAAATTCATAGCCCAATCTTCTTCTGTAGTCACTTAATGTAGTATGGTGCCTAGAACGTATACTGTGAATTTTATAGCAATATGAACCTTGGTCTCAGGAGGTATCTTTACTGTGCAAAATATCCACTAGTTATCCAGTTGTATTTATAAATTTCAACAGGTTTGCTTTGCACATTTATTTTTAAACATAAAATTAGTTTCCTGTGCCTGCTTTCTATGGTAAAATTAGCATATTCATAACACTGATGGTATAATGTTCTTATTATTGAAACTCTACCTCTAGAACTATACTTCAGTAAATAAGTCTCAGTTCATATTCATGAACTGTAACAGACAGTGACACTACATGATACAAAACTACCCAACTGTGAATGGGTAAGTATGTTAAGAGGAAAATGTATAAGTGAACCCTAAATCAAGCACATCAACGACATTCTTCCACTTAAAAGGTTAACTAGTTGATTTGGAGTAATCCGTCAAAACCACTCTTCCAATCTTCAATTAGTTTTACAGATCTTCAATTTCTTCATCTTATTCACTATGTAGATTGTCTTAATGATACATTAGAATACATATGGAGAAACACTTAGAAAAACTATTGACTGATAAGCTCTAAAACTTAACCCTTATTCTCAAATGCGTCAGAAAGACTATACATAAAGTAATTGGTAAGATCATTTACAAAGTATTCAATACTAACAAATCTTTTTATTTCTCTCATGTTGGTAGATTAAGGCCAAGATTTAAAAAATTATGGAGACATACGTATTATTGTGATTTTATAAAATTTTTGTAGTATTGTATTTTAGATAAACTTTTCTGTAGGGTACTTACAACTCATTTTTAATTCATCTATAATGTAATTTTCTGTCTCTATATCGTATTTTTACAACAATTTACTCAGCTGTGTAAAGTGTTGAACAAATTTTACTATTTTTACTCTGAAAAAATGTGTACATAAAGGACATAAAGTTCTTCAAATTCTGATAAAAATTGTTAGCAAAATAAACTATGCCTTGAATACCTGTATGAGGAATGAGAATTTGTAATAAATCTTAATTTACATATTTGATTTATTTAATAATTATTGGTTTGTTCTGGTTTCCACTTCTTTAGGAGTAAATTTTTGAAGTAAGTTATCTCTCTAAGGTATTACTGATTTTAAGTGCATTTTTATATTAATTACAATAAAAATTTTATACATGCTTAAAGGAAATGCAATATATGGATAGAAATATGGACCTATGTTGTGACTTACCTCAGTGTATGGTCTCATTGTTGTATATAAGTTTCTATATATTTAAAAATTTAAACATTAAAATTTAATTTCAGATGGATAGTTATTAAAATCTTTGATTTTAAATTTATCAAAATCTATACTTTTGCATTTTTAATTAAAACATTAAATACCGGATCTGAGTTGTCCCATCCTTCTGGTGAGTAGTTCATTTCATCATTATGCCTTTAATAAGGATACAACAACCTTAATAGTGTCTTTAAGGAAGTGTTTGCAGTATTGCATAACAGTTAGCTGTACTTAGAATTTGCCGAGTGTACCTTTCTTCATTGAATAGTGTCAAAATTTTTGAGTCACCTTATACTTTGAGTCACTATATTTATTTTATAACTTAATATTTTATATTCCATCTGAGACTATTTATCACTGTAGCTTTATTCCAGAGGTAGTTATAGTGATTGGTGATATATTTCATTTTTATAATTATCTAATAGTGACTTCTAATTATCATACTTACTCTTGATATCTCTGCTTTGTGAACCATACTCCTGTCCTTTATTCTTGTTATTGTTTTAGAAATTATATATTCTCATTATTTATTTTCAAGTATTATGCTTTCATTTTAATTCAGAAATGTAATAAAATATAAAGTTATTTATCTCTGTCATATTGAATGAAAAATAAATCTTAACTTTAATTCTGATCACCTCACTCTAGTTTCTAAATTTTTTTTTACCTAATACCTAATATATGCCCTGCCTTACTATCAACAAGTTGGTTGCATTTTGCATTATTCATCTGTAATGCTTATTTTGAATTACTAGCATATTTCCAATTAGTTTGGATATGGTTATCAGTGAAAAATCATTAGCTGGTCATTTCCCACTAATCTGGTTTACAAATATTTATTACATAAAAATCACTTAGAAGCTCTTTCAGAGATAGCTGTGATGATTAAAAACTGTTAGTCACTCTCTGTTATGGTTCATATCTGAGGTGTACTCCTCAAATCTCACGTGTTCAGAGGTGGGACCTTCAGAAACTGATTGGACGATAAGGGCTCTCACTTCATCAGTCAATTATCCCATGGATGCTGTCATAATTCAATGACATTATTGGAGGTGATGGAAACTTGGAAGGTGAGCCCGGGTTGAAGAGAGTAGCTCATGATGGCTCACTCTTGGGGTCTCTACCTTGTGTTCAACCTCTTCCTCTTTAGCTCTTTCCTTCTTTGCTTCCCAGCTGCCATGTGATGAACACCTCTCTTCTGCCATGATGGTTTGTGTCACCCCAGGCCCACAGGAATGGAATCAGTGGACCATGAACTGAAATTTTTAAATCTCTGAGACAAAATAAACTCTTCGTCTTTTAATTTTACTTTCTCAGGTATTCTGTCAAGGGATGAAGACCTGACCAAAATATTCTAAATGAAAATATACTCCTTTCACTTTTAAGCAATGGTTATATTGTATGTAATATTTTAGCCTGACAATTTTTAAAATACACTGCAAATATAATTCTGCTGTTCTGATTGATGAGAAATTTGGTCATCATTCCAGTTGTACATATAATCTTTCTGGTAGCATTTTTAAGAGTCAACTAGAATATGTACTAAACTTATGGCTATCTAATATAATTTTATAAAAATATGGTATTCATTTAATTATAAAAAATAGATGAAAGCTATCCTTCCATTCTGATATCTAGGCTTGGATTGGCTCAACTGGGGTAATTACAAGGAGCTGTGAAACAACTTTCTTTTCATCACACTTTTAAAGAGTATTGACTCGTTGACAACTTAGGGTCCAGCAGTCTGAGTTTCCATGGGAGTGTAGATAATAAGAATTTAAGTGGGTACAGAAGGAATTATTTATACAAACATACACATACTGAGTGTTATTTCCTTCCTAGATCAGGCATGCAATTCAAGAAGTTAAGTTCACGAGGTTCTTAGGGATTCATTTTGCACAATGAGCATTCCGTGTGGCAAAGATTTCCTCCTCCACCATGACACTTTCATGTTTATTTTTCAACCTAAATATTCTCTCTTCATATAAAATTTATCTATTAAATTAATACTGGGTAATGAACTGACAAGAAATTCAGTAGCTGAAAGCATTCTTTATTGATCACATGACCACGAGTTTGCAAACAGTTCCCCTGCTTTCTCTGGGATCATCCATGTGTCTGTATTCTATTTAGAGTTTTAAAGGTAGAGCCGATGTTTCCTGAGTTTTCTTGTATCTGTGCTTGGCTTTCTGTAAGCTGGTCTTGGTTGGCCTTGGTTTTTACTTAACTATCTTTTTCACCTGCTTGTAGACTGGTCCATACATATTCTCACAGCAGTTCCAAGAGTATAAGAATGGAATTGTGAATACTGCAGTCATTTCTCAAACTTCTGTCAGTGTCAAATTTGCTAATAACCTTTTGGCTAAAGAAAGCCATGGTGAGTGAGTGCCTAGTCACTTTAGGAGCATTTAATCAGACAGCGCAGGTGTGAGCAAGTGTTAAAAACTTTAGCCACTATTGCAATCTACTACCAAATTTTTCACTTGAGTTTTTATCCTTTTATAAGCTAACTTTGTAAATCCAGTAGAGTAGTGGGTAATTTCTAGCCTACATTCCATGTGAGGAAACTCAGTGATATAAATTCCTCAAAATCATATGGATAATAATTGAAGAAAATAGATTTTGAGTTCAGATTTTCTGGCTCAAACTGCCAAATTATTTTCTGTTTCACTACTCCTCATTGCTTTTTATTTGTTATCTATTTTTATTCTTGTTTTTGCTTTCATTTTTTAGACTAATTTCTTTGGATTACAGTGAAATTTTAGCTGGGCCTGGTGGCAAAACCCTTAATCCCAACAGGAAGATCACTGGGAGTTCATGGCCAGCCTGGGTTACAAAGTAAATTCAAGACCAGTCTGAACTGCATGATGAGACCCTACCTCAAAAAAGACCAAAAAAAAAAAAAAAATTCAATGTCAGTTATATGCATGATAAATCAGTAATATTTCTAAGTGTAAACTCCACAAAAATATTTACTGGTTATCCTTTACCTTTTGTTTACCTTTCTGCAAGGAAGTATAGAGACCATGAAAAAATGTATACACATTTCAGGAAAAGAAAATCTTGTATAAATATTTTAATGCTAGATTTATTGAGACATTCTGAGATTAACACAAGTGACCTTTGGTCTCGATTATTACAAGAGGTGCTCAAAGTGGTGCTCATTATTTTACTAATATTTATTAGTATGGTGCACTGCTGCTTGGGTAACCTTAGTCACTGAGATTGCTGCACATGCATTTCCTATTTCACCTCTCAGAACTTGCAGGGGAGTGGGTTTTCTCTCAGATCTTTCATACAAAGGTAGCACCATCTGTTGCAAAAACATCAAACTATTAGATTTCTTTACCTGAAGTGTTTATACATTTCTGAGTGGACTCTGTATGCTAACAACACTTCTCTTGTAGTATTCCAGTGCCTTATTTTACCCGATATTCATATCGCATTAGAATAATAAGTGTCACAGGTCAAATCTCTCTCATTTCAGTTTCCTCTGCATAATTTAAGGAATTTTAGACAGCGATTTTCTATTTATGTGCATCAATAAAAATTTTATAAAAAAGCATTCTTACGTGTAGGTTTGGTAAAAATATGGAAGGTAATTCTTCTTAGCATTTTATGACCGCTTATCCTTTGAAAATGCAAATAAAACTTATTGCTTAAAGTTGGCTAGGTGAAATCTAGGTGAGATCTCTGTTAAAACAGTAACTCTTCAGTACTGCTTTCAGTATATTTTGTACTTAAGGTAAAAATAAATTCATTATAAAATGCCATTATTGCTTTCTTTTACTCATTTAAAGCTTATCACCTCACGCCTTAACAACTGTAGGAATGTTAGAAACAACTGCTCCCACTCCACCCCCATGCATATGTGACCTTTAGTCTCTATTCTCTTTGTTCAATCCTTTAAACTATACAAAGAGTATTCTTCATAACATTTTAATTTTCTCATGTTTTTATCAAGTTTAAAACTCACCCAAGAATACCTGGAAGCCCTTTTGTGAAAGTGACAACCATCTCATATGTACACTGATCTCAACACTTTCTAAAATTGATTTCCTTTTACAACCTTAGTTCATGACTCTTACTTTTGTAAAATCCGGTGCCATCATTTTCCCATTTCCTTGAGACAACGTTATATCTCACGCTTCTCTTTTCTTCCCACCCATAGCTCATCAATATTTAAATCTTACAATTTTATCCCCTTAATCTCTTTACAAACCATCTCTATATCATTATGCTAACTATTCTCCTATTTTGTGCCCCCACTGGCTCTTCTCTGTGTAACAATAGCCGCTGTTACTTTCCATCGTATCATCTTATTTCTGAACATCTTTTTAAAGGCAGCCAGCATTTCTTTGCAAAATGCAAAGCTTATCATTTCACTCCTATATTTTTTGGTATTTGCAAACCACTAAAAGTCAGTATCTTAGTGACATCCTCTCTTAAAATCTTCAGAATGACTTACTTCTGCCACATCTTTCCATCCTTGTCTTCTATAATTTCCAGCTCTAACTCCTATATTACATTAATAGCGCTGCTGAGAGAATGTGCCACAAAGTGGATGACTTGACAGAAATTTATTGTTTCACAGCTCTCTAGACTAGAAATGTGAAATTAAGATGTCTGCAGTGTTGTTTCCTTGTGAGGGCTCCACAGGTAAATCTGTTTCATTCTTCTCTCCTGGCTTTCAGTAGTGTTTCAGCAGTCTTTACACATGTGTTCTTCCTGTGAGCATATCTGCATCCGAATTCACCCTTGAATAAACAAACCAGCCATGTAGATTAGGTTCCACCCTCATAAGCTAATTTTAACTGGATTATTTCTAAAAATATTCTTTTCAAATAAGGTTACACTGAGGTAATTGGGGTTAGGTAAGAGTCCAACGAATCATTTTTTGGTGGGACAGAATTAAACTTGTAACATCTTTCAGTGATGCTTTCATAATGGGATAAATTTACTTGTTCTCAGAATGTATTATTCAACGTAATACTTTGTTTCCATGTGTTGTTTTTCTATGTACATTTTCTACTTTTCATTTACTTTGAGATTTATTTTTTATTTTAAAGAGGGTAGTAAATGAGGAACAAACAAACAAATAGAACAGTAGCAGCATACCAGTATCACAAACATACACAAATCAAAGCAAGAACATTCAAAGGATACAGAGTCTCAAGACAAAATAATACAAATCAACGGTGGTTGTTACATTATGTATAGCTATCCTCAACCACATTGCTGAGATTTAAACCTTTAATAGTCACTTCAATTATCACCTCCTACTATAATGTTTCCTCCTAAAGTACAGAATGTTCTCTCTTCTCTACTTTCAGGGAAATCCTTCCATGAGTATATATTATATAGAAACTAATTTTTATACATACATATATGTGACTGTACAAATGCAAGTGAGCTCTATCAGTTTAGGATCTGTATAATATTTATTTCTGCATCCAGAAACTAGCACACAATTAGGCAACTACCTCAGATCCCTAAGATATTTTATGAGAGGTAATGAGTGGATTATACACAGGATAAAGTTGGGTCACCACAGTTGGATCTCATAGGTACTGAACACCAGTGCTATGAGTATACATCCATATTACTCTACAATGTCACCAATTATTAATAATTATAAACTTCTATTAGTATCTACACTCACTTCTTAAAGTAACTAGATTACTGTCAATATGTGAGACTTTTAGAGTATATTCAATTGTGAGAGTCAAGGACATTATTTAACAACACAGTTTACCATGTCTAACAAAATAAGATGTTTATTATTATGAACTAATCATTAGAATTAATAAGTTACATGAAATATTGATTGCTAGTAGAAATATTGCTGCAAAGGAATAAGGAGGATCCATTTAAAATCCAATCAAGATTAGAATTCTGCACATTTTGTCATAGCACTTGAACGGTATATGATTATGTATTTATCTTATAGGAAGATTTTATTTTCATACCTATCCCAAACACCAGTTCATAACTTGCTCCACAGAACTTGCTGAAAAAGTACTGGAATACATTTACATTATTTGAGGATACAAAGCAGTTATAAAGCACTTCAGACCCTGATGTATAAGAAGCAACAGCTTCATCATTATTACGGTATCAGTGCTCTCTTGTGACTTACCCGTGATCTGCTTCTTGAGTTAAAGATGACTGGAAGCTTTCTGTCACCATTTGACATGTTTAACTTATTAAGAGAAGAGGGGTATTTTGTTCACGTTTTGGAGGTTCCAGACTCTCCCTGGCTGGCCCCATTGCTTTGGGCGTGTAACAGGACAGCATTTCATGGTAGGGGCACGAGGCAAAGCGAAAGTGTTAATCTCCTCACACGGCAGGGAGCAAAACAAACTGAGAGGAAAGGACTGGGGACTCACATACCCTTTGAGGGCATGCCCCCACTCCATCCTCTCTCTTACGGGTTCCACCACCTCCTTAAACACTATCCTGGGGGCCAAGCTTTTAACACAGAAGCCTTTGGAGGACATTTAGCATCGACACTACAGCCATGATGGAAACTAAACACTAATCAGTCTGCCTTAGAAGAATTGCTACCGGTGCCATGGCACAGTTGTCTGTCCCAAGACATTTAGAGATGCAAATAAATGTAAGCCTCAGGAAAAGCTGGAAACCATGTTAACTGCATTCAGGACTTTTTAACACCCTCTGTCTGCTTTTGTTCATGCCTGTCTGACTGTGTTTGTTTTCTTCAAATAGACTTTCTCCAGGTATAAGTCCATCTGTGTTCTTCAGTCCAGCTGGCTTCCAGCAGTGACCACTGCATGATAGGACACAGATGATAGACCAGCTTCACATCATCACTCCCATAAGCACAGCGCTGGGAGACACATGATTTGCTCAGCTGGAATCTGCTGTCTAGTTCTGAAAAAATTCTCTCTGTTAAGGGTCATACACATGCTTTTCATATGGATGCTACTACTGTAAATGTTCACAGAAATGAAAGTTTGACAATAATTTTGGTGGGAGATCAATTCAGACAGAATTAATTGCTAAAATATATATATATTTTTTCAGACAGGGTCTCACTATGTAGCCCGGGCTGTCCTCAAACTCATAGCAATCTGCCTGCCTCATCCTCCCAAGTGCTGGGATTATAGGAGGGAATAATTTGACTTGTGACTTGGTGAGTTTATTTTCAGCAAATTGACTGGGTTTCATGGGTGGATGGGGATAATCAGAATTCTCACAGGTATCTTCTACATGGATGTCCCAGATAATGCCAGGGATAGATTATAAGCAGAGGACACTTCAGAAATCCCTGAGGTGAGTTTAACAGATATACCTTCTTTTTGTGGTGGAATATTATTCACATCCCAGTTCAGTAAAAATACCGTGTTTCTGAATGGCATTGCTTAAGGAAGTGAAAATAAATGAGTACTTTAATCGTGCCTTTGAGATACTGTCCTGCTCTTTCTAGCCAATTCAGTTTTTGCTCTATGATCATTTTAATTCAATTACTCTCTCAAAAGGCTTGCAGTCATGTAGACACAACCAAGGCCTTTTTAAAGCTCAACTGCTTCTGCAGCTTGCTTCAAAATTTAGCAAGGCCAAGTGGCTACTTAGGTGTGACATTCAGGCAGGTGTTTAATACAATTTCAAAAACTCAGACAGATGATGCATATTCCATAGGCACGGCAAAAACTCTGTATCCATTCCCAAAATATGACCTGCCCAAAAGGAGGGATACTGCATGTGACGATGTGTGTGTGTGTGTGTGTGTGTGTGTGTGTGTGTGTGTGTGTGTCTCTGCATGTCTGTGTATGGCTGCTTTTACATGTTTTTAAGTTACAGATATGGTATTTGTGAATCTAAAACAAAAGTAGAGGAATCAGAAATTATCTAAATTTGAGAAAACAGCATTTTTAATTGGGGCCATCGTTCACAGAGTTGGTTATTCTAGGAATTAATTTAAAGATATTTAACAAAAATAGGAATCCTGTCTTAACAGACTTCTATTAGATTGGGAGAAAAGAGAAATACAAAGGTATTTAATAAATCAAATAACGCATGTCAAATGGTATTACACATTAAGAAACAAAGGATTCAAGCAAGTAGACAGGCATTGCCTAGTTGGATTGTGTATGTATGTGCACATGGATAGCCACTGCAGAGTTGTGTGTGTGTATGAATACAGACAACTCATATTTGAAATTCTAGATATGTGGTAAGTGTGGGCCTTACACAGAAAGTAAGACCTAAAGAATTTAAAGACCCAAGACATGGAGATTCCTAGGAGAAAAACACTTCATGGGACATGAAGAGTACATCTCCATGCCCGCCAATGGGAGTTTGTCTGATGTATTTCAGAAGGTCCAGAGGTCAGTACACCAGGGACGATGAGGAAAGGTAAGAGTAATGCAAGGTGACACCAGAGAGAAGACTGGGCCTCAGATTGTGTGGGGTTCCCAGTCATTATAAGAAATCCACGCCAGGGAATCACTATAAGCAATTCAGGCATCTTTGAGAGTTTCCTCTCAGTCATCCTTGGCATTCAACAAATCACAGAATTCTATAGATCTACTCCAGGCACTACTTTTGTACCACTCAAGTCACTTATTTTGCTTCTTTCTCTAAAATTACTACATTAGATCAGCTGTCATAATCGCCTGCTTGTTAATTACAGTCGCCACCATATCAGACACCCCGATTCCCTTCATCCTCTGCATAGCCACTAGAGAAGTCTCCCTCAGTCCCTTTAAATGACCAAATCCAATCACATAAACACCTGAAGCACATTTCCTTGCTACACAATAAAGCCCAAAGCCTAGCACAGTGTTCAAGACACTGAACAATCTTATCTCTATTTAACTTTTCGGTTTTATTTTCAGGTAGTGACTTCATCCGCCAAGTTTTTGCATCTGCAACAGTTCATGGACACCTCATTTGAATCTGCTAACAGCTTCTCTTCAACATCAAGCCTCAATACCTTTGTTCTCAAGTAAAATTTTACACTACTGCATCACTTAATACTCTTAAGGCCCAAGACTCTTTGTCCAACTGCTATTCTTACCTGTGTTGCAAAGGTGTCTCCTTTATGTGGTTTTATGCTGCATTTTCAACTTAGTAGGTTGCTTCTAGATGTATCCGGAAGGCAAGAGTGCAGAGACCACTAGTCTACTCCTAGTAGAAGCACCAAGGTACTTCATAATAAAGAACAATGACAAAGTACTTGTGGCTGACAGCAAGGTCTTAGCTGTGGAGTATATGTAAGAATGTGGGCCCTGGAGTCAAGCTGATATGGAGGCAGTGATTTAAATGCCAGTGTGCAAACTGAGGATTAGAAAAGTCAGCTTGTTAGATTACCGCAAAGATTACTATAATCATGTTATATATATTTTGAATATGATAAGATATTGCCTGACATATCAAATATTCTCATTAAATGTTAGCTACTGTGAATATTATAAATCAAGCTCATCATTTCACAGTATGAAAAATGGACCGACCCTGTTATGACCAAATCAAGTATAAGAAAAACATACAGAACCCAATGAAAGGTCTTAGGTGATTCAAGAAAATATTTGTAACGAAGGAGATTCCCAGAGCAGGCATAGCCATAACAATGGTTCACGTGTACTGAGCCTATGGATTCTGTCAGGAAGGGTAATGTTCCTGGGTATCCCACTGATAGGAGCCATGGCAGACTGGGGGAGCAACCAGATAGCATTGGTGAAATATTCTGGGGAGTCCTTACTGCTTGAAATCAATATTAGTCATACAAGAGAATATATCTGATGGACTCAGAGCCTTAAAATGATGTTTTGTTCTTTTTTTATAATTCAGTTCTACCCCCAAGTCGGTGCAGTCAAGATAATTACTTGCTATTATATATATTCCTGGAGCCTATCTTAAGGAATGACATATAATGGGACTCAATAAGTTTTTGCTAAATGAATTAATGCTGAATCCTCACTTCCTCTTAGCAATCAATATTTTAATTACATTGGTGGCAGTTATGGTTAATTCATGAAGCATTAATGTGAAACAAGCACATTCCACAGGAAGAAAATATAGAACAGAGTACAACAAATAGCATCATGGTCACTATTAGGTAAATATATTGGTCTCTCTTCTTCCCCGCCTGTGCACTATAATTTGAGTTCCATGTGGAATAAAGTAGCAGCTCCTCACACCTTCCCTTAATTTTCTTTCTACTCATTTTGCAACTGTTCTTGCAGATTTTCAAACTCAAAAGCATTGGTACCAACCCTGACTCCTTTTAAAGACTCCTTATTAATTTAATCTGTCTATATTTGTTGAGCCTCTACTATGTACTAGGCATATGCTCATGTATTGAGGTGAGACAAGAGAAGCTCCATGTTCTCAGTGCCTGAGTTTTGCTGGAGGAGAGAGAGAAATAAATGGGAAAATGCTAAGTCATGATTTTTGAGAAAAAGAGAGACGACTCTAAAGATATACAGAATGGCAACTGAGCTGGAACTTGAAGGAAAAACCAGGCCAAACTGTCTCTGGAATCAATCTTCCAGAAATAATTGATATCAATACAGTTTGTTGTCAGTAATTTTCCAAGCTTTGTGTGCTTGTGTGTGATGAAGGTGGAGATCAGGGTACCACCCACACTAGGCAAGTGCTTGACCACTGAGCCGCATCCCTGGCGTCAAAGTTTCCTTACTCATAAAGTATGTTCTATTTATCTTTACACTCATATTGCATCTTACAATACTCCCTCTACCAAGCTGCAGGATTGTGGCATGAAGAATGCAACAGGGAGAAGTATAAAATGTAAAGTATCTGAATTGGATGGGAAAGCACGATCTATATGTTATCCAGTGTTATAATGAATAGCGTTACCTCTTCTACTTTCAGAGTAATTTGACTTAAGCATAAAATGATGTGGTCACCCTAAAAAGACTGGCCAAGATAGGCTTTATATTTATTCCAGCTGGATTACATTGAAGACAAGCACTTTCCTGCCTCCAGGCCCAACTTCCCTCTCAAATTCTACCCTTACAGAATCTAAAAGGAACTACAGAAGTTCCTTGCACCTCTCTGCTGTTGAGCATTTATTTTAGAAAATGTACACTTGTAAATCTATCTTTACTAGTTTGAGATGGAAATCCTTTTAAAAATCTTCTAATCAGTTTTATAATCCAGGGATGTCTTTCTCTAGGACCTGAGAGAGATCCCTTTGAAATGTCATATAGGAAGACAGTGCCCTCATTTCCCAGTCTCTAGGAGAGGGTAGGGCTCTGATTTCCTTTCATTGTGCAACTTGCTCCAAGTTGTAAAACTACCTCCTGTCATTAAGTTACGATAAAGATGCCCATGCATGGTGGTGTCCACCTGTAATCCCAGCACTTAGGAGGCAGAGGCAGGAAGATTGCTACAAGTTCAAAGCAAGCCCAAACAACACAGCAAGACACTGTCTCAAAAAGCTAGAAAGAAAGGAAGAAAGAAAGAAAGAAAGAAAGAAAGAAAGAAAGAAAGAAAGAAAGAAAGGAAGAAAGAAAGAAAGAAAGAAAAAGAAAGAAAGAAAGAAAGGAAGGAAGGAAGGAAGGAAGGAAGGAAGGAAGGAAGGAAGGAAGAAAGAAAGAAAGAAAGAAAGAAAGAAAGAAAGAAAGAAAAGGATGATTTTCCTATAAGCAAATTCAACCAGAAAACACATGCACACTTCCTTGAAGTTCTCTCCCACCCCCACCCACACACCCCAGGTCTTAAATATTTTCCCTGGAGAAAATCATAGAATTCAGCTCTGTTCTCTTTCTTATATTGCAAGAGCCTTGAACAGTATCTTCCTTCTCTGATTCAACTTGGCCCAGTGCAACTTTTGCTTGGGCAAGAACATGTCATCTGAATACAGAAGCATCAGTGAGAATCATAAATTCTTCCCTGAGCTAGAGACTCTTGTATTCAGTTGTCCACTGGCTTCCTCCTTTTTATTTCTGAGAAGCTCTCAAGCTTTGCACATGTAATGACTAACTCATAAAGTTTACCAGTCTACCCTTCTCATAGCCACAAACACAGAAGCAGCTCCTACTGGAAATTTCCTCTTACTCAGACAATACTCCTTGAAGTCACAGTTAACTCTTCCCTTTTCTCCCCTACACCTGCAAATTCCACTGAGCTGAAATGTAAAACATCCCTAACATCCACTCCCTACCACAGAAGAATCTATTATTCTAGGTTAAGCCATCACTTTTTTTCTTTTTGGGGGGTTATTGCAAATATATCCTTGACTATTTTTTGCTTCCAGGCGTGATTTTCTACTGGTCTGAACTACCAACAGACCTACCCTTTCAAAAGGGTCTACTGTTCAAAATGTTTCAACTTTAAACACCCTTCAGAATTAAAACCAGAATGCTTCTACAACTTTTGGGCTAGACTGCAACAATACCATTGAGAACACATGCAGGAAAAATAAAAAATGTAACTCAAGACCTTAAGACCCCAGAAAGACTTATTTCCCACAGTAGAGGTGGTCATCGTTATTACTTTTAGGGAGGTGGAAGATGACTTTTGCTACATAGTGATTTATG
Organism: Chinchilla lanigera; assembly: GCF_000276665.1. Taxonomy (NCBI): domain Eukaryota; kingdom Metazoa; phylum Chordata; class Mammalia; order Rodentia; family Chinchillidae; genus Chinchilla; species Chinchilla lanigera. Next base: position 8,877,123 of record NW_004955451.1, read on the forward strand.
AAGTGGTGTCTAGATTCTCATTCAGTTTTCTCACTCCAGAGACAGATTTGCTCCTCTGAAGAAGGCAACTTCAAAAGCCTATTAGTGGCTCCACTGAAGAAGGGCATGGTTTTGTGCTAACAATGATCAGTTATCTTGCCTGTGAGAAAAATCTCTTCATCACAGTTCCCTGAACTAAGCACTTCCTCATGGTTATATTGTCTATCAAACTACTCTCATGTACCCACTAGTGGATCATGTGATTAAAATGGAAAGTTACATCTAACACTACCCCAGTTTTTAGTCATCTTTCCAAATTGCTGAGGATCAGCTTGACACTGTAGAGAGCAGATAATGACTGATATTAATCAATTGGCATAAAGTTAATTGAGAGTCTGTCCTCTGTGACTTGAGGGGAAGCTCATGGCTGGTGTGTGGACAAAACCATTCCCCCACCAATGGCCAGGGCCAACACCAGCAGTCTGTGAAGTCCTGGCCCTTCAAAGCAAGATAACATTGCATCTGAAGACTTTGTGACTCTCAAATACTTTCTCCAGCTCAGTAGCTACAGTTAGCAGATATACAGGTCACTCATTAACAACAACCCATTTCTGTTTTTCACAAGAATGCTTTGTTCCTCAAATTCACAGGTCTTGCCTATGCCAGAAGTTCACCTCCATTGCTTTCTGCAGCCCGCCAGCACACTCCCCAAAGAAGTTGTGCACCTAATATACACTGGACAACAGTACCTTGAAGTCTTAGTCTTTCTTTGACTCTGACCATCCTGGTTCACCTTTTGGCCTGTGTTTTATTCTGTTGTACTACCACTGAGCAGATTGGTGGTTCTAGGCCAGGGACAAACCATTTCCCCATCCTTCTCAATTGTATCACTTATCTTTAGAATAAAGATATTAAGTGGTGAAGTGCTGGAGCTCTCTCTGACTAACCAATATGGATAAAAGACGGCGAGAGGTGTCTAATGTTTCATAGTAACTTGACCTTAGATAAGAGAGCCCCAACAGCCAGCAGAAGACAAAAGACAAGGACTGTTCCTTTTGTTTGGTAAATCTTGCACTCTTTGGACATATTTCAATAAGTTCCCAGAGAAAATAACCTTGGTGAGTTTTAAGTAATTGGCTCAAGGGTTAAATGCATTTTAAACCGCTGAAGTTAAAAGGAAACAAGTAATAAACTTGTCAAAGTTTTGGGAATAGATGAATAATTGTGTATGAACAAACATAAATGTGTGCCTGACATAGAGTTAGGTTTTCTGAGATGAAAGAGCTAAAATATTCCAATTGAACTGAATGGCAGAAGGGCAGTATTTTCAAAGCTCATTGTGCTAGTTTAGTCCCAAGTTATGTCTACATCTTTTTTTTGTTGAGAAATATTAGGTACCTTCAAAAGCCTATTTGCAGCAGCAGTTGAAGTACCTCCTGCACCATGATTTAATTTCTAGTTTCCATTTTTGCCACAGCTAACAACGAATAATGATTATAATAAATGACATTATAACCTTGATCACACATACAGGTACCAGTCAATAACTTGGGGGATTAAGACCCCCCAAAATAGATGATCTCTTATATTCTCCCCCACTAAATTTTTAAGGCTCATAATAAGTGCCCATTTTCTCATTTCATTACAAAGTTTGCAGAAGGAGAAGTTTTTAAGGCAATATATCAAATGTACTTTCTTCAAGAAAAATATCTCTAGAGTTAATTCATGCAGAGAGAAATTAATAATGCACTGCATCATCCAAAGTTCCTATGTGTTGCTGCTTTGTTTTAGATTTCTTTCAGTGCAACCTCCAATGAAAGGAAGAAATAGCTTTGAACTCTTGTCACAATACTCATGATTTAAATTCCATAATGGTCAGTGAATATTAAATAATACAGAGGGAATGTATTTGAGCATCTCTTTCAAACCTACATCAAAAATAAATGGCTTGTTTCTGTGTTTTTGCAAGTGTCCTAAACATATGCTTCCCTTGTCGACATATGTCAGTCGCATCTATAGTTTTGAAACAATGCAATACTTCCTTCTCTAATTCATTTAATCTACACAGTGTTAAAGATGAAAGACTCAAGCTCTCATCAAATCAAAACCACTCTAGGCCGTGAGGAAATGCACTCACAGAAGTGAAGTGGCAATAAGAACGTGGAATTAACATGGAATTCAAATGAGAGGTGCTTATTTAGTTTTATACCATATGACCTGCCTTCCTAAAATCCACAGGATATTGTTAAGCCCATTCTCTAGTCCTACATGGCCTGGATCACTAATTAGCTAATCTAATCAGGCATTAGACCCAGATTAGAGTAAGTAAGTGCTAGTGTTGAGTCCCATGGTTTGGAGTTTGAAGTTACCCGAAGGCCACATGTTAACAGCTTGTGCCATAGGATGGAACTGTTTGGAGGTAGTGAAAGCTTTAGGAGATGATACCTTTAGGTTTGCACCTGTAAAGGCATTGTGGGACCATGACACATCTCTCCCCCTTTCCCTCCACCCTCTCATTTCTTCCAAAGTTTTGCTTTGCACTTGCACCTTCCACGATTTGCCTCCTCACCACAGATCCAAAGCAGTGGGGCAACCGATTGGTCATGGACTGGGCCTCCCCAAACCGTGAGCCAAAATAACCTTTTCTTTTCATAAGTTAATTATTTCAAATATTTTGTTATAGTTATTCTGCAAACTGACTATAGTTATTGCAACCTAACTAAAGAAAACACACACCAGAAAACTAAGCACTAGACCCATGGAAAGTACTGTGGCTGTGACTCTTGAGATGCACAGTCCTAAATCACCCTCTCTTGGCAAACTTTTATTAAGTATTTAGTTGGCTCAGATTCTGTAGGAAGTCCCTGATAATAGAGCTATAAAAAGTACAAAATCTGACTGGGCATAGTGACATATATCTGTAATGTTAGCACTCTGGGAGGCTGAGGCAAAAAGATCACAAGTTCAAGCCCAGCCTGGGCAACTTGGCAACTCAGTGAGGCCCTGTCTCAAAATAAAAAATCCAAATGGGGTTTGAAGTTTATAGCTCAGTACAAAGTGCTCTGGGTTCAATCGTCAGTGCTGAAAAAAATCCTCAGACTATAAAACCTCTCATTTAGAAAAGCAAAGCAGTAGAGAGTTAAAAATGTAAGTCTTCACAAAGGAATAAAGGAACAAAGCAATATGTAACTGATGCAGGTACAAAGAGAAGGTAACTAATTCAGGTACCATAAAACCAATACTTTAAAAGAAAATTTACTGCTGTTTAGAAACACCCTAGAAAGAAGAATATGTAAAGCCATAAAGCCATAAAATCAAGAGAAAACCAGCCGGGCTCAGGATGACTGAAATTCAGGATACATGTGGGAATGGTAAAAGATGAGGTGGGAAACTGACACTGGAGTATGACAGAGAGGCCACACCAAGGAATTCGTAGAAGTATTTTAAGTGGGCCAGCAATCCCTTTGAGGCTTGTATATAAGAATGAAGAAACAATGTGTACAAGGATGGATGAGTGGAAAGGAGAGACAGAGCCAGTCACTGGGGAAAAGAGAACACCTCAGAAGTTGCCTAATCAGGACAACATTAAGAAAAAGGGAAATGTGTAGTAAGGATCCCTCGCCACACTGTATACCCTTAGCAGTGGCCACTGTATTGGATATCACTTAATTCAAACATGATCCCTGACTATGAACCTGAGTTAATAGACTATGCAAAAGACTACTGCAAGATTCATTTTTTACTAACTGTATCCCTATGAAGATAATGTTAAAATCCCAGGAAAGAAATTCCTGAGACAGGTAGCCATGAGTGCTATGAGGTGGGGATGGAGAGAAGAAGGTGTAATGCTCAAGAGGACCTCGAAGGTCTTTAAGTTAGAAGTGTGACATACGGTGTTGGAGAAGTAAACAGAATCAGTCAGGAAAGGCTTTCTGCACTGTGCCAAAGAGCTTGAATGCAATTCTGAGGTCAAAAAAGACCCTGAAGGAATGAAGAGAAGAATCAACATAAATCAAAATTCCAACAGTAAAAATATGATAATATTTGGGTAGAGGTTCAAGCTACACAAAGGCCATATCTCCTCCTAAAGAACACCCAATATAAAGCACTTTAGATTGTGCAAGTTCAAAGCAAACAGTGTCAGTAACCTTAATCTACTTGTAGTTCTTTAAAATGACCTATTCTTTGTTTCACTTATTACATGGTTTCTATCCCTTAGGAATGGCTGGAATCCCTTCAGAATGGCTGGAAAAGGTAAGGACAGTATTGTGGTTGGTTTGATAAAACTACTTTTAGATAGAAATGACAGTGATCAGATATGTGAAGGAAGGAGAGGAAGTTGGGATAAAGTGGCTGGCTACACAGGTCTCCCTGGGTTAGAGCACTGCATAAAATGGCAACAAGTTTGAGATGGAACGAGAAAGACGTGAGTGAACGGGGAGGCAATAATTACTCACACAAAATTGAAACATGCCTGGACCAGTAAAAATTTTGTTTTCTCTAAAGAGAAATTCTTAAAAATATGCCCAGGTCTCCAGCAGGGAAATCATGTGCAAAGGTCATCTCAATGTCACTCTCAGACATTTCACACTGAAACTCTCCCTCAGGCAGCCTTCACTCTCAGTCTCATTCTCTCTCTCTCTCTCTCTCTCTCTCTCTCTCTCTCTCTGTGTGTGTGTCTCTCTCTGTCTGTCTCTGTCTCTCTATCCTCTCACACACACACAAACACACCATAGACAGTATAAATATTTTAGGACAGTTGAATATACATTAAAAAGGGAGGTCGGTTTAAGATCATTTTGAGACATAACTGCTAATGAACATGTTAGTTCCAAAGTAAGAGAGGTGCCAATTATTATTTGAATATCTTATTTATTATGATTATTGCACTACACCATGTTGTGGAAATAAAATTAATTACCTACTCATTCTTCTGTGCCGTTTTATATTGATTGTACAATCAAATGTTCCCCTTAGAGCGTAGGATATAAATACAATTATTACATTCATTTTAACATGAATGATCTGAATCTCAGTGATGTTAAAGAACTTGTACTGGAGTAAATGGGAGACCCCTTTGGAAAACACACAATTGTGTAGCTAGACAATTTACTGCTGAATAAATACTTAAGAGAAATGAAGAATGCATTTACACAAAATTTACAAGAAGTGTATTGATAAAAGCCAAATATAGGGAAACTAAACATACATAAATTAGTAAATAAATAAACAAAATGTGGTATATTTCCACAGTGGAATATTATTTGGTAATAAAAAAACTAAGTACCAATGTGTGTTACAATATGGATAAACTTCAGAAACATGATGGAATTAGTCTGCTTTTCACTGCTGGGACACAATATCTGACACACACAGCCTATGAAAAGACAGATGTAATTTGCCTCACTGTTTCAGGAGATCCAGTCCATGGTTGGCTGGCTCCAAGCCAGAAGCATCCTGACAGAGGGCCTTGGCAGACTGCAAGTGTTTCGTAGATGGTGGTCAGAAAGCGGAGCAGGGGAACAGCACTGGAGGTGCTGTTCTGCACCTATACCATAATCAGAGATAAACAGAAGAGTGCTTTACTAATCTGTTGGGCATTTCTTAATCTAGTCAAATGTAAATATCACAATTAACGGTCCTAATTCATGCCTTGTGAACTTGACAGAAAAACATGCCTCCTCTAATCATACTTAATTTCCAAATAACACAAAGTAAGTAGTAATTCTGCCTAAAATGATGCAACTATCTGAAACATAACCCAAAACACAATAATCCCTTCCCCCAATCTCAACAATTCTAGCATTTTTTAAAAATCTAAGTACAACTATTTGTGAAACTCTGGGTGAGTGATGGTGAGCCTATTACAGCTTTCAATGATGCAAACAGCCTGCTGCAGCATGTGTGCAGTTGGTTTGCCACCTGCTGTGGGTAAACTCTTAACTGGGAACCTCTATAAAAACCTAACACAGATTATATAATCCCAAGGTACAATGACACACAGTAAACATTCCCATTCCAAAAGGAAGGATATAGAGGAATAGAATAGAATCATACTAAAGTAAAACTAAAACTCAGTAGCACAAACATTTAAGTCCTATACCTCCACATTCAGCATCTGGGCACAGGGATCTGAGGTGTGAGTTTTAGAGGACTTGGGCAGCCCTGCCCTTATGGCCTTGCTGATTGCAGCCCATGCGGCCTCTCTCTGTTGGACCAGCTCCACTAATGGCCTGCAGATTTCCTTGGCAAATGTTTCAAGTTCCTCGCATCTCTGACTTTCTAAGGCCTCAGCTGCAACTCAGGCTTCATTCGCACAGTTTGCAGTACTGCTGTCTCAGAGGATCCTCGACTGACCTCTGAGGCCTTCCTTTGAGAGCTGAGTGAAAGCTCCCAATGACACTTGCATGCTGATAAAACCAGCATCACATGGACTATACCAACATCTACCATTAGCGGGCCAAATAGATAGCTTCCCTAGACCCATGACTTAGTCACCTCGGACTGCCTAGATGGCTGAGCACAGTGAAATGAATCCAGGGGAACCAACTGCCTAGCTTAAAGCTGGAGCCTGAGGGACTCTCTTCTCAGAAGAAAAGTACATGTTTGTCCACTTGAGCCTGCAATGGGAGCAGTCTTGCCAATTTCCGAGATACCCTCAAGGCATCTTTCTTCTTGGCCCTGCAGCAAGTACGGGGTTTCTTCCTAGTGGGGCTTGTCGCTTCAGCCACCACAGCTTCTTTGGCCCCAACTATCCAAGTGGCTGCTTTGGGGCCTAAATTTACATTTTAATTTTTTTTCTCATCTATTTTGCCCCATTTATCACCATAAATCTATATGAAAGTAGCCAGCAGTACCCATCTCAGAGTCTGAATGCTGGACTGTCTTGAAGTTTCCTCTGCCGTACTGATCAATCCATTCACCATTCTTAACCTCCATATCATGCATTCTCAGGATGTGGGCAAATGTATAAAGTTTTTCTGCCAGAGCATAAGACACATAGTCTCTAGTCCACTTACCAATGGAGTCCTTGCTTTCAGCTGAAGCCGTCTGAGTCTGGATTTTACTTCGCACATTTCTATCAATATTCTGGTCTTCTGAGCTCCTACCAGAATCCCCCGTCACACTCTCCTTATTGCATCCTGAAGCTTTTCTAGCCCACAACTCCAAATCTTTCCAGAATCTTCCTGGAAACCAATTACAAAGACTTCTAAACCACACGGTCCAGTAAAGACATTAATGACCTCACTTCTCCAGAATCGATTTTCTGTATTGCTTACGTCTTCACTGATTCACAAGATCCCACATCCACAACTTAGGAGAAATCTAACACAGCTTGGTTTCAGGGGACTCAGTATATGGCTGCCTGGTTCCAAGGCAGGAGCTTCATAGCAGAAGGGAAGTGGCATAGCAAAGATGCCTTTTTTAATTGATGGCAACCAAGAAGAGCAAGGAGCAGTATCAGAGAGGAGGGAGCCAAGGACCACATACAGTGCCCAAGGCCACACCTCCTTGATGTACCCAGACACATCTAAAGTGTGCTTTACTAACCGCCTGAGCACTCCTTCCTCCAGTCAGGTTGGCATGTCAGGATTGATGATCACAAAGATGACACATAAAAGAAGTAATCAAAATGACAATTAACAGTTTTATGTGCTATGCCAAGAATGTGCAGATCTATAGAGACTAAAAGTAGATTAGTGATTATCTGGTCTCGGACTTGGGAAGGGGAACTGAGAGTTAAAGGGTAATGACTGGTGGGCCAGGGATGTAGCTCAGCAGCATAAGTGCCTGCCTGGCAAACCTGAGGTCATGAGTTTGATTCCCGGTACCAAAAAAAAAAAAAAAAAAGGAAAAAAAAGAAAGGTAATGATTGGTAATGGTCCTTTTCAGGGTGTTGAAAATGTAGTACACAATTTGGATCATGACTACACAACTCTCAGGATACTAAAAAATAAAATAATCAGTAAAACACTTTAAATGGGTGAATTTCATAATACCCGAAGTTGATCTCAATAGAGATTAAATGAAGGAGCTAGGATTTACATTACATCTGACTGTAAGCCTAAACTTCCAACTAATAAAACAATTACCCTTCTTCTAATTCATGGGGGATGTCACCATTAGCTGACCATTAAGAACTGCAAACGTCACAGTTCCCACCGATCACTTTATATGTTAACTTGTGTTCTACCTATCAAGTTAACTCTCAGCTTGAAAAAGCAAGCCTTGTGCTTTATTTACTTGTTTTGTAGAGACAAAATCCCCTCCCATTTCCTAAACAAAGATTCTTTAGCTTCTCGGTTCTGTCCTTTTCTGTTTTCTTCTATGACTTCACTCCATCATTAATTCTTCTCCAGAAATTCTGTTTCTTTCCATTGATTGTTCTCTGTCTCTCAGCAATCTCAAGTGATCTTATCCTTCAAAAGGTAATGCCACAAAACAAAATTATTTATGTGTCCTTTCTTTTCTCCTCAGTTATCACCTTACATCTTGTTTTTATGGCAGTTAAATTTCTTACAAGTTCAACTGAATTCCATTTTCCAAATTCTACTTAGGCAAATCTACAGGCAATTGCTATGTGCCTAAACCTTTACTGGTGACTTATTCTACACATTCATCATCTCATTACCTACTAATGATCAAATTCAATAGCCTTTATAAAACCCAAAACTGAAAACACAGAGAGATCTTAAAGTGAAAGAGATTAAGGCTCCAGTACTTACACACCAAATTTGTCACTTTTTGAAACAAAAAGTTCCTATCTTATTAATATAATAAAGGAGTAACAAAATCATTGTTTAGTGTCAGAAATATTTATCAAATTTCTATGGTTTGGACATATATCTATGTGTGTTTAGCAAATTGACTTTAACACTTCTAGATTTCAGGAAGAAAAAGATATAAGTATCAACTGACTGATAAAGTGATAATGACTGTGACTTCAAAAAAATATATGCAATGAAACAAAGAATACTGTTTTCAGGAAAATTAAAATATTTCTATAGTTTTCCTTTATTTCAGCTTTTAATATATATATATATATAAAGACCTTAATTTGCACGGGTGCAATACACATTAAGTTCATGTTACAATATTATTTTGGGGGCTGGGGATTTAGCTCAGAAGCACAGCACCTGCCGGGCAAGTGCAAGGTTGTGAGTTCAATTCCTGGTACCAGACAAAAAAAAAACAAAACAAAAATATTATTTTGGTTCTTTCCTATAATCAAGTTATTACTTTTCCTTCACTTGAGCAAAGCATACTTGCTATCCTTGTGAATTATAAATATAACTTTAAATACTCTTGAACAGAAAGAAAATTTGGGAGTTCTCACTGTGATTTTCTAATAATATAAAGGCATATCTTTTAAAAATTAATTTACAGTAAAATACAGCATGAAGTCATTAGGAATGGAAATAGTGATTTCTAAAAGCCAGTGACTCAAAAAAGGCTGAAAATGATATTCTTAAGAAGTACGTGTAAAGTTAATTTTAAAACATAGCAAACCCAGCATCCACTCTTACATTCTTTATGGGCTCAAGATGTCTTGCTGGAGGTTAGACAGTGAAGAAATGGACCAAGAAGCAATGACAGTGAATTTAAGCTTCATTTAGTTCCATTGCTGGTATCAATTGGCTACTGAGACAATAATTTTGAAAACCTAATGGAAGGAGTATTTTTATGCACAATAAAATTACTTACATTAATTTTAGATTGAGAATCTGTGGTAAGAAGAGTTTTGGCACCCAGAATTTTGACCTCCAGGTGTAACTACCAGGAATACATAAAAAAAAAAGCAGTTTGGCAGATATAATTAAGATTACTAATGACTCAACCTTCAAATTGAAAAATTGTCTGGGGTTATCTACGCAGGCTTTATATAGTCAAATGAGCTCTTGAAAGACTTTATTCTGGCTGATCCTAGGAGACGTTTTAGATTTACAGTATAGGGAATCAACATGCTACAGTTTGCTTAAAACTGAAAGGAATCTCAGTCCTGCAATTATAAGGAAGTGAATTCTTCCAATAGCCCGAGTAATCCTGGAAGCACAGTTTTCTGTACAGGTTCTAGATATGAAGCCACCTTAGACCTTGCAAGACCCTTCAGGATGTGAAGAAACTGGATTCAAGTCTCAGAAGCCATAAACAAACAAACAAACAAACCCTGTGTAGAGCTTTCAATTATGCATACATTTCTAACTATGGAAATATGAGTTAATAAACAGATGTTTTAAACCACTACATTTGTGAATTTCTTACACTAACAACAGAAAAGTAATGGAGAAACATCTATAACTTTATGATGCGACAAGCTTTGATATGTTTGGCATTGGATACATTTGACATTGAAAATGACAGAACACGTGAGTTCTAACTTGCAATCTGTCCACAAATTTCATATATACATTACCTTATGTGGAACAATGAAAGACATTATTGCTGGAGTAACTATTTGTGTTTTAAAACTTTGGATAAGACAGAAAGAGTAATATGCTCTTGCTGAATATATATTATGATGTCATTCATATATATATATATACATGACTTAAAAATAAAACCAAGGTATCTTTGATTGGAGCATACTTTGAACTCAATCTCTTAATATATAACCTTTATGCTCTTCCTGAAAATGAGCAAATTAAACTTGGTATTCACTGTGTTAATTCTGTACATGTAGCCAATATAAAGTAGCTGAAGTGAAAGTAATTTTTCTATGCAAAAGCAATGAGACGGGATTTGAATATTCTCAGGTATTTTTCAATGAATAAACCCTAGTTATGTAACTGAGAAATATAGTCTTTGTCAGTCCTTAAAAGATCATGTACTGCACTTGAATCTCAATGGTGATTTCAGTAATAGTTAAAAGAGGCATATAGCTGTATTTTAGCTACACAATTTTATTCTGTGCTCCAGAAAATTTTCAAGAGCCCAGCCCAAGGAATAATTGAATCAGAGTCTTTACATCATGAAAAACCCAGTTATCTGTCAGACTGGAAAACAGACAGCTCTCATCAAACTATTGCATGAATTATTCTCTATTAATAATTAAGAGTTTTCAGATCCAAGACATTGATGGAAATGCAGCAAATCAATTCTCAGGAATATTTTATTCCATTTTCATCATCGCCAATATCATCAGTATACTACTTTGAATTTTTATTCAGTTATTTATTTGCTCACAATACATTTATCCAATGCCTAGTAAGCACCCTAGTAAGCATGCATTTATCCATTTTGTTGAATGGGGAGATGCATATCTGCAGTGGTGATAATCCCCAGATCTTTTTCAAATGCACAGAGGAACAGGAGATGGAGGGAGGGTGGAGGGAGATGAGAGAAAGGGGATGCAAAAAAAAAAAAAAATGAGGGGAAACACATGACAAAAATAAAGCTTCTCAAATGGGAAGGGGATGAGGAGTTGGAAGGAGCAGTGAGGAAAGGAAAGACAAGATGACAGAAAAAAAATTCAGATGTACTATGCACATGCACCAGTTCCCCATAAAAACGTAGTTATTATGTGTTGCAATCATGTACTAATACAAAAACATAACTTCACAGAAGGAAAGGCGTGTATATATGAAGTAAAATGTGGTATGTGCTGAAATACACACAAACATTCAAGATAATTATGTATAGAATTTCTTAATATGTCTTATGGCAGGAACATTTTCACAGATGAAATACTCAAGGATTTTTAAAGGTAAGCAAAAAGAATCAAAAGGTGCACACATTCATTTCTGGATGTGAAAAAATACTTAAAGATATGATGAATGTGTTGCTCTCCAATAAAACTGTGCAAAGACTGCTATGTTGTCTGTACAGTGAATTTTGCACTCTAAGATGTGGAGGAGAACTAAAAGGTATAAACCGGAGGGATATAAATTCTGGGTTTTAGAAAACTAACTGACTGTATTCTGGAGAATGGGTAAAGGCACTCTGAACTGAAAAGAAAGACCAGCTAAGACAGTAAATACTGGAAAGAACCTACAAGAGTCAAAAAAAAAAAAAAAAAAAAAAAAAAAAAAAAA
>NW_004955451.1:8889233-8923264 GCF_000276665.1 Chinchilla lanigera
AAAAAAAAAGAAAAGAAAAGAAATAGGACAGAATTTTTAAACTGCTTAATTTCAGAACCCCCTACAAAATGATAGTATTGAGAGTATAGGGTTGGCATCGGAGTGGTTATGTAGAGGAATGCACAGAATATGTGGTTCATAACTAAATACTTATATTTGTGATTAATTGGATTTTAATAGAAGGACTTGGACAATTCAATGGAAAAATAATCATTTGCACAATTATAGCTAAGACAACTGAATATACATGTGCAAAAATAAACTGTCCCACGCCATACCCATAAATGAAACATGAATATAATTATACTTAAATAGAGCATAAGAGTTAAAACTATATCTAGAACTGTACAAGAAAATACTTGTCTCCTTGTTTAAAAACATATTTCTTAGATATGATACCGGAACAATAGTACAGAAAATATATATAAAGGACCTCATCTACACTATAAACATCACTGTTTTAAAAGCTTGATACATTGTGTCAATTTGAGAAGTTTAGAAGGTTAGCTAAGGGACTCAGCAGGGGTTAAGGTCCTCACTTGATAAACATCCTGAGCCTGTTCAGAAGGAGGGCATGGCGATGGTCTGAGTGCTATGCCTGCACTGGGGAGGCGGGTAACCTGCTTACAATATAAGGGAGGAAAAGAGGCTTGTCCTCCCTCTTTTGCTCTTGTTGCTTTGCTCTCTTCTGTTGCCTTGAGCTGTTGCCCCTGTTCCCTGCCACCCTCCCTTGCAGTCAGCTGATTATGGACTGAAACCTCCACAAACTGTGAGGTAAGCAAACCTTTCCTTCCTTATTTTGTCTTAGTAACAAGAGAAAAGTAACCAAGACAGACACCTTTAAGTGTATAGAAAAATAAGATAAAAACCCAAAGACTACTTTCAAATCATAAATTTAGAGAACACTATACAGCAAAGATCTCCCACACATAATAATAGTAAGTAAAAAGCCTTTAAAAAGCAAAAGATTATAATATATATTATACTAAAATATACACATATGACCAACAAAGTAAGACATTCATTAGTAATAGGAAAAATACAAATTAAAATCTTGATAATATATCACTTTATACCCAATAGGACGGCTATAAATATTTCTTTTGAGACAGGGTGTCCCTATATAGTTCAGGCTGGCCTTGAGCTCATTATGTAGCCCAGGGTGGCCTTGAACTCACAGCAATCCTCCTGCCTCATCCTCTCAAATGTTGGGATTACAGGTGTGTGCCACCACAAGGATGGCTATAATAACTCTAATGAATGATAATAAATGATGAGGATGACAATGTCATCTACAGAAATTGGCAATTTCTGTGTTCATAAGAGAAAGCGGCACAGTGGCATTGGGGTATTAAGAAAGCTACTTAAAGTTAAACTCAGTGTTGTGTGTGGTGTACACACCTATAATGCCAGCCACTGAGGATGGTGAGGCAGAATGTTCACAAGTTGGAGGTTAGCCTGGGAAATTAGCAATGCCTGTCTCAAAATAAAATAAAGGGGTTGAGAATGTAGTTCAGGGATAGAACACTTGCTTAGAATGAGAAAAGCTCAGTTCAATGTCTAGTACCAGTAATGAAAAACAAGAACAGTTCAATTTAGAATGCTTGAGAATCAGATTCTACAGGTACAGAAAGTTTTCTTTTGTCAATGAAGGATGTAAATGATAAGCAAAATAATGAAGAAGAAATTAGAAAGTATGACTTCCATGTCTCTACCCAACAAGATAAAACTGCAATGTCTGCAATGTCTATTAAGTATGACTTCCATGTCTCTGTGGCACAGGATAAAACTGCAATTAGTAAAAAGATTAAAATGAACACAACATACAAACGTTAATGTGGAATTGAGGCTCCATAGAGGACGTGTGGAGACAAAGATACAAGACGTCCCTTTACACAATAGTAATCATCATAGAGCTGAAGCCTTACCTAAAGATTAGTCAAATAAGAAAGAGAATAAAAAATTATAAATCAAGAACTGAACCAGATGTGAAGTTCTTACATAGGTGAGGAGGAGAAAAGAGAGGAAAATAAATCTATGGACAGAATGCAAACACACAGAACACAGAAAACTGCAATGACTTGGAAACAAGATAGACCAAAATATAAGAGTTAAGAAAGTAATTTTCTTCTGAGCTACTTGCTACTAATTTCAAAGACAATGATGATGGGGGATAAAGATCAGAAAGTATGTCATTAGAGATACTAAATAGAATTTATTGAAGGACTATATTATAGTATTAAGAACATATGTTCTGGAGTCAGTATATATCAATTTAAATAGTGTCTACTATTAAATGTGTGCAATCAATAGCTCATACCATTAACATCAGAGTGTTGAAAAACAAGTTAGACCTAAATAAATGTAAATGAACACTGATGATAAAGAAGCATATTTAAAGGTTTGCTCTTATACTTTACGTTCTAAAGAAAATCAGTATCCAGAGAAAATAGTATTAAGGTAATCTCCATGTATAATATAAATAATACACATTTTATGACATTTTACAGAAAATATTCTACCAAATATTTCCAAGGTAATGATAACTTGTTTACATTTTCCCAAAAAAGTGGACAATGGGTGGCAGTGTTTTAGCTTTGATTTCATGTTTTCTAATGTAGTCGGTGTATATTTTGGTATGGAAGGTGGGATTTAATAAGTACAAGAATTAGAATGCCATCCATCATCCCAATCGCCATAAATAAAATGCACCCCATCCATTTCTATGAGTGGCATTTCTATTATTTTTTGAACTGCTACAGCAGTACTGGAGAAGTACCCCCTGGATAAGATGCAATGACAGAATGGACATTTCTATGGTCTACTGGTCTAGTGGTAAGGATTTCAATAGTAGGTCAGAGGATCTGAAGAACACTACAGCCTGTCTGGATTACATTTCAACTGGCCTTGCTATTTAATTCATGGTGAAAAAAAGTGTGGTGCTAATAATTTTTCTTCTACCTGCAAGACATAGTAACTTTCTGCATGTTTCTAAACATATATTATCATTTTATACAATTTTCAAATTTTCAGTGATGAGACATAAGACAGACTTCAGTCAACAAAAGCATAACCCTTTCTTACTTAGAGATCCAAAGGAGAGAAAGCTACTACTGAGGGCCACAGTGGTTAGGGTACCAGCAACCTGTCACTGTTTGAGAAGTTCATTACAGCAACATTGGTTAGGTAACTTCCAGGGCTTGCTGTGAAGCCTTGTATATACTGACTCTACCTGTAGTTAGGTAACTTCCAGGGCTTCCTGTGAAATGAATACTTTGAATGATAGCAAAGATTTCATGGAATATAGGCCATCCTTAATACTTAGGCACACAGCCACAGGTTATTTAGGGTGGATGTACAGTAATCTCAGGGGTGAAATCCCAAGGGTCTAACCGGTTGGATGTGGGTTTAATCAATTGCTCAAAAAGAGAATCAGTTACTGTCATGGTTTGGGGGATATTTTTGCAAGGGGGAAAAGATATCATAGAGCACACATATTTTATAAGGTTATTTATAATAGTCACCCAAACAATGATATACAAAAGAGTGCAGGAAATCTGTCCACACACTAAGACCAAAGAATCTAGCCGGAGGCCTGGACCCCATGGAAATGTCCTACATGAGTCCGGTTGAAGACCTAGGGCCCATAACAACGCCTCCCAGAAGTCCAACTGGTGTCCCAGAGCCCATAACAATACCTCATGCAGATCTCTCATGGATCTGCACTGCGAAGGCCCAAAAGTCAGTGGTGGAATGTAGGAAGTCTGTGCCAGTGGGATGAAGGATCTGTGCTAGCAGGCTGAGGGATCTGCACTGGAGCCAGGAAGTAATGCTCAGAAGAACCAGCACTCCCCCAAAAGGTACCACAACCATCCTCAGCAATAGTGAGATCCTGAGCTCCTTCAATGATCAAGATGGCCAAGTTCCCATCAGGGAAGCCAATGCAGCAAGCTTCTCCACTGCACCATCTTCCCCTCTGGAGCCAGGAAGCGATGCTCAAAGTGAGGACTAGAGCTCCCCTGAAGTGAACCAAAGCTACTCAATGCTAACAAGGTCCTGAGCTCCTTGGAGGATGAAAACAGCCAAGTTCATGAGGAAAGCCAGCATGACAATCTCCTCCAAAAGAACCAACAGCTCCTTACAGCTTCTACCAGCTTGCAACAGCCTTTCTCACCTCCCAACAGCCTCACTTCTTCTTCTCCAGTTTTGCCTCTTATGCTGCTGGCAACAGTCTTCAGGTGGGCCTCACAAACCCAGCACCGTGCTTACTCAGTTCAGCTGGAGGTTAAAAATTGACCACCAGTTGTCCATCCACTATAATTACCCTCTATAGATGGCCTCAACTTGGATCAAAGCAACAATGATACATAATTATAGCAAAGTCTGAATCTTTACAACAAACTATGAAATAGAAACAACTAACTTTGTAGTGTTATACTTGTAAAAAAGTGACATAGAGAAAATCAATAAACTGAGTATAGATCATGAGAACTGTGACTGACAGGGCCTAAATTCAAAGCTCCTTTGTCTAGTATTATGTTCAGTCCATACTCTGTTCTGTAGATGTAGATGGGAGCCATTGTTTGTTCTGACCTTCTAAATACTCTTTCTCACTCCCAAATTTATTCTGCCATCTTCACAACCAGCACTAAAGGAAGGCATAAGGAGAAACTTAACCAGCTGAACCTCACAATTCTATGACTAAGGATTCATGCAAAAATCTAAAATCTAAACTTTACACCATCTTCCCTGTATCATTTTCCCTAGCTTCTAAACTTTCCATCTAGCTGCTCTATTTTATAAACAAGCATATATATGTGTGTGTGTATAGGTAGGTAGGTAGGTAGAAAGATAGATAGACTGATTGATAGATAATGTGAAATAACAACACAGAAGATACTTAACTGTTGGGAGTGAAGCTGTCTGTACCTTGGGAGAAGGTTGGTGCTTCTCATGAGTTTGCCAGGGCCCTGTGTGAAGTGTACACAGCTCAGGGAGCTGTCACATGATGTTTTGCTGAAGATTGGATGTTCCTCCTGTTCTGGATCTTGCCCTCCACTTAGATTCTCTTTAAACATCCTGAGCCTTCTGCTGATTGTATAAATAAACACACTGCAGTTGTTGGGCAGTCCTTTCTCTCGTCACGAGAGGTGCTTCACTTCACCTCAGCTTTCCGCATCTTGACTCTTCTTTTCTTCATCCTCCACTGTCCATCCTCCGGAGTTTCAAACGTTGTGCTGGATGCGGGACTTAACTTATGTTTTGAGGAACCAAGACTATTTACAAGAAGGTGCCTGTGCCTGTGTTAGCCTTTCATTACTGTAACCAAATACCTGAGACAATTCGCCTAAAAACTAAAAAGTTCATTTGTTTATAATTTCATAAGTTCAAGTCCATGTTTACCTGGCCCAACTGCACTGGGGACCTCATCTTTGGGCCTGGTGTCAGAAGGCAAAGGCAGGGAGTTTCTGGCAGAAGAAACTGTTTACTTCATGGTCAGAGACAAAGGAGAAAGAGAAGCTAGAGTTAAAAATCTTCTCCAGGAACTTGCCCTCTATGATCTAAGCACCTCCCATAGAGCCTGATCTTCTAAAGGGACCACCACTTCCCAATAACACTGCCCTAGAGACCAACCCTTTAGTACAGGGATCCTTGGGACACTTACCCAACCATATCAGTGCCTTAGTGGAATTATAGTGATTTCTCAAAGATCAAAGGAGCCTAAGCTTAGAAATAGTGCTTAATGACATACAAAGGAAGAATTAGTAAATCAATGTGGCTAAAGAAGAAGAGACATGTAGGGAGGTTATGCGAAGGAACAGTGTATTAAAAAATTAGATTGCTGAAGTCTTTCTACACATCATTCTAAGATTTTCAATTTTATTCTGTTTTTCTGCAATTTTCCCTTATGCATTTAATTACATTACATCAGCATTATGGTCACTGTTATGTGTTAGAAACACTGTTCTGCTACCAGGCAAAGTGAACACTGAATAGAGAGAGAACAGAAGCAAGACAAGCAGTTGAAAGGCTACTCTGGGATCTTAGGTTGAGAAAGATAAAGAGATGAATAGCTACTTTGGGAAGGACAGCAAAACAAAGATTAATTTAGGGGATAAAATAAAGTGCAACTAAAAAGCACAAAAGATCCCAGAACCAAAAACCACTTTATAGTGAACATCAGGGTTTTGGAGGAGGCTTATCAGTGCTAACAACCAAGGGCAGATCTCTTTGGGGCACATTACGTCATTTATGTTTCCTTATTGTAGACTGTGGAGTTTTAGGTCTTATACATGTGAGACACCAGCAATGAAGTTAGTACACTCTTGAAGTACACCTTAGTGATATATCTCCCTAAGAATATCTAGTGGATAAGTTTACCCTGAAGTTAATATTTGAAAATATGTTATATTTATAACCAAATCACATTTTATTGCAGTAGAAAAAAGGGGGAAATGTTTTCAATGTTCCTGGCAATGTTATATTTTTCCCTTCACTTTAGAGTTTTAGAGAAAAAAAAAATCAATGTGCTAGTGAAAAGAAATTAAATAGCTCCAGTGTGATATCTTCTTTGCAGTTTATTATTTTTTATTCCAAATTTCATTCTATGTGCGAGAATTCTGTGAACAACAAAAAGAAATGTGCAGAGATTCAATATCCTTCCTTCCTTTTAGGAATTCATTTACTGATAAAATGGCTATTCTGTCAAGAATTATCATCATAAAAAGAGATATCAAAAGAATCACTTTCTCTTTTTCTTTTCCAGCAGATTATTTCTGCTGTTCCTTCATAAAGAGCTTCTCTGACTGAAACAAACCTTGCAAGGAGAGACTGCCTTTAGTATCTAAGTACGATGGCTTGGTTAACCTAGTCTGCTGAGCTGTTTAAATGTTTATAGTGGGAATGTTAGATGTGAAAGCACCTGTACTTTCTGCAAAAAAAGAAAAAGAAGAAAAAGAAGCAAATTCTGGATTCTGAGGCACGTGAAGGCGCATGAGCTAGCAGCATAAGGACATTACTTACCATCAGTGGTCCCTGGACAATGACCACTGAAGTGAAAGAACTGAAGTCAAGCTACCAGATGATTTGTCTTTTAGTGAGGTGGTTTATGCAACAGCTGTTTTGCTTTGTACTTGTGAATTATTCCTTATAATAGTATCTCTATTCATTGATGGTTTTCCTTAAAATTTTCTTCTGGCTGCTATTTGCATTGTTACACCCACCTTCTTTTGTTCACACTTGCTAACACGCCCATATCGCTCTTATTTTTAAGGACCCTGTGAGTATTTTTTAAAGAAATACCTCCTGGAAATGGCACGTAGCTGGGATATTTAAAGTGCTGTCAGAAAGACTGCACTGTATCAACTTACTGTATTGGCACTACTTTTTGTTGGTAGAATTAAGCAATTTTATTCTAATTTTATGATTGGCCTCGTTAAAAAACTTTTTTAGTCCCTATTTAGAATTTATATTTTTCCTTTACTGTTTTGTAAATTTTAGCATATATTTAATCTATTCATCGATTCCATTGAAAATTTTAACATATGCAGCTTACTATACATATTTCCAGGATATCTAAAATTACTTAATACCATTCTCTTCCTCTCAAGCTGACACAGAGCTCCCATTTGTACCACTGTTAACAATTTTACCCTACAGTGTTTTTCTAAAAGTTTAATTGTGAAATTGGTCATTACTGTCAGTGTAGTGTAGGTCTGTCATAAGGCTATATGCCTGACTGTATTTCAATGTTTCTTATTTCATTTGCCTTGCATCAGACTCTGACCCATTTGATTTTTCTTTAAAGTACCTCCCTTAATTAATTACTTCAAGAAAGTCTCAAGATGAAAAAATTTCATTATATTCTTTTTCTTGCACTTTAATATATTTATAGGTATTAGAAGAGCTTTCTGTGAATACCATGTTAGTACGTGCTGAGTAATTCATCACATGATAGATACCATCATGACAATGACTTGAATTCAGAGAAGTTACAAGTAAATTAAAAGTACACATATTCCAAAATGCTTTATTTTTATTTTAGTGGTCACCTTCAACCATTACTCTAAATAATTCCCCAGAATTAGAAGTAATGAAAATATCCAGGGAGACTTAATAATGAGGAACATAACTCCTTCAAGGGAGCCATGGGACAGCGAGGTTAGGAAACCATGTCTGCTTTCTGGAAACTCCGCAGAAAAGAGCTTCATGTCAGCTAGAGAGTGTCAGCTGCTTTTGCAATTTAGCAGACACTCTGTTTTACCAGACTTGAAGATCTAGCACATCTGATTTTAAAGTATGAGTTTGATTACTATTTTTCTCTGTGAGTCTGAATTATTTGCATATCATTCAAGCCAAAGCTGGGCTTTGTCTGCCTGCAGATCTGAGGCCAAGTAGCCTCCCAGTTTTAACATATTCTGATTCAGATTCTGCTGTATTTCCTTGAGATAAAAATGAGAGGAAGTATCATGAACTTCCACCTGTTGGTATTATTCTTTTATCCTTACAAGCATCTAAATTATAAATCATGGACCATATCACATCCTTATCATTATGGTCTTACTTCCTGTATCAATAGACCTTGCTAGATTTGGCCTCAATCTGGCAAGCAATGATCTGTTGACCTATATTTTGAACCTGGTGCTATAAGAGAAAGGAGTTTGTGATTCAGTTATATCTGAATTTTATAATTGGCTCAGTAATGCTTCAAATAAAAACTACTGAACATATGTGCACACCCATGTGTGCAACATACATCCACACACAGTCTCACACCTGCAAGGAGAGAAGATAAACGTGAACAAATAAGGAAATGTGTGAGAGGTGAACAAGAATAGAGTTAACTGTGTGTTGTTTTGTTGGTGCTTGGTTTTGTGGGGTTATGTTTGTTTCTGTGGTTCTTTTTATCTTTTTTATGTGTGTGTGCCTTTGCTCAATAGTAATACACTTCCAAAAGTAACAGTTTCTTTAATCAGGCCCAATACCTTCAAAGAGAACCCATGAGAGTGCAGCTGATGATTGAATTCCCACTGCTTGCAAAATACAATTTCCCTCACCAAGCTGTCAGCTGTCAGAGGCAGAAACTGCAGATTGCTAACGCGTGGCCACAGTCTAAGTGGTATGCCATATTCCTTGGTCTTGAGGAAATTGAAACGGAAATCCCAAATTACTCATAGCTTGCAGCAGTTTCACGTTCAGAAATCAAGAGGAATTTCCAAACGGAAAATTTATGGCTCATGGTACCTTAGCAGAGTGATAGAAGTTCGTACAGAAAAACGACACACAAAACTCAAGGGAAGGTCTTACCCAAGCCTCTAGATTTTATAGGTTGGGCTGAGGACTCCGGGAGTATATTTCAAAGTGAACAAACTGATACAGAAAGCCACTCTTGTATAAGGAAAGGTTGCCCTCCCTGAGGTCTATTTAAATTGCTCTATGCCTAAGTGAGAGTGAAAGTCTTTTTGTAATGCTTGTGTTTTTATCTCTTACAATTTTCTTTATTTTTTTAACTTTACATTGTGTTTGTATCCACCCTGCCTCCTCTAAATTCCTTAACGCATCTTATTTTAAAATAGTTTTAGGTTTGAAACCAAATTAAGAAGAAAGTACAGAGATTTCCTTTATATCCCAGCCTCAACGTACACATAGCCCCCTCGCTATCAACATTTCATACCACAGTGAGACATCTGCTGAAATCAGTGAGAGGATACTGCCATATCATTATCACCTAAAGTGCATAGTTTACAATAGAATTTACTCTTGGTATACATTCTGTTAGTTTTGACAAATGTTTAATGCTGTGTACCTTTCACCAAGTCACCTTCTATTTATATATATAATACATCATTGCCCTAAAAATCTTTGTTCTGGCTATTTGTCCATCCCTGCCCCTTCAGTGTCTGAGAACTACTGATCTTCCCACTGACGTCATAGCTTTGCTTTTTCTCGATTATATAGTTTTAATCACATAGTTTGTAGTCTTTTCATGTTTTTAGCTTTGTAATACACATTTGACCTGTGCCTCAACATCGTTCCAGTTTGAATTCACGTGCTACCGAGAGAAGAGGAACTCAGCATCTTCCTATAGCTGCATTATTTCTTTCCTGAATATATCACTGTTTGCATTAACTTGCCCATGACTTTTTTATATACTCACCTGCTAAGGAAAATCTTGGCTGTGTGAAATTTGTGAAATTTTTGCAATTATAAATAAAACTGCTATAGCCATCCATGAGTAGGTTTAAGTATGGACATAGATGTTCCACTCCCTTGGTAAATACCAGGGAGCAAGGATCTGCAAGTTTGCCGACTTTAGTAAGAAATTGCCGAACTGGTTTCAGAATGGGCTGCAGTACTTTGCACTCTCACCGGTAATGAATCCGAATTTCTGCTGGTCCACATCCTTACCAGGATTTGTTTCTGTCAGTGTTTCAGATTTTGGTCACCCTAATAGATATGTGCAAATATCTCATTGTTTTATTTTTCATTTTTCTAATGTCACGTGGTATTGAGCATCTTGTCATGTATTTACTTGATATCTATGATATCTTCTTTGGTAAACTGTTCAGGTCTTTAGCCCATTTTTAATTAAGTTGCTTAATTTCTTATTATTGAATTTTAATGGTTCATATATTCTGGATAACAATCCATTATCAGATTATATCTTTTGCAAATATTTTCTCCTGGTTTGTTGTTGAGAGTTCTCTAGACAATGCCTTTCACAGTGCAGAGGTTTCTAATTTTAATACAGTCTATACTATGAATAATTAATTTTACAGAATGTACTTCGGTGCTATACCTAAAAAGCCATCCCTGCATCCAAGGTTATGTCCTCTATGTTATCTGTAAGAAGTTTTATAGGTTTACACTTTACATGTAGGTCTATGATCTGTTTTAAATTAATGTTTGTAAAAAGTATAACTAAGTACCTGGATTACTTTTTTGCATGTAGATGTCCAATTGTTCCAGCACCGTTTGTTAAAAAGACTGTTCTCCAGTGCAGTATGTTTATACATTCGCCAAAGACCAACCGAGTGTATCTACGTGGACCTCTCTCTGGTTCTCTCTTCTGTTCTACTTATCTCTGTCCTCTTACCAAAATAACACTGTCTTGATTACTAATTTGTAAAACTGGTCGGTGCCCATCCTCCAGCTCTATTCTTCTCCTTCAATGTTGTGTCAGCTATTCTCAATCAGTTGCTTCTTCATATAATGTGCTGAGGTTTTTATTGGAATTGTGTTAGCACCAATCTACCAACGTCTTGGAAATGTTTAATCTGTGAATATGGATTATCTTGTCATTTATTTAATTCTTTGATTTCTTTCATCGTGGTTTTATGGTTTGCTTCACATAGACCCTGGATATAGTTTATTAGATTTATACTTAGGTATTTTAGTTTTGGATGTTAATGGAAAAACTGTTTTGTTTTTAACTTTAAATTCCATTCGTTCATTGCTGATAGAAAAATAGTTATCTTGTGTTAATCTTGTGATTATCTTGTATTAATGATTTGATATATTTACTAGTACATGTTTCAGTAAATAGTGATTACATTAATGATGGGGAGTTGGTATATGTTACGGTAATTATTTTTTTCATCCTTTTCCCTTCCCCACATGTTGATCCCCTTCTCTTTTGCAGAAGATCTCTGTTTCTCCAATTTTTAGTTTTGCTCTATAATTTATTTATATTTTGATTTTCTCAGATCAGAGAAATTACATGATATTCAATCCCATGTATCAGATTTATTTCACTTAATGCTATGGTCTCCAGGTATATATTAACCTTATGTCGTATCAACTTGCCAGACCTTTTTTCCTTCTTGAGGTAGCTTGGTGCTTCTGAGTAAAAGACGGCAGCTAAATCTCATAGTAGCATGTATTTAAGGAGACTAATCCCAGTGCAATCTAGGCTTCATTCACTTACATTTCAGGAAAGAGAGGAGGTGGGAATATTTTAGATTGGTGGGGTGAGATCATTCCAGTCCCTCCATTCATCCACAACTGCCCATTCATTCTAGGACTAATTCATCAGTTCTTTCAGATTTGTTACCTCAATAATCATCTTATCATCCTTGAATAGTTTTATTTTTTCTTCTTGTTATGGCTCAAATCTTAAGTGTCCTCCAACAGTTTGTGTGTTGAAGGCTTGGTCTCTAGGGCAGCAGTATTCAAAGGTGGAGCTTTTGGAAGGTCATCGGATCATGAGAGCTCTGATCTCATGAACAGATTAATCTCTTGAGGATTCATAGTTTAATGAGTTACTAAGAAGTGATGGAAACTTTAGGAGACAGGGCCTAGTTGGAGAAAGGTCACTGGGGGAGCGCCTTTAGAAGGTATTATTTGGTCCTCACTCCTTGTTTCTCTGTGTCTGTCTGTCTGTCTGATTCTGCCCCACCCCCATCAGCATGAAGCCTTGGGAAGTATCTGGATCAGTCAAAGGTTTTTATTTTACAACTAAAATCAAACAACTATTCACTTCTTTATCTGTAGTAGATGAACTGAATTGTATCTTACTTTGAGTCCAACCAACAGGAATGCTATTCATCATTAATATGACACTGGATATGAAGCTTGAGAGAAGTAAAAAGTTTCACAAGGCAAACTTCTGTTTATGAGCACTTTGATACATTCATAGACAGAGTAAAGCCTTAGAACAAGCTGTCAGAAACTCTAGGTGCAAGCATCATACAATACTTTCTTTCAGTTTAGAAGACATACTCCATTACAACTGATGATATTTTTCTAGTTCTCAAATCAGTACTTCTCATAGCTGTGGGAATTTAATGAATCCCACCTGATATTTTTCTTTTTTGTGCCAGATGTTTACTGTCATATTTCCTGCTGCAGCATTTTGATTATGTCTGTTCAAAGGCTTTATCCTTCAGATTGGTTTTTTGGAGGCGGGGACCTGCAAACAGATGAAAGTATGGTTTCTCATCTCATGTAATGATTTAGGGATTAGAGTTGTGGCACTGAATTATTTGCACATGTCCTGCTTAGCTTGTCATAGGACACTCTGAACATTCAAAATTCTGTTTGTGAGACAGTAACACAGGATAACAGAGAAGCTTGATTTGAAATGAGCCACCATTCAGTTGTTTGTTGTTGATGCTGTTGTTGTTATTATTATTGATTTTCCTGACATAAGCATTAAACTTTTATTATGGTGTCCTTATCACAGATGAAGAGCAGTAACAGCTGATGTCAAGGCTTCATCTCTAGGTATCCACTGGTCTTGGGAAATATCCAAAGCATGACTAATAAAAAAATTTTCCAGGAGTTCTCTTGATCACTCATGCTTGAGATTTACTGTTCCAGTGATGGAAAAGAGTAGGCTAAAGGAAGAAGCTAAGAGGACACACTGGGAAGGTCTACAAAGCATCTTCCATGATCCAAACTGCTCCGAAATATTTTTCCAAGATTTTCTAAATGAAGAAGGTCCAGTGACATAGAAAATGGAGAAGGATTTTATTCAACAGAGTATAAGTTATACAATTATAAGACTGGGAGAATAGTGGGGAAAATGTAGAGTCTGAATAAAGTCCTTTAGAATCTGAAGCTTGCCAGGAATAGAAATTACATGGGAGATTTCTACATGAAGCTTTCCATAATAGGGCCCAGGAAACAACAGACACATTTAAAGTGACTTTTGATTTCTGGGGTTCAGCGTAACATTGCACTTGCTGTAAGTGTGACTGAGGCACAGGCTAATTTGCATGTCTGGTCCTTTGACCGGAAAAGGGGTCAAAGCTGTGTAACGTTTACTCTATGGGTCTGACAACACAAATTTAGATGGGTCTTTACTTTTGCAGTGTGCAGCACATGGCAATATTCTGTCCAACAGTTGATTAGCTGGCCAGCTCTGCTTGCAGACTCAGTCCTTTTAACAGGCTAGAGGGCCAGCAGTGGTGCAAAGAAAGCAAAATGGTCTGCATCTCCTTTTCCAAATGTTCTTCTGGAACTGTGCTGTTCCCTGAATCTCTGGTATGTTTCATCTTGCTTTTCCCTCCCCACCTATATGACTTCCTATTTGATTGTTTATCGGCCACTGCTGAAGATTTCCTGCAGAGGAGTCACAAATGCAGCGTTAGGAGACATAGGTACCTTGGAAAGTTGAAGCAGGAATTTGGCTCGAGGCGAATCCCTTCTGAGCACTGGAGAATGCCATTCATTTCTAATTCTTACTTCTCTACAAGCAAAGGAAATAAATATAAGTAATACAGACACAGAAGAGAGTGCTGAATCCTTAATGGTGGTTCTTTGATGTGGGAAATCACCTTTTCTTTTCCCACCTGATAGAAATAGCAACTTTAATTTATCTCTGAGGTGGAATGGAGGGTGAATCACCTGGGTTTTTCTGCTGTTGCAAATGGAAGAGAGAAGGTCTCCAGAGTGCATTTTCTCATGGAAAAGAAACGTGTAAAGTCTGCTGATAGTACACTTAATTTATATGCAATGCAAAGGCTACTTCCTTGTGCTGCTAATTGGTGTGTGGTCCATTAACACTGTGAGTCTAGGAGCTGCCTGACTCCTGGTCAGTCACTTAGAGAAGCACAGCCTGGGGAAATGCAAATTTCCACCCAGCTCTGTAGAGTAATGAAAGTGTCCGAGGAGTAATGAACTGCGGACTTGTACACACGCAGTTGTTCAAGTGAATTTTAATTTAGTTTCAGATTCATAACATCTCTGTTAATTTAATCTTCTCTTTAAGAGTTTTGAATAAATTTCTAAGTTTTATAATTCGGTGAATACACAGCATAAATGTTTCCCTTGATTTTTTTTCTCTCCTTTGGAGGGTCTGCATTTTTCTTTAAATAAAAGTTTCTAAAACCTAAAGCATTGTCCTGAGCTTCCGAAGGGCATACAATCTTTTGTAAGGATTCAGCTCTCCTTTAAGAATGTAATATACTATAGTGACTTTAATCCTAAAACTCCTGCAAATTTAGTTCCCGAGTGTGCCGGACACTTTAGGATTATCTCTCCCCAGGTGCTTCGGGGTTTCCAGTGTTTGGCTCTGTCAGCTTCAGGTTATTTGACATTTCAATTAGTTTTACAGTCTTTCTCTCCCCACAGTATCTTATGCCTAGATTAAATTTTTGGTGTTTTTCTTCAGCTATAAGTCATAAGTAACAAACAAAAACCTTATTTATTTCAGCTCTATAACTTTATGTTTTGATAACAGTATACACTGTGAAATAACCACCATAGTCAGTTAAATTACCATGCCTTTTGGATTGAGAGCACTTAAGATATAAGGTCTTAGCAGATTTTAAACATCTGATAAAATGTTGCTCATCATGGTCAAATAACTCTATATTAGATTTTTATCACTTTATCACTGTATCGCTACAACTTTGTATCTTTTCTCTTATTTCTTGCAGTCCCTGGGAAGTACCTTTCTACTCTGATTCTATGAATGTGACTATTTTAGATTCTTCTTATAAGATCATGCAGTATTTCTGTCTTTTTTTTTTTTTTTTTTTTTTTTTGGTTTTTCTCCGGTACCGGGAACCGAACTCACGACCTTGCACTTGCCAGGCAGGCGCTTTTGCCGCTGAGCTAAATCCCCAGCCCTCTGTCTTTTTTTTTTTTTTTTTTTTTTATAAGCATAGCTGATTTATTCAACAGATTTAAAGAAGTACATATGTACGCTGAAAGGGGTAGGCGTTCTAGGAGTGAGGTTGTTATTTGTCTTCCTGGATCTGGCTTACTCAGTAGGATGTTCTCCAGCTTTAGTCATTTTATGCAAATGGTAGGATTTCCTTTTTCTTTAAGATCACATGATATCACATGCACACGGACACATCACTGTCTGCCCCTCAGTTCATTTGTTGGTTCTCATTTGGATTGTTTCCGTAACCTGGCAACTGTGAAATATGCAGCAATGAACACGAGGCATCAGTATCTGTTGGACACGCTGATGTCATAACATTTGGATAGATGCTGGATCATAGGGTCTTCCTTTCCCTTTATACCCTTTTCCCCTTTGCATGGATAATTTTAACTGGTTTGTCTGAGCTTGCTGATTCTTTCTCTGCTTGATCAAGACTGCTATTGAAGGTCTGTACTTCATTACGCATATAATTTATTGTATTCTTAGCTCCAAAATTTTTGGTCTCTTTTTAAAATTTCTATCTCTGTTGAATTTCTGTTTTTCTGTGACCTCTTGTAGCTTGCTAAATTCTTTCTATAATAAATGTACAGAATTCTCTCTTAGCTGTCTCACTGATCTCCGTTTCTTGGGGTAGGTTACTGCAGAATTACTTATTTCTTTTTTTTCTTCTTTCTCCCATAACTTGGTAAAGGTATTTGGGTTACTAAAATAGGAGTTACTACACCTCTTAGTGACCTTATGGAGTGCTTTGATGGGGAAAAAAACAAAACAAACAAAAAAATTCATTCCTCACTGGGTTCATCAATGCAGACAAAGTGCCATTTGCAGAACAAAGTCAGGCCTTGTGGGGGCTCCAGCTGGAAGCAAGAGAAACTGTAGTGGTGGTTCCAAGCCTGGGAAGGGAAAGCATTAGAAGCCTTAGGGAAAAAAGGCACAACAACATGAGTTCTAGAACGTTCTGTCAGCTTCAGTCTGTATCCACAAAGCCTCTAAAGCCCTCTAACAACACATGCAAGTTTCCATGCGATGGTGAAGGCTTTTTAATTTTTCAGCTCTTCCAAAATTACTTTTGTTTGCAGGGTTGCTAAATTTTTTGAGGGGGAGGAGCCAAGTAGGCAGAAACTTCCTAGTGTGCCATCCTGCTGGAGTCAACAGTCAAGCCATTTTTAGAGAATTCAGTTACTGCTAAACTCCACTGTTAGGATAAAAATCTTAATATTGTGTAAAAACTTCTCAAATTTGAAGTCAGATCAAACAGGTTGGTGTTTCATTTGCTACTAACAATACTTGTGACTGTGGACTAGTCAATTAATATTGATGATCCTGTATATTAGAATGTGTCATTAAATAGAAAATGTGTTTAGGAGACCTAGCATACACTCAGGCACAGAGCAAAAGCTAAATAAACAGTAAATAGCTCTATTATTTTTATGGCTATGAAAGTATTAGAGCCACAAATTACACTTCTCGGTATAGTAGCTTAGTGTAAAGACTAGAAGGAATTTTTTGCGATGACAAGTGTGTTCTGATTTTATCTAGGTGTTTTGCAAAATCCTTTGCACTTTGATCTGAATCATTTAATTATATAAAAGTTCACTGAACTATAGTTTAAGCATCCCACCAGTTAAAATGTGTGTTTTGTAAAAGCAGTTTATTGTCACTTAACTGCTCTGACTTCAGAATTTTTCTAAATATCAATGTCATCATCTCCATAATATTGATGTATTCATGGAGTGTATGAAAACAAGTCAATACAGTGCGAAAATAATGCCTATGCCTACACTTGTGAGAAAGTAACAGGCTTAAAAATTATAACATGCAGTTTGCTTTGATTATAATGTATTTTCATTGCAGAAAATTTGGAAAACAAAAACTTAAAAGCCCACAACCAAAATAATAACACCTAAGAATAACTTAGAGAAAATACAGTTAATATTTTGATAAATTATCTTTGCACATACACAAAACATAGATTCCACATACACTTTAATAATGTAACATTATACAAGTAAATTTGCTACTTTTAATTAATGATGTTATATTTCCTATATTTTAAATATGTACATTATTTTAATGTCTATTTAAAAAGTTCACAGAAGTAGTATATTACTTATAAATAACATCGTATTCTGGAATTTAGATTGTTTACCTTCAACAAATTATAGGTATGTTACAATACACCTTTTCTGTAAAACTCTGAGCACATCTACCTAGAAACACAATTGCTGGATTGAAATATATGCACACTTAAAACTCTTGATAGCTATCCCCAAACTATGTGAGAAAAACTACAATTATATATGTTCCTTCCTAATATGAATCAGAGGCCATTTCCCCAAGTACTTGCCAAAATTAAATAGTAACAAAACTAACTTTGTGAAATAGGCCAAATTGGTGACTAATAAGGTTAATTTTTAAAATGTGTGTCACATTATATAAATTTCTATGTACATACCTGCATTGTTTATCTACACAATGAGCTGATTACATGTAAGATTTCAGGATTTTACCTGGAGAAGCAACATTCAAAGTATAGCTGCAGCCGAGTTTGGTCAAAGGACAAGAGGAGGCCACATTCCCAGAACTTCCCAGCATCATAACTCAGTAGAGCTCCTCTAATAAGGATGGTAGCTTACTTCACCCTCAGTGAAATATAAAGTAGCAAAACTTAGCAAACCCTGGGGGCATTTCTTAATGGAAAATGAAGTGAATCTCCCCTATCTGGGGAACAAATGGTGGGAACTAAATACGACAGTCAAACTTTCTCTTTTTTTCTTGTTTCTGATCATTATTCTGGAGACGGATACCAACCTCTGGGCCAGGGACAAAGATATCATGTATCTTTGTGCAGGAGTGTAGTATGTGTAGCACAATTATTACCTGTAGAAATGTGCTGTTTTTCATTACAGCCCAAGAGTGAAGAAGAGATTCAAGAAAGGATGACCCTAGACTATTTAGGTCCCAGTGAGAACTTTTGTGGGGAACCTTGACTACATGCAGAGTTTGATTAAACAACATATTATAAAACACAGAGGGTATGTAAGGCATAATACTTTATTGATGAGTGTAACAAAATAAATAAAGAGGAATTTTGTTTTTTGTTTTATCAGCAGCATAGTAAGGAAATTGTATAGTGCCCAGGCAGTATTTTTTTTTTTCTATTCTAGTCCAGGAACTGATTCTTTCTTTTGTTTATGGTCAACTGCACAGTTCCTGGCAAATTTCAGATTTCCCCTTACGTGAAAGGCAGTAACAGTGTTATTTCTCAGTATTACTGCTCACAATAACATTGCTTTTTGGAGTCTGAACTGAAACAGAGATCTCCTTGCCTCTGCAGTCCCTCACACCATATATTTAATCCTGGTTACATACTCATGATACCACATCATCTATTCTCCTACTAATGGCCACTGGCTTCCAATCACCCCTCAAGGTTATTCCAGCACTTGGGAAATGAGGTCCATAAATGCAAATCCAGGGCGAGTACGCAGGAAAATGTGTACAGTAATCTCTTTTCCAGTCATACTAAACTCACCATTTGGAATTTTACAACATCTATGTAAAAATCACATCTTTTCTTGAACTCTTTAGGAGATAATCACGGCATTGTTAGGAGACCTCTTCCAGTGCTGACAGCACGTCTACATTTTCTATACTGGTAAGAAGGGAGGGTAAAACCTTGAGGGCAGAATGAGAAAAGTAGTTCTTTCACACATGGGATAACCCCCCACACACACACTCACACACACTCATTGTGTTGTAGGACCAACTTTGCAGAGAAAAATGTCACCATATCTATCAGACACTGAAGAAGTGAACAGCCCAAAGGCCCACTTTGAAGGTGACAAGAGGAGACCAGTGTTGGGGAGCCGCTCCGCAGTAAGTACACAGCCAACAGCGAACGTCTCCTGTCAGCACTGGGGCACACAGGATGCAGAGACACCAACTTCCACCTTTGCCACTTCAGGTGCCACAGATCAGGGCAGCATCATGTCTAGAAAATAAATGAGGAAAAACCAACAGGCACATCCATATGGCTTAAGCCCAAGAGTTAGCTTGGGAGATCCCCCTTGTGGCCCTTAATTCAGGCTGGGTACACTGTGAGACTAATTCCAAATCAGCACATTCACACTGTTCTGGCAACTCGGTGTCATACAACCTTGCAAAAAAAATAGTACAGACTGGCCAGTAAGAATAAAAGAGGATTCAGGTCAGCATGCTGTTTCTATGAGGTTAAAACTCAGTATTTGTTCATTATAAAAAGGTTAACAGTGGGTGAGAGTACAGAGCCCAATGGTAGAATATTTGCCTAACAGGAGCAAGTCCTGGATTTGATCCCCAGCAATACAGAAACAATAGCAAATAACAAAATTTTTCTAAATACAACTTAAAAAAGAAATCAGTAATAATAACCCAGCTAATTTATTTAATGTGCTTTGAAAAATAAACTAAGCATAAATAATGCTACATTATAACTCAAGGCACCCACACAAATACAATGAATCAATAATTTCAGGCAGAAGTCTTCCTTTCAAAACTATTGTAAATAATGTATGTAGCCACACTCCACCCCAGGTGATGTAGCTTTATTCCCCTCTGATAAAATTGGGCTATAGTTCATTACTTTAAATAAATAAAACAGGAAAGGAGAAAAATGATAACTTTATAGTGGAGAAACCTAAAAAACACTGTTTCAGCTCAGGGATCAAGGTTCACATTACCAATAATATATTATGTTTTAATCCTACACACTCTCATATGGTATTATGAGAAGGGTATTTCACCATTGTGGTGGTGTTTCAAAACTAATCCAAGAGGGCATAATCCCAGCACTTGGGAGGCTGAGGCAGGAGGGTCCTTGAGAGTTTGAGACCAGCTTGGGCTATAAAGTGAACTCAAGGACAGCCTGAACTGCCTAGCAAGACCCTGTTTCAAAAAAGACAAAAAAAAAAAAAAGAAAGAAAAAGAAAAACAAACGTTAATACAACTAATCATAAGAAAAAAACAAACTCAAATTGGTAAACATTTAAAAAAAGTATCTGGTGTTCTTCAAAATTGTCAAATACATAAAAAAAGCAAAAATACTGTAAATACTTTTAAAATGGAGAAGACTAAGGAAATATAATGCCCAAGTACAGCAAAGTATCCTAGCTCAGATCTTAGAATAAGGTTTCTGATATAATCTGTATAAATTTTGTTTACTGAGAAATGTTGCAACATTGTTAATTTCTTCATTGTGAAAATGGACAATGGTTATGTAAGATATCACCATTAAGAGAGGTTATATGCAATGTACATGGAAACGCTATCCTTTGGCAAATTTTTTATTCATCTAAAATTATTCCAAACTCAAAAGCAAACAAACAAACAAACAAACAAACAAAAAACAGTGATTTTTTCTTTCTTTAACAGCTTTTCTTTCTATAGGTATTTTTTTCAAACAAAAGGAATATTCGGCATCTCTAGTGATTTAGTATTTGCTTTACAAGTGAGACAGATAAGCCAAAAAGAATATAATTTCTTTTAAATTTCTGAAATATGTTATTTATTTTTTTTCCAAAGAGTTTACAGACTTACCCTAACATTCGAGAACAAAAATAACTTAATAGAAGAGAAATTTTCATTTCTGTGGTGGTAGGTGAAATATTCTAGCCCAAGAGATGTGAATATTTGAGACAAAGTCAGATGGAATGCTTGGTGGTAACCTTTGAAGAGTCTTTCCTCTGAATTTCTAGGCCTGTAATTATCATTGATTCACTCAGACTTCTAAGTGCAGGAGAAGATTTGATTAACATTCCCCATCAAATGGGAGAGTGAGGTAAGATTTATAAGAAGTTATTTTTTAATCTTTGCCCACTTCAGTTATGGAGTCTGAGAAGCCACATACACTGCATGTTTCTTGTGGGGAGCTGCTGAACTGGAGATTGACCACACATCTGAGGTCAGAGCAAGGCCAGCCTAAAAACACAGAGCACCGGAGGCGAGCCGAGAAACAAGTTGTTGGGACTAGAGCAAGGCCAGTCTAGCAGGTCAGGCCTTGGTGTTCCTCCCTGTTAACTACAGCACAGACATCTCTGAGAAAGTTTCACTTAAGAGTTCTCAGCAAAGCACTCAGATCTTGCACTTTTGACTCAGTCATACGCATCCCGCCTTTTCACTGTATATAAATAAAAATGCAGACCTTGCTGGGTTGTCACTATCTCCCCATCACAGAGGGCAGGTCCCACCCGGTCCCAGCTTTCTTTTTCGTATTCACCTAGTTTTTTCTTAATCTCCCATCCCCGCCTCTCAGCACCCCACTGGTTGTGTGCGTCGAGGCAGTTTCTAGTTAATACAAAGCACTGAGATCATTGCCCCATCTTCCCTGAATAAATAAAACTGAAACATGCTATTCTATTTGCTCCTACTTCTCTCCTAGGTTGACTATCTTTTCTCTAGTTTAACAGTCTTCACGCTTTATCTGTGATTATTTCAAGAGGGAATGGAGCAAGCAGACTTTGATCAATGTGCTAAATCTTAAGCTATCTAGACTCTATCAACTTTAAGCATTCTGTTGGTTTTTAAAATGTAGAAAAGTAGAAGCTCTTACGTCTTGCGATAGAGATGGAGCAATAGCATCACCTACTTAACTTCCATGTACATGTGCTCTTTTCTTTCTGTTTTCCCAGTTCCAACCCTTTCAAAATATCTTTGCCAAATATGTTGCCTTGAGCTTTCCTTAATTTTTTTCTTCCTTCTCCAAATGTACACAAGTCCGGGTCTCCTTTAATTCCTAATGATTTTCTAATAAGCGCTGCCTACCTAGAGACTTACTATGTGTTGACTTGTGCGTGCACAGGTAGGGGGGGTCATTATTTTAAAAAATCAAACCCTCCTGAGTTATGCAGCCCAGGCCTCAGGTCATAGCTCTAATATTTACTAGCTTTGGGACTTTGAGTGAGTTGCGTCATCTCACATTGCTGCAATGTGCCTTCTTTCACATACTGGACATAGTTCCTCTGCGGGCTTATTGTGTGGTTTAAATAAGACATACATCATGAAAAGTGCCCTGCTCTGTTAAGTGCTCGGTTTATTTCCAACTTTTCCTCTCCTTTTATGGTTTTATAAAATAAAGATCTGGTTAAATGAGGGATATTGGCCATAGTAAATTGTTTTGGAAAAATTAATATGCTATACATTTAGCATAAATCAAATACTTGGTCCAGAGAGAGTTGAGACTCAGTTTCTAAACATGCTGCAAAATAATATTTGCCATGATAAATCATGTTTATTTTCCTGCCTTGCATTTTTGCATTAGTTATTCTTCCCTCATCTTTGCATAACATATATTAGTGGCTTTCTTCTTTTATTATTGAAACTTCCTCTTCTTTCCTTTAGTCCTGTTAAAGACGAAGCTAAGATAATTGTACTACTAGTTTCTATTAGTTCATCGAAAGGAACAGTTAGTGCCTATATTTATTTTATTTTTTATTTTAAAGAGAATGAAAACATTAAAAACAATACAGAAT
The DNA here is from genome assembly GCF_000276665.1 of Chinchilla lanigera. NCBI lineage: Eukaryota > Metazoa > Chordata > Mammalia > Rodentia > Chinchillidae > Chinchilla > Chinchilla lanigera. Next base: position 8,912,358 of record NW_004955451.1, read on the forward strand.
TTCAAAATAAGATGATAGGAAATTAACAATGGTTGTTATAGTTCATATTGTTATTTTTAAAGTAGTTGTTCAGATTACTAGATATAGGCATACTGTTAAAAAAAAGCATTAATTGTTCCTTTCAGCAAAGCAGTAGAAATTAGTAATACAATTATCTTAGCTATCATTTTATATATATATATATATATAGTTTGATCAGTTTTGCATGTCTGTACCTGGTAATCTGAGCAACTACTTTGAAGACAACAATATGCAGTATAATAACCATTGTTGATTTCCGATCATCTTGTTTTGAAATTCTGTATCCTTTTATTGTTTTTCTGTCTCTAAAAGAAGCCTAAGCTGGTTGTGGTTGTCCCATTATTCAATGGGAGGTCTGTGGAATGCAGAATAGTCTATATTTACTATCCGAGGACCGAACTGACATTACCAGGGATATAGCATGTGTAAGGTGCAATCATAGTCGTCCTTGATGGCTTTTAGGGCATGTAATTAAATACTATTCACCTAGTATTTGACATAAATTGTATTCCCTTTCACTGGAGAGTACTCCATTCCTAAAATACCCCCAAACAGTGTCTAGGTAAAAGCTAAATAGCATAATATCCAATAACAGATATTCACATTTATCTATTTAAGAAAATTCATTTTAATGCTATTCACAGGAATTAATCAATCCTGCATTCTGACTCTGTAAGGGCTAGAATATCCAAATGGTCAAGTAACAAGCTAATCATGGTTCCATCAGCACACTAAACTATTTGTACTAATATGAACTGTGATGATTTTGTTTTATATCATCTAAGGCACATATCCTGCTTAAGGGAGGAAAGGGTTATGATTTGAAGTTGTGGACAGCCGCCAAAGCTAAATCTCCTTTATACCTGTTCAGAAAGTTTAATCTTTAAATCTTTTACTTCAGCCACAAAAGACAATCTTCCTTGTGGACAGACTGAAAAAGCATAAAGGATTCTGAAGCTTTTTGGAATGATTTTATTACCTCAAGATTGAGATCGCTAGTTGGGGATGATGTCTACGCAAAGAAAACAATAGTTTCATAAATATGCTTATTCATTCGGTAGTTTTTTTTGTTCCTTATATGTATAAGACATTCATACAAAATAATATTATTGAAGGAGGTTGTAAAACAAATAAAAGATAACAGGGTAATATGCATGACATAAAAAATTCTTGCAAATTGGAAAAAAATAGGTGGAAGATCAAAAGAAATAACAGATAGAAGAAAAATAACCAGCATACAATTAATAAGATCAAATTTGGTATTGGTCAGGGGCTTACAAATCAATGTAAGGAGATATCACTTTTACCCACCACAGTGGCAAAATTTTAAAGAAGAAAAGTAAGAGTTATTTCTGACAGGGAACCTAAATGGTAGCCCAGTCTTTAGAACCACTTTCTAAAATTAAAAATGTCTTTAACTTGAGTAATCCCAGTCCTTGGAATTTACTCCAAAGAGTTAAAAGCTTTATGTATTGGCATATTTATAAAAGCAATGCTCATAATGGAAATAAGTAAGTAAAGTGGATAATTAACAAAAAAAAATAGAATAATCATATACATCCACAATGTGGAGCTTTATATAGTCACTAAATGTAGACTTACATTAGTCACCATGGAGTAATCTATTGGTTATTACTGAACAAACATACAAAGCACAAACAGCACACAAAACAAATACAATAATTTGTATTTTTCACTGAAATTCCAAAATACTTATGCATATATACAGAAATAAGTTCATTTTGCTCATAATCACATCAGCTTGCAAAATGAATAATTTTTAACAATGGTTTAATAGAGTTAAATAAACTGGGGCAAGGTCTGAAAGAATTCAAAGATAGACCCATGTTTCGAAAAGTGTTTACCAGTGAGACATGAAAGAAAGTAGAAGTAGGTGGAAGAAAGAGAAAGATAAAATGAAAGGTAATAAAAAAAAAACATAGCTAGGATATAGTGTAATTTCCTATTAGTAAAAATTATGCATGTGCTAGGATGTGTATACTTATAAAAAATTGTACTGTAATCTGGCACATGGTTTATTATCAACTTAGTAAAATGTTGCTCAAAATTCAAGATAGCGGTTCTCTAAGGTGAGGCATGTGACTTTGGGTAAAAGATAAGAGATTTAGCCAAAAAAGAGCATCTAAGATCTATAAGGCTATTAACTTTTTTATAATGTTAATTTGTATATATTGTATAACATACAATATACTGGTTTGTATCATGAAATATAATGCACCATTTTAATGAAATACCAAAACAACAATTCAGATGAAATAAATTCTGTAAAAAATAGAATACCAAATCCAAAAATAATATGTAATAATAGCCACTATAGTGAAATATTAAACAGGACCTACACATCAATTTCAGAGGGAGGTTTATATATTTTTGGGAAGAAAGATATGTTAAAAATAACATGTATGAGTTTTCAAAAGTTGAAGCTAAACAATAGTAAATTGTATCACTGCTTCAAATTTCCATTGCCCATCTTGTGAAAAGAATGTAGCTCTCAATAACACTGATATCAAAGTTGAATTCATATACATTGTTGGAGGGAGTGTTAAGTGGTAAAACTGTTTTGAAAAACTGACAATATCCAGTAAAGCTAAACTTGTACACATGAGTAACCTCAGTGTTTTTTAATTAGTAGGAATACTCTATTATTTTTAGAAATATATGTTTTCACTAATGGTCATACTTCAGAATAATTCTTTGCTTTGGTTTTTTGATACAGGGTCTCACTATGTAGTTCAGGCAGGCTTTGAACTCACTATGTAGTCTGGGCTGGTCTTGAACTCACAGCAATCTTCTTGTCTCAGCCTCCTGAATGCTGGGATCAGATCATGAGTCACTCTATACCTGATAATATGAGTAATTATAGCATAATGATCTAAATAACGGTCCAAACTCAAAGCTATAAAAATTATTATCAGTCTTAGAATGCATGAAGAAAATTCATACAATAGAATACCACACAGGCACTGGAATGAAATAGTGCTAGACACAATGATACAGATGAATATCACAAACAAAATATTACCTGCAAGCTAAAAAGTCAAAAAAGAGTTCATGATGAGGATTCCTATGTTTATACTTATAAACCTCAAAAACTAGCATAATAATGTACTCTGATATAAATCAAAACATCTACCAGAAAGAAGTGAGTAGAAAGTGCCATGAGACAATATTGGGGCATTGAGATTACTTTGTGTTTTGATCTACATGATGATTAACTGAGTGTGTTCTCCTTGAAAACTTACCAACTATTCACTGCTGATTTGTGTATAGTTGCATTTTTATGTAGCATACATTACTAAACTGGTTAATGTAAAGTGTTTTTGAATGTAAAGGAAAATAAGAATATGTACACATACTCAGAAATGTTAATAACAGTACTGACTAAAAATACAAATGTCAGTGGATTCTCTGTTTTTGTACCAGTTTTATTATCTCTATTTCATCCACAAATAACATTCTTAAATCTGACCAATTAACCAATGGAATACAGTAGGAAGATGTAATGTAGACTAATGAACCAATCTGAAAAGCTAAAATATATTCCCATTAGGAAAAAAAATGAAAACAACATCTGCTTAACAAGGTAGTAAGTTATATATGCAGAGACTATGTGGATATGTATCATACCATATATAGTGCTAAATTATATACACTTCTCAGGCATGTAAACATCATTAATAAAGTACCATTAGTATTGTTAAGTCATTTCTGCAAACATTCATCCGTACCACATGGTATGCACTTTTATATATTATTATACCATTCAACATAAGTGCTACTATTATTTTGGCAGATGATAAAGCATAGATGTTTGCTAAGTGAAATCCAATATTTTAACATTATTAGAAAGAAAGCACTGGACCTCAGAATTTATTTCAGGCAGTCATAGAATTTATGTTATTTCTAAGTAGGAAAGATACTCTTCCGTTTTTCTTCATGTGTAAAAACAAGTGCACAAAAATTGGTTTACGTGAACATTCCTAATGCAATGTTCAAAACTATTCCCAGGTATATTAATTTTTAAAATCTTTTACTTTTATAAATTGGGTCAACACTGAAGGATATTTCGCTGAAAACAATACTCAGAATTTCTACTAGAAGTTTCACTCTCGCTGGGGTTTCTTTCCATGACTTGCCTGGTGTTACACAGTTGCTACTGAAAAGGGTTTCAGTGCTAGGAACATCACACGTTCTTCCACCTCCCTGTCCTGTGTAGTCTTTGTATTCCCATAATTTCTAAAAATCATAGGTATTTTATATTAAAAAGATTACAGGTAATGGAAATGCTTTAATATTATGCATCCAATGAGCCCTTGAACCTTTTAATCCTAGCTCTATGTAAGCCTTGCACTTACCCTTTAAGTGTGCTATTCAGCCTCAGCCTTCTCCTGGCTTTTTCAGCCTTCCCAGAAGGCCCTTGGTGATGCTGCTGTTGCTGCGCCTGCACACTTGATGACCTTTCTCACCCGGATGTGGAGCCATTTGACCGGAAGCTTCAAATCATTTGGATTTGTCCCTGGATGTCACTCAGTTGTGGAGGATCTGCCTAGTATGTGTGAGGCCCTGGGTTTGACCCTGGCACACGATGAGAAAAATCGAAACTAAATAAAGGGCTGTAACGCCACGAAAGCTTTATGATACCCAACATCACTAGGAGATTTGAGTAGGGATGGGGATGGATGAGCTTTGTCATTTGTAAAAGTGGGAGCATTGATAAAAGAAGTAAAGCATTGAAAGGTTTGGGTCTTGTACCTGCTTGTGGTCAGTAGCTGGATCTTTACTTGAATGCACAGGATGTGAAATGCCCAGATAAATTTATTAATACCGGATCTAGCCTAGCCTGCCTATGAGTGTAAGCAGGTTATATTAGATATGAGCACGAAACATTACCGATCACTTGTTAAAGGATCAGTTTACTTCCTTCCGTGAAACAAGGTGTCTGTGAGATGCAGCGGTCCCTCCCGGACCCCCCAAAATGAATGTGGTTCTGGCCAGTCTTTAAAGCACAGAACATACCTCAAAGCCAAGGGCTCATATTTCAGGCGGTCCATCCATGCACCTGTTTTATCCTTTACTCCTTGTTTTTTTCTCTTTTCCTTGTGAACTGTGGATTTGGAGCCTCAACTCCTGATCATTGCCTCAAGCCTAGTTTAGAAAAGGGACCAGTCACTTTGGAACTCTAATCGATAACTAATTTCATCATGGCAGATACTGAGTTAATTGCACTCTGCTCATTCTAAGTGTTTAAAAGTTACATTTCCTCAGGTCAGTAAAATGTCTGTTATGTTTTTTGGACACTTCATGGTGAAGATCATGCTCTCCTGAATGCGTTCTACTTTTCCAGTCATCTTCAAAAATTTAAGCCAGCTGAAAACAGATTTCTTGACATCCTGACCAGTGTAGAGGATGCAAGCTGCTCTTGATATTCTAAAGGGTTCTGTTGCACTGATCCATCAAACTGATTTTGATCCCCAGGTTTCACTGGCTTATTTATTTCCTCCTGGTTTTTGCTTTTAACTTCTACCTTACCTTCCTAGTGAGTTGAAGATTTTTTTAAAGAATCACAATAAAGCACGTTAAAATACTTTCTTGAGTTACACTTGATGATAAACATTGAATTCTCTGATTGTCGCTGTGTGTTTTAGGTATTCTCCCCTGCACAGTGTCTTTGAATTTAGAAAGCTTACCTTCTGTGTTTCCTTATTTCACAGAAAAGTAAACTACCTTGGATGCAAAGAAAATGCATTCACTGAGTGATGCTTCAGCTTTACTGGGAATGTCATTTCCTCTCTTCATTCTCTCATTCATTCATTCTTTTATTTGTTCTTCACACAGTTCTCCTTTTTGTATAACAAAAGACAGTTCATGTGGGGACACATATAGAAAAGAAAGACAATATACAGTAACTGTGAACTGGTAGGAGTCTTCAGAGTGGAAGGCCCTTTCTGCAGTTCTTGAAAGCCAGTTATATCAGAAATTGTATTATGTAGTAGGAACATAAAGAAATAGAAAATAAGTCTTATATCCCCAAAGAAATCACAGATAAATAAGATATTAGCAAATGAAAAAATATTATTATAGCTGGTTAAAGAGTAGATAGTAGAGTTTAAATGAGGCATTCCTAGAAAGCAGGGATTGCTGCCTTTTTTTTGTTTTTATTATCATAGTTATCTAAACAAAGAAATCACTAAGTGCATACTTTATGAATTTTCGTTTAGCTCCTCATTCATTTTCTCCCATAATGAATAATATCATTAAATTAGGGGTTCCTCCTCCTGCCTGAAACTTTAAAGCCATTCCATTTCTCCAGCAATGCTATACAAAACGTCACTTCTAACTCCAGCAAGGTGTGTAGCATCCCTTTGCCAAAATCTTTTGCAAAAATACCAGTAGCTATGGTCCAGTGAACCAAACTCAGTTTGTCAACACCATCTGTGTGTTTGGGGTGTTTACATTCAGTTTCCTCCTTTCTTTTCCAAAATCACAACATTTGCTTGGAAAGCAATGTAAAACGACACCTGTGCTCCAAGATCTTTAAATTCATATTCTAAACTTCAAAAGGATAAAGGGTACATTCCAGAGTACATTTTCCTCCTCTAAAATGATTTCCTTACACTATCAGTCAAGTTTTCAACTGCAAGCAGCAGGAAACAACTTTGGTTCATTTAAGAATAAAATTCTGGTAAGCACATTGCACCATGGACAGGGAAGCTTTGGAATCAAATTCTGCCAACTGCAAAGCAGGAGAGGCCAGTTATCAGCCATAACCCAGCCGAAATTATGCCACAACAGCAAGTACAGTGAGGTAGACCACAATGCTTGCACAATGCCCCTGCATCCTGGTCTGTATGGCTCTACTCAGTCATTGCTGCCTGGGAAGTTCAATATTCTTCTACTTCCACCAGTTAGGGCACTTCTGATTGGCCAATTTGGATGATATGCCTATATCCTGGTGGCAACAGTCTGAGTGATATGCCGGTCCTTCCACTCTGAAGGGGTATAATGGAAGGATTCTTCAAATATTAAATGGGGCAAAAGTGAGAAAACCAAGAAATGCCTACTTCTCACATGTTCTAAGTATTGGATAAAGAAGAGGGAGATTACAGCACTTGGTAAATAATTCCAGAACAAAACATGAATCAAAATTCTGCCAAAAAAGCATACTCCTTACTTAGAATAGATGCAAATATAGCCATACTGTACATTACTCTGCTAAAGGGATCTATACACATCTTTATGTGATACATTTCATACTTGTAACACTTTTCCTGAAACCTCAGGATTTTCCACATGGAAAAAGTTGTAGAATTTTATCAAGAAAGAGGTGTATTCTTATCTTCCAAGTGTTTCATTTTCCCTCTAGAAGATATTTAAAATGCAATTTTGTTAAAAGGAGGACAAATTTTTAATAATCCCGCCACATCCAGAAATTCTGGATACAGGTTGATGGGCCTTGTATTTTTATTTCTTTTTTGTTTGTGTTTTTTGTTTTTGTTTGTTTGATTATTTTTTGCTTTTTGAGAAAAGGTCTCTCTATGTAGTCCATACTGACCTCAAACTCACTGTGTAACCTAGGCTGGCTTTGAACCCACAGTGATCCTCCTGCCTTGGTTTCCCAAATCTGGGAGTATAGGCATGTGCCACCACACCCTGTAATGGCTCCATGGTGCTTTTAAACATGTTTCCATGCCTATATTTTACCTCTATATTTGTAGTACAAAAAGTATGAGCATGTGACTGTTTATACTTTTATGGCTTATTTTATCATACATATCTTCAATCTCAAAATTTCTATATCACTCCTATGGGAATAGATTATTCCATTTTATTTTGTTCTCATGGTTTTTTTGTTTAATTCCCCATGCTTGAAACATTTCCATTTGCCTCCTTCTTTTTCTTTTTTTATCTTGTATGGTATTTGTGTACTGTCAGTGGGCATTTTTTACTTTTTGAGTGATAGTATAAAATCAGGTGGGCAGACCAATTGACATTTTCACATAATTGGTGAGTTCCCAGGCAAGATGACAAATAAAGTACATACCCTACAGGTCACTGAAACATTTCCCTCGTTGTTCATACCTCCAGGGTATGGATGTGGACTCTCGACCTTCTCATTAACCAGCAGCAAACCTTTCCTAGTGACTGCTGCAGGTAGTACCTAGGTTGTGACACTTTGAGCCCTTTTGAGCTTCTATGTGCCGAGCACTCTGCAAAATGCTTCACTGCCTTTCCTTCTCTACTGCTCTGTCTCTAGTCCCTGTTAATAAGTCAGCTGCTTTCCTGTAGAAGAGAAAAAATGGGTTGGAGAACAGTTGTTTATATTGCAGTAGGATGAGACTTTTGCAATGTAATGGACAGATCACAGTGAGCACTCTTTCCAGTGTCAGACAAATCAAAACAAAAATATTAGTGTTTCCACTTTGCAATTGTTTTTTAGTAGGAAATTGACTCAAATATCCAACTCTCCATGTTCTCCTCTGCAAGAGAATAATAATACATGTATCATAGTTATTGTGATGACCTGTTCGTCTTAAAAACATGAATTTGTATACAGTAGTAATTAATCCAAATTATGTTAACGTATAATGAATACACAGAGACTTACCTTTGCACATTTCCAAAATTATCTGATCTGTTGCTACATTTTAGCTCATCATATGCACTGCAGATTCATTTGTATAGGTAATTGTTAAAACATTCCCTTGGTTATTTTTAACTGTTTTTAAGGTTAACCTTTTGGCTGTAACTAAACATACTCTATGAAATAAGCTATAAAGTTTACTAAAAATACTAGAACAATTGTTATTCCATCTCTCCTGTATGTCTTCAACTCTTTTCTTAAAGATACACAGAATATCCTGTACTGAATTACATTTAAATCAATACAGTCCCTTGAAACATTAGCTATACAACAATCCTTTCAGATATTAGCTACATCTATCCACATATGGGACATTGAGGATTTGGGTTTTTCTTTTATGTATTTTTAAATCGTAAGCATCTTAAAATTCAGCATAATCTCTTTTTCTCTTACAATAGATTTATATTTTTTTCTTCCTCACACAGTCAAGTCAAATAAGTACTTTTCTCCTACTTAGTAACCTTTCCTTGCAAAAATTGGTCCACAGTTTCATAACCACTACAACAAAATAATAGCTACCATATGAAACTGAATTAAATTTATTTTGTATGTACTCGTTGTCATCAAAATAATTCACTGACATATAAAAGAAAAATGGCATTATTGTATTAGAGGTATTATTATTATTACAATCATTATCTCCATATTATATATGAATAAATAAATTGTAATCAATTCAAGGACTTAATTCAAATCACTCAGAAAAAAATTGAACCACCAAATTGTCATATGAACGTAAATTCTCCTAAAACTGAACTCCTCTACAGAAGAGACTTTGGCTAAAAAATTGATCTTTGGTATTCACCTTTTGCGTTTGTAAAAATAACTATAAACAAATAAGTACAAGACAGATATTGATAGGTATATAGGTGCTTGTGAAATGTTCATGTGCTTTTGCTCACTATTGACAATAAATTTTTATTGACAGGGTTTTGCATACCATTGGCCTTTACCTATTGCATTCAGTTGTCTGCAATATTCATTAGTTTGGGAATTTACTGTTTTAAAAAAATGTAATAAAGCCACCAGTGGTCAGTCTTTGCTTTATTTTTTTTTGGTTTTGGTTTTTCTCCGGTACCGGGAACCGAACTCACGACCTTGCACTTGCCAGGCAGGTGCTTTTGCCGCTGAGCTAAATCCCCAGCCCCCAGTCTTTGCTTTAGCAAACAATTCTGCTTAGGAACCTAGGATTTAAAGGTCAGTAAAACAAGATCCTTGACTTTGAGAACTCCAAGTTATATAAAAAAGTATAATTCTGGTTATTTTTGTATAATATATGCACATATTAAGTTATGAGAATGAATTCTGTCTGTGGAAGTGGTAAAATTTCACCATAAATATGATAGAAGTGTTCTGGATAAATGGGTTCTTCCTGAGGAATAGGCCCACATATTTCATCAGATTCTCATAAGAGTCCATAAACCAAAGGGATTTTAAGAAGTGCTGCTTTTTTAAATAAAGATGAGTAATGCCAAGGTTAATTGAGTAGAGGAAGGCTAGATAGAAACTGGTTTATATACCAACGTATGGACCAGTATATGTATTGAGGAGGCTTTAGGTCATATTTAAACAAAATCACATGACGAATTTTGTGTTTTAGATAGCTCACTTCAATTACTAGCTTGTAAATTAAAAAAAAAAAAAAAAAAAAAAGCCTGAATGGCCATTTTCACTATGTTGTTCTTCCTATCCATGAGCAAGGGATATCTTTCCATTTTGTGATATCCTCTTCAATCTCCTTTTTCAGAGTACTGTAACTTTCAATGTTTAGATCTTTTCATCCTTTGTTGGACTGATTCCTAAGTACTTTTTTTAAATGCAGTTGTGAAAGGTGTTGTTTCCTTAATTTTTTTTTTAGTGTGTTTGTAGTTTGGGTACAGGAAAGTTATTGATTTTTGAGAGTTGACTTTGTATCCAGCTGTGCTACTGAATTCAATTATTAAATTTACTAGTCTTTTGGTGGAGGTTTGGGGGTCTTCTCTGTAAAGTCTCATTTCATCCACAAATAATGATAATTTAACTTCTTCCTTTCCTACTTTATTGCTTTTATTTCTTTCCCTAATGCAATTGCTCTGTCTAATGTTTCCAGAACCACATTAAATAGGAGTGGTGATAGTGGACACCTTTGTCTTGTTCCTGACTTTAGAGTAAAAGTTTTCCATTTTGACCAATAGTACATTTAGTACAATGTTAGCTGTTAGTTAGTTATAGATGGCTTTTATCA
>NW_004955451.1:8923609-8950997 GCF_000276665.1 Chinchilla lanigera
TTGGAACTAGAAGAGTCCTAGAATAGCAAAAACAATCCTAGGCAACAAAGCATTGGCAGAAGGTATGACAATCTCTTACTTAAAATTAGACAACAAAGCTACTCTGATTAAAACAGAATAGTACTGGCAAAAAAAAACAAAACAAAACAACAACAAAAAAAAACAGACCAGAGGATTAATGGAAGAGTTTGGAAGATCCAGAAACAAGTCCAAGCACACTCAGACACCTTATCATTGACAAAGGGGTCAAATACATTCACTGAAAGAAAGAGAGCCTTTTTAATAAATGGTGCTGGAGAAACTGTTTTTCCACATGGTAAAGATTAAAACTAGACCCATGTATCACATTATGAACCAAACTAAAATTGAAATGATTCAAAGATCTAAACATTAAATCAGAAACACTAAGCATACTGGAAGAGAGAATAGGTAGGCCTCTTGAAGCATAGGTGTAGGCAAAGATTTCATGAACAAAACCCCAGTGCATGGGAACTAATACAAAGAATCAACAACTGGGATCTCATCCTATTGAAAAGTTTTTGCACACCAAAATAAATTACCAAAAGAGTGAAAAGACAACCTATATAGTGGAAAAAATTTTAGCCAGTTATCCCTCAGACATGTGACTCATGCCTAACACATATAAAATATTGAAAAAAATCAGATGCCCCAAATTTAAATACCTGATCCAAAAATGGGCATCTGAGATAAATACACATTTCTCAGAGGAAGAAATACAAATAACAAATAAATATATGGAGTAAATGCACAATATCACTGGTCATTTGAGAGATACAAATTCAAACAACATTGAGATTCTATCTCACTACAGAAAAATGGCTATCAGCAAGATGTCAATCCATAACACATGCTGGAGGGGCTGCGGGGAAAAGAAATCTTTCTCCATTATTGGTGGAGTGGAGACTGGTGCAACCACTGTGGAAATCAATGTGGAGATTCCTCTAAAAGTTAAGATTAGAGATCTCTTTTGACACAGCTATTCTCTTTCTGGATATTTTCCTGGAAGACAAAACATCATACTACAGTGATATACATTTACCCATGTTTATAGCCACACAGGTTTTAACAGCTAAATCTTGTGAAGAATCCAAAAGCCCATGAATCAAGGAATGGATAAAGAAGATGTGTTTTTTTTTTTTTTTTTTTTTCATACAATGGAGTACTACTCAGCCATAAAATGATAAACTTGAGACATTTTTAGATAAATGGAGACACCTTGAGACCATATTCTTAAATGAAATATATCAGTCACACATGTGTAAATATCTCACAATGTTTCTCTGTTGTGAGGAACTAAAAGTGTAAATAAGGACCAAAGGTATTGTGGTAGAATAGATCTTGTGAAACATGAAGAAATAGTATAAAAGGAAGTGGAACTAGGAAGAGAGGAGGGGAAAATGAAGGAAGGGAAAAGAAAAATGAAATGATAAAAGAAGACTAAAATGGAAACAAAAGTTTATAAATCAGGAAAGAAAGAGGGGTTAAAGGGAAGAGAGGGGATTGAGAAAAAAAGAGGAATCAAGATATATCATATACAGGTACAGGGCTGGGGTTATAGCTCAGCAGCATAACCACCTACCTGGAAAGCGCAAGGTCTTGAGTTCAATCCCAGGTAACAAATAAAAAAAGAAAAGTCATATACAGGTGCAAATTCCCTGTGATGAATACGATCTAAATATATCTAAACATATCTATATTGTGCCAATAAACTTTAAAAAGTTTTCAATTTGAATATATCTTGAAACATACTAATGTATTTTATTTTCATCCAAAATATATACAGAGATAAGTTTCTATATCATAGGACAGCACATTCACCTGTAGGTACTTAGCAGAATATGTTGAAGGACTCATCACATGCAATTGGGATCACGAATCATATTCTACATATCTGCTACACAAAACTGAAAATATTAATGCAGTTATTGCAATAGGTTGATTTTCTTTACAGGGACTCCTCCCTAGTGCCATTTAATTCCACTAAAATATTCCTGCCCTGCATGTTTCGAAGAGCAGATTTATTTTTTCTTCCTTTTGTTTAGTTAATGAGAAACAGCTTAGTTAATGGTTATTATTTTCCTCTCGATGCATTTATTTGCCACTCATATATTTACACTACCATTAGTAAAAGTCCACGTAGCTAATTAATTCTAAGAAATAGAAAGTATGACATACTTCCAGAGGAAATAACCTAACATTTACTAGATGCTTCCTATGTTTAAAGCGATTAAATCTATAATCTTATTTAAAAGGGCAAGCAGAAGTAGTAGATACATTTCTTGGAATAACAATCTCCATATAAAATTAGAATATTTTCAGTGACTAGTACTAAAATTTAGCTCAAAACCACAGCCAGTGTAATAATGAAGGAATCCTTAATTTTAAAAGGTCATCATTTCTCAGGAGTGTTCACCATCCGTTCAGTCTGGTCATCATGAGCAGTAACATCCTCTCTACAAGTCCTGACTTGGTATTATCTGCTATGTATGTAGGTAGCATATTGTGTCACTGAATGGTTTAAAGATCTAGCATGTAGAACAAGCCTGTTTTGTGGGAAATCCTTATTCACTAAAAAATAATCGTGGCAGATTTTCTTCAAAAAAAAAGCAAACGCTTTTGCAATTCAGCAACTGATTTTTTTTTTTCATTTAAAGAAAGGTATTTTGCTTGCAGGGAAAATAGTACAGATTCATTTTAATGAGAACCTTTGAAATGTATTTATCTTTAGGGCATGTGGGCATCTTTATGCTGTTTGTCTTATGTCTTTCTTGAAATAAAATGTACATACGTTACCTTTAAAAAAAAAGTTCTGGCCTGATACACTATCTTTCAACCCCTATATCCTCCTACCAGAGCTATACACTGGCCAGAAACATACTCTGCTGATATAATAACACCCTTTGAAATCATCACATAGTCACTGTTCAGATTATTCATAATGTTTCCCTTGCTACTTAAGAAGCAGAGCAACACCACAGATGTTGCATCTGTTTTAGTAGCTCTCTAAGGGAGAAACCTTTCCTTCTTAATGTCTGGTAGTATCACAACATTTATTTCTTTTATGTTTTTTAATTTTTAATGTCTTCAGAACTTCATTTCTTGTAGTGTCAGTTATGCTGAAAAACATCCAAATAATGCAGCAATTAATGCATTAAGATTGAGTCTAGTGTCTCATATTCCTAGTAAGAACTGTCTCGAAAATGAGAGCAGGACATTTATTCCTCAAATCCTGCTGGCCCAAATATCCCATTTCCAGTTCAAGAAACTTTTAACCAGCAATTTCAATTTCAATGTGTATATTTATTTTATTTTTTCATTTCATTTCAAAAGATATTGGTCTTTTCTGCAAATAGAACCACTGATGACTGGCCATAACAGTGGCAAATGACCTAAGAATTCAAGTTAAGTCACCTTACAACTCCACCTCATAATGGTATCAAGAGCAATACAGCACAACTATCAAGGTACTTTTGAAATGCTCCTACCAAATGAATAGAAAAGAAGCATTTGGTTGTATAAATCTTGAGGATAAGCACTTATTAGGGTTGGGTGAATAGAAAATATTTCATTAGAAGAAAACAGCCTCGATATAGTTGGAGGCTGGATAAGGTTCACAAGGTGAAGAGTGTAGGTCTTGAAGAGTGAATAGCATGAGCTGATCACTAGTGTGAACACAGGTAGAAATGTCAGATTCTGTAAAAGAATCTTACTGGATTCACTTATGGAATGTTATTTCCTGAAAATGCCCATAGGATTTCTTACAATAATAAATAATAGATACAGTGTTCATCAGTGGTGATAATGTCAATTATTTTGTGTGCATTTAGGGCATCTTAGTACTAAGCATTTAAACATGCATTGCTGAGATCTGAAGGCTCCTGCTGAGTGAGTCACCTTAGCTCAGCTTGAATAAGTCTTACCAGGCGATTATTTGATTATAAAAAAGTATTAAAAATAAAAGCTCACACACATTTTGGTGCATTGAGGTAACTAATAGTGCCAAAATCATACTTCTCATAGAAAGAGTACCCCTTGAAGGGCTTTACCAGATAATCCATACTAATTCATGCCAAATTTTGTTGCCTGCAGTTTCTTGTAGTTTTTATTCCATGTAGCATGCTTGTGAACAAGTACTGTGTGGGATGCTGGATTAAATATGCCTAATAAATATGAGCTCTGCTTTCTCAAGGGCCATAATAAAAATGACTGTCATTTATGTGAGCGTCTACACAAGAATAAATTATTATAGCCACTCATAGTGACACTTGTTTCTCAAACACCCACTGCAAATGGGTAAAATTACTTCTCTTTCTCTCCCTCTACTCTTTCTGAAGGGATAGAAAACAAACAGTTCCTTTGAGTTTGAATTGCATCTGAAGAAAGATGCGTAGTTTGAATTGCTGTTGAATTTCACTACAAAATAATGAAAGATAAGGAGATGCATCCTATATTTTGGACAGAGAAACGAGAGCTTAAATATTTTACTATAATGAACAATTATTTGGTTGCAAATGGCTGTTTGGTGCCATTTATTTTGTTAAAGTTTGCTTCATAGCAATCTACCCCAAAACCCCGGGGTAGAACCACCAAAACCTGTCATCAGCTGTGAATTAGGTTACAGGGACATTAATCTTACTGACTACTGGGGAAGATTTTTGTTTGATATTATGCATTAACCATATCAATTTTCCCTTGTATACCTGTAAAAAATTGCTATATGTAGTATAGCCCAAAAACGACCTCCAACTTAGAATAATTAAGAACTCAGCTCACACTGTAGAATGTTAGTATTAGAAAAAAAGTAAAATGTGACATTAATTGTAAGTTATAAACATTGGCAATTTTAGATTCCTGATACTAAATATTTACTACACAATCAGCCAGATTAACTTTGTAGATGCCTCAGTGCAAATACGTTTTCACTGAGGGGAGTGTTAGTAAGCCAATTTTGGGATTGGTAAAGTACTGATACATAAATGAAGCATTTTAGAGAAAATCTTAAGCTCTAAAACTAGAGAGCTGAATCTCTGTTTGAATAGCACAGATAATTCCACATTGAAAATGACTGGCATCTTGTTTGTTATGAAGCATTGTGGAGATTTATATATTTCATTTATTTTCTCTCTTTGAAGATAAACATGAAACATAAAGAGAAGTATATATGAAGAGGGAAAAGAAGAAAAGGGAGAAAGGTTGCTGAGATTTTTTTTTACAAAACTCCCACAGTAAATCTTTTACTTTCTGTCTAGAAATCAGCAATTTTTAAGGTTAAAAAATGAGGATGAACTGCCTTTGTTTGTATCATTTCAAAGCCCTCTAAAGCAATGTTCTACTGGTCTTTGTAGACCACATCTGTCTGCATGTACACTCACACTGAAAACTTTAACACTTTATTCATCTTTTTCTTCCTTCTTCATTTATTTATTTAACCCTTAATATAAAATAAGATGAGGGTAAATCCTTACCTAACTGCAGTACACATTTTGGAGAGGCAAGTAAATGAAATGTAAATTATAATTCCACACAGTGTGTACCACAAGAGGTTTCCAAAGGAGATGCAGTCATGGGCTACAGGAAAGAAATCTAACACAGCGTGATGAACGCAGGAGACTTTTCAAACTGAGTCATTTAATTATGCAATGAATGGAAATTATACCTTTCAATACGGCATGATGTTTCCAAGGAGGAAAAGCACATAGGCGTAAATAGAAAAAATCAAATATAATGAGATATTTGTATGTGTACAGCATACTGTCTGTACACAAACCCAAATAGTATCCAGGATGATTTTATACTTCTTAATAGTATGTTTTATATAGTACAACATAGCACTATGATGTTTGGCTTTTGCACAAAGTCAAAATTACCATGAAAGGTAAATGTTTTGAATGGATTTAGTACGTCAAGACAGCCATGGAAGCACAACTAGAGTCTCACGAAGGAGGACTCTCAGAACTGCTTCTGCAAGTGGCAAGAACAATGGGATAAATGTGTTTGAAGCGAGAGCAAGTATTTTGAGGGAGATTAATGGCAATGTGTCTTTACTGTAATATTTTTTAAAAATTTTGACACATACCACATTTTTCATGAATGCCTCCTATGACTGCTTTGTTGAAAAAAGTCACAGCACATCTTTCATAATTGCAGCCTAAGTGACAGTTTCCAACACTCTGGAAAACAGAGAAGCTGGTGATGCTAGGAAGAAAAAGAGTGATGATGTGACAGGTAAGGGACTAGGAGAGGGCCAGGGACAGAATTACATTGCCTTTTTACTGAATGTGGATAAAAGTTCAGTAGGAATTAAATTCTTTTTCTCTAAGCACAGTGTGGGGAATTATGAAACTCAAGGCTGAACTTGGCAGTTTATTTATAATTTTGTAGAAATTTTTTATTTAGAGAAGGAGACAACTAGTGCCACACTTGCCAGCCTTTCTCATCCATTTTGACTTTTTTGGGAATGCTCCGATCCCAGTGCGTGTAGCTTACTAACTTTAAGTTTTATTGTTTTCCAGACTTAATGGGAGTTTGAAAAACAAAGTTGTACTTCTCAGCTTCACTAGTTACTAGCCCAATTATTCAAATACAGGATGACCAAAATTGCATATTGAACAGAACAAGAAACATAAAAATGACAACTTCATCAAATTTCTTCAATACAAGAATTGCATGGCTGAAATGACACCTACCCCTGCACCCCGGAGATAGTACATAAAGAAACATGCTGCCCAAGTGACACTTAGGGTAAAGTGCTAAGTGGTTAAGCCAAGAAGGAAGGAAAATATTGAGACTGCTATAAGAGAGAAGTTATAGACAATCATCTTTCTCCGCAGGCCAAAGGTTATCAACAGAATGTGATTTTATCGCCTAAGTAAGTTTTTCATTGTCTGCTCACATTTTGTTCTCACAACTAGGGCTAAATTATGACAATAAAAATAGAATGTGATAAAAATGTAGGACTACTTCCATTTTTAAAAAATTTAACAAATACAAAGGACTTCTATCTAGAATATATAAAGAATTGAAAAAGATCAGGCCCCCAAATTCAAAGACCCAATCAAAAACTGGGCATCTGAAATGAAAACAAACTTCTCAGATGAAGAAATACAAATGGCAAATAAATATATGAGAAATGTGCAACGTCATTGGTCATTTGAGAAATGCAAATTAAAATGACACTGAGATTCCATCTCACCCCAGAAAGAATGGTTACCATCAAAAAAAAATCAGCCAATGATAAATGCTGGAGGTATTGTGGGGGAAAAGGAACACTTGTACATATGCCGGTGGGAGTTTAGACTGGTGCAACCACTGTGGGAATCAGTGTGGAGAATCCTCAAAAAAATTAGGACTAGAGGTCCCATTCGACCCAGCTATCCCCCTTCTGACTAAAACCATCATACCATACCGATATATGTGCACCCATGTTTATAACAGCACAATTTGTCATAGCTAAATCTTGGAAACAACCCAAAAGCCCATCAACTGAGGAATGAATAAAAAAGATGCGGTATTTTTATACAATAGAGTACTACTCAACTATAAAGAAGGATAAACTCGAGGCTTGTGTAGGTAAATGGAGGCAACTAGAGACCATGCTCATAAGTGAAATAAGTCAGACTCGCATGTGTAAACATTGTATTGTTTCCCTAGTGTAAGGGAAAGAAACTGCTCAAAAGGGAAAGAAATTGCTCAAAAAGAAAGAACAACTAGGATGGGTGAAAAGAGAAAAGAAGAAAGGGAGAAGAAAAAATATATGTACAAAAGATAGATAATATAGTTACAGTACCAACTTCTTTTAGTTCATTAAGAAACGGTTTTTATTATATTGTTTGATCAACTTTGCATGCCTGTATCTTTTGTAATCTGAGCAACTACTTTGAAGATAACAATACACAATGTAGGGGGCAATGAATCTTAGCATATTATTTTAGATAAAATAGTTTTGGTAAAAGCCTACATGGTGCCTTGGGAAGCCTCCCGGGACAGTGTAAGAGCTAATTCCCCAGATCAACACTGCCCAAGAATGTCTCCCCAAGATAAGGGGGTGCCTAGGCCTAGGTAACCCCCCATGACCCTGCCTGGGCAGTTCCATCTCCTGGCCCTGGGTAAACATTGTAACCATAAAGGAAATATATGGTTATCTAAAGGGGACATACAGAACACAGTAGAGAAAATATATATCATTGTGATTGGGCTCATGACGGGAGCCTGACCCGGTTACATGGCACAAGGAAAACAACATGTGGCCAGGGCTACAACATTCCTTTCTGTTACCACGGAAACCAAAAATGTATATAACCTGGGAACAAAGACAGGTCCACTCCCACTTCCCGGACTTGCAAGTCGGGATGAGAGGTGACCGGTCTAAATTAAAACTTTGTGTGTTCTCTTTGGTCTCTTGCGGAATACAGCCCGAATTTTTGCCGTAACAACACTATACTAACCATTGTTGATCTCCTATTATCGTGTTTTGAAATTCTATATTATTGTTTTTTCTCTTTAAAATAAAAAATTAACAAGTAGAAGACACGTTGTCATTAATCCTCTTCAAAATACTACTCCTCAAACACGTTCACCCCATCATTCTTACCACTTTCCAAATCAGTTCTAGAAGTCTCCTTTTGTGAGTCTGTTCAGCTGGGTTATCATGTTTACTTCAATGTCCTGAATCAATTCAACACATTGATTTGGTGATCATTTTGCCCTGAAGGAAAAGCCAGAAGTTGCTGGGTGCCGAATCTCATGGATAAGGAGGGTGAGGCTTTCATGAGCCTGCCTTTCTTTGGGTGGCACTTAGTAGCAGCATTCATTGTATTTTTCATCACACCTCATGGAGATGTTCACGAAACAGGACTTCCAAGATTGCTTCCGACGTGTCAAGAATGATGGATAAGTATGTTTAAAGAAGAGGAACTATTTTGTGGGTGATTAATGGCAACGTGTCTTTTACTGTAATAAATTCTTTAAACTCAAATATCACCTTATGTTTTGATCACACCTCCTATAACATTTTAAAAGTGCTTTTAAAATCAGGCACACCTGAACTTGCAAGCCATATTTACCATTCATTGGCTTTGTCACCTTGGTTAGATTGTCTTCCTATATCTGAATCCTCCAGTATTTTAAATGTTTATGATAGAACTGACCCCATTTAGGTTTTATAAACATTTGCAGAAATAAGGTTGTGATGAAGTAAGTTGGAGCAGACCAGCACATTCATCAAAAACAAATGAGTCACGCTGAATAAAAACTATTTTTTGATGATACTATAAAACTATTGAAGAAATCAAAGGATAAGGTATCAAAAATCCCAAGAGAAAAATGTTCATAGAGGAAGCTTTGAATTCTGCATGCTACTATACCCTTAGGGGTTTATTTAGTACATAGTATAAGACTGAATAGCTAGGGGAAAAAAAGCAAAGAATTTTCAATAGTTTTACATGGTGATGAAGGTAAAATTGAAACTTTGGGCTTTCAAAACAAACAGGATTTGAAAAGCAAAGATGTTTGGAAGACACAGAAGAAATGAGTCAAGGATCTGAGTCTGTTCTTCAAGATATTTCTCATGGATTTAGACGCAAGGTGGGAGATTAAAAAATAAAAAACCTGTACAGTAAAGGTTGAAAGCAATAAAAACTAAGGAATTATGCCTAAACAGAAAATTTGGATGAATCTCATAAACATAATGTGGAATGAAAATTTCAGCCACTCAATCACACCTAAAATGTAAATTTATGAAAGTCAGAATGATTGTTTTGCAGAGAAGAAAATTACTACAAGAGACTGCCAACTTCCTGTAAAAGTGCTGCTAATATTTCATTTATTAATATTGATTATTGTTACGGGGTACATTTATTTTGGGAAAATTACAACCTTTTAACTTATGATTTGTGAATTTTCCATAAGTATGGTGTGCTTTGATAATATTTACTTTCAATTAAATGGAATTATTCCTTTAACATTTTGAAACACAACCACTAATAGGTAAACATGAAAAGCATTGAATAATTTGTCATTGTTACTAATATTATGATATGTCTTTCAATCTAATACAATATAAAACACATGCATGATGCATTTTTTGATAAAGAAAAACATTTACACAATTGTACAGTTTTTATAGATGTGTTTTTTTATTGCTAAAGCAAAGACCTTGGGTTTTGCTATTTGATCCCAAAATTCAATTTGTCTCCAGTGAAAATTGCTTTGTGGGAGGTAATTCTGTGGCAATTGTTTCTTGTCTGTTTTCCATATTAACTGGGGCTTCAGCTAAGCTACATAATCAGAAAGGAATAGCTTATTACACAAGAGAGCTCAGAAATACTTGTGATGAATCAACATGTTGGCAAAGCTCCTTTAGATTTTCCAAATGAAAAGTTTCACAACAGTTGACTGTTAATATCAGTGAGATATTTTCTGCAGAGAAACATCAAAATTACATGACCTCTTCAATTTTTAACAAGAAAATGTTCAATAAATTTCAATTCAAAAATTTCAAAGTTCAAACAAAAAGTACCCTCCAGTGAATAATAAAAGTAAATTTAAGTATTCCTTTGATTTATCTGTTTGGATAAGATGGTGTCTCTGAATATGCTCAAAATTCTACTATGAGGAGAGGAAAGAATAATTTTAATTCATTGGAAGATCTTTTACTAACACAATTTATTAAGCTATCTACCAGTAAGGAAGCTGTTACCTGTCTCAAATTGAACTGCCTGCTAATCTGTTTCCAATCTAATTATAAAATTTATAAATAAACTATATCATTTACGTGGCATGTTTCCTTACAAAATGTTGTAAATAAAATATAAAGAAGAGGGGTTGGGGATTTAGCTCAGTGGCAAAGCGCCTGCCTAGCAAGTGCAAGGTCGTGAGTTCGGTTCCCGGTACCGGAGAAAAACCAAAAAAAACAAACAAACAAACAAACAAACAAAATATAAAGAAGAGAAACCTTAGCACAACTATACCATAATCTTCAGACTTTCTATGCTCTGCTGTGGGATTGCCATATTCTCTGGATTCTGCTTGATTCATCTGTTACAGTGAAGCATATTTTTAATTATAATATTTATACAGATGCTAAAGGGAATTTGAAAAGTAAAAAAAAAACTGGAAACAATAAAAAATTGGTATTATTACCCAGTGTAACAATTATTAATAGTTTAACATAATGTCTATCATTCAATTCTTACAGTATCTTTTAACAAAGATTTGCTCCATTATAGTAGCCTAAAGTGAATTCAATGATTTATACTCCTCAGTGCTTACCCCAGGAGAAATGATGGTATATATGATATATATATAGAGAGATAACTTTTTTCTCTGGATATTATCAAATTTTATTGTTATACCTTTCTCTAGTTTTGTGATTCAAGTATAATATAATTCCCTGTTGAACATTAAGTCAGTTCTAATTTTGATGCATTTTTGATGCATAAAATCTATTTCAGTACTGTGATTATGCCTTGGATGGTTGATTTTTGTCAACCTGACTGGATTGAGAAAATTAATACAGAATGATTTTGGGTGTCTCTATGAAGATGATTGATGTGGGGTTAGCATACTAAGGAGAAGATGACCTGCCCCAAATGACGCTCCAGGTTGCTTCCAAGCCTTCAGCCTCAAATTGGAGCTACATCACTGATGTTTTTTGTTCTGAGGCTTCCCACTTCTCACAGTGAGAAGCTCCTGGTTTCCCTACGTCTCCAGACAGAAGGCCTGACTATCGAGCCTCTGATGGTGTAAGCCAATCTAATACCTCCTTTCTGAAATAAACAAATGTCAACATAAATATACTTTCTTCTGGTTCTACCCTCTAAAGAATGCTGACCAATACCATGACTTTATTAAAGATTACCTGATGTAAAACAGTTGCAATGAAATGTATTAACATTTTGAATATGCTTTTAGTTAATCTCCTTAGGAGATTATTGAATAATGTGGCAATGAAAATATGACAGAACATTCACTTTCATATTTCTTTGTTTACCAAAGACTTTTAGATGTTGTGCATAATTTGTTAACTATGACTTTCTTCTAGTTACTGTGTGGAGCAATTTGATCAAAATGTGAGAAACTTGCTCTTTTTTACACTATATATATATGTTCTTAGACTCAAGAACTATAATATTTTACAGGTACATTTGGAATATGTAGCTAGATAAGCTATAGAAGAAGGAATGGAGGATGAAAGGTAGGAGGGAGAGAGGGAGGGAGGAAGGGAGGAAGGAAGGAAGGGAGGAAGGAAGGAAGGGTCAGGTGCCAGAATATCGTGCCACCTGGAATTTTTTAAATCAGATCTATGAAATGCCTACTGAGCCAGCTCAAAGGAAAGGTTATGTAAAGACAATCACAAGGTAGCTCAATGATTACAAACTGCAGATAATTAGTATTAGTGCTCTGTAGAAGGATATTAGATTTTTGATGAGTAAGGATCATCTTATAACATTCGTGGCCAGTCTAAATGAAGTTTGAAATCTCCCATAGGTAATAGCAGGGTGAAAAGAGGAGGTGGAGTTAAATAATTTCAAATAGGTAATTGATTTGGTCAAACAAGCATGAACAGTTTTTTTTTTTTTTTTTTTATTAAAGCCATAGCAGTGTGAATAATGAGTTGAATTTACTCAGGGAGTGAGAGTGTAAATGTAAAGAGTTGTCCAGTGACCATCATGATGGAATTACTGTTCATTTCTTGGCAGTGTATTATAATTTTAGACCAAATATTTAAGAACAATGACATAGGTTCTTAAATGGCCTGAAATGTTAAATTGTCAGAGTCTCTGCTAAAAGACCACTACTGTAAAAGAAGCTCCTTTCAATATGAACGTTTAGGGCACTCATTAAATGTCTGGTTCAGATACAAGAAAAAAAACACTGTCTTTTTTGGCATCTGTCTTTCACACGTAATGATGAATACTGTCCAGAATCTTAGGTGGGTTTGGATGATTAGACAGACCCTGCTGGTCCTCAGTGGATGCTCACTGCTGGCTTTGGAGGCAAATTGGGAAGCCTGCCACGCTCACTGGTACATTTCCTTTCCGAAGGGCAGCTTGTCACATCTGCTACTTCAGTACGCTTAGAGGAAACGCCTTCAGCACCTAGTACCATCTCCTAGTAGGGTTTTAAGAGAGACAGACAAGTAAATACTCATCAATTAACCAAACAAACCACCCATCCTTTGTTTTAATCTCTGTAGAGTACATGAGTCAGAACGAAAAGGAGTGCAGCTTAATACGCACTTATAATTACTGTGGGTAAGAGACAAATTTGAAGGGATCACATGCTGTAATTTTTCTTACATCTGTAAATCCAAACTTGGTTATAACTCTTGCTTGTAAATTCACTGTTAAGATTATCATTTTTTATTATGAGACTATGAAATGAATAAAAATAATAAGGTAGAATATCTATTGCAATGTTTTATATTGACTATAAAATTTACCTTTCCTAGAGGAGGTACGTGTTAAGACTCAGTATTGTATGTACACAATGCCTTTCCCTGAAACAACAAGCAAACACAATATTTTTCTAATGAAGATTATCAAAACTGAAGATAACTCACTGGTAAATTAATAACTTCATAATCCAAAAAGAGCATATCTTGTATCATTATTCTCAAAACATACATGCAAATATACCATTTTAGCACATAAAACAAAAAAAGAACATCAGTGAGTGATCCAGAGATTCGTACTACTTTTGTCGTATTAAATAAGCTATAAGTGATCTATTTAGATGGAAGACATTAGGTATATCTTAAATAGTAAAATCCTTTATTAAAAAATGTAACAGTAACTATTATTTTGATCAACACTCATTAGACCTTTTATTTTCTAAATTAACATTAAAACTTTTCTTCAAAAACGCTTTGAAATCTGGGATAAATAGTACTCGATTTTGTTAAGGAAATATGTGACTAATACTTCATTATAAATGAAGAAATTAGCATGCTGTCTGTCTCATAATTTTTATCATGTGTGTGCCATTGTATAATATGATACTTGGGAGAGTGTTGATAAAGTTCTTATGCCAAAATTCTGAGACTCAGACCTAGCCCTTGGTGAATTTAACAACATTGAAATCTCTTGTGAGTCTTTCTGGAAAGTAATCTGGCATTCTGTTTTCATGCCTGTATTCCCCTTCTGACTGCAGCATCTTTCTCATAGATAATATATAAAGTGAGCACACTAAACCAAGAACAATAGAACCTAGTTTTCGGCCTGACCTTTGCTATCCACTAGCTGAGGGGCCCTGGGATATTTCCATCCACCATTGGGATTTTAATCTTCTCATATGGGGCAATGCACACAGAGCTGAATAATCTTTTATATCTGAGTTCTAAAATTCTATTATATGCAGTAGATTGAATGGAATAATTCACTCAAGTGGCACAGAGTCCAAACACTCCATCAGTAATGAGGATATAATTTGAGTCTCTCATATTCATAATTAAAACAAATACATGTTGCTCTTTTGTGCAATAATCACCATAAAAAACTAAAGATGAAATGAGTGCTTAATTTCCAAATAGATGATACTTTTTTATTCTGTCCTCCTCCAATAAATACAAGTGTATTCACAGCAATAAATTAGGTCATTATTCATTTAAAAATATACTCCTCACAGCTGCTCTGATACTTGAGTATTAAAAAGGAGTTAGTACCCAAAATAGTGGGATGGATTGCATCAGATATTGGAAAGCAAAAGTTGATCCATTTTCACTGTATGAATTTAAATCACAATTTTCAAAAGATATATGAATTGTCAGCTTATTTCAATAAAATCATTCAAAAAAGAGATAGTGGATTCTGGCCTACTGGATACTCTATTGAATAGAGCACAGAGAAGGCAATTTAGGGCGGTAATAATTACAATCCAAGACAGGCAATGGGGTCTTAATTAAAGGCTTTTTAGTGGAGAATAGCCCATCATGGAGTTTCTAGAAGTAATTACATAGACAACAATGTATGCCCTAATGACACACACATGGTATTTTCATTTGTCAAGATCTAGAGAACGTACAACACCAAGACTAAATACCAGGGGCTGGGGATTTAGCTCAGCGGCAAAGCGCCTGCCTGGCAAGCGCAAGGCCGTGAGTTCGGTTCCTGGTACCGGAGAAAAACCAAAAAAAAAGAAGACCAAAAAAAAAAGACTAAATACCAAAATAAATAATATACTTCCGGTGATATTGATATGTCAGTGTACATTCATTGATTGTAACAGAGGAAGGCCCCTGGTTTGGGATCTTAATAATGGAATGGGTTGTGCATTACAGAAGCAGAAGCACATAGGAAATCTCTGTACCTCTTGCCAAGTTTTGTTATGACTTCAGAACTCCTCTAAAAATAAAGTTTATTTAAAAATAAGTATGCCCTTCTATATTTAAGTAATTTAGGAAGACATAGGGGAACCTAGGTATGTAGCAGTTCATCTTGGCTTCCTGGAAGAACTGTAACAAAGAAGTCTTGGAGACAAACAAAGCAACCATGGTTTTAACTTGATAATAGGTTTCTCTCTGTTAAATTCCATAATCTGACAGAATGTGGTGAGAAATTTCTTCCCTAATCAAAGTGAGAACATGAGTGGATCTGCAGGTCACAGTTGTCTAGTCTTCCCTTTATCCCATAGAGGACACGTTTTAGGGCTTGCACCAGATGTCTCGAACTTAGGATAGTATTAAATCCTCTTTTTTCTGTACTCACATACTTATGATGTTTAATTTCTAAATTAGTCACAGTGATTTGCAATAACTAATAATAAAATAGAACTATTATAATAATGCACCATAATAAAAGGTATTTAAGCATGGTCTCTTTTCTGTCAAAATTTCTTCTTGGCTGTACTTACCTTCTGCCAGTGATAATATAATGCTTATGCAATGATGTGAGGTGAATGACATCGGCATTGTGATGTGTATAGCATTAGGTTATTGTTGAACTTCTGGTACATCAAAAAGAAGACCACCAGATTAACTTCAGAGTACCTTGGCATATGACCTTGTCTCGCTATTCAGAAGAGGGAAAATACAAAACTTAGCATTTATTTATTTTCCAGTTAAATTTTTTTGGACTATGGCTAGTCATGAGTAATTGAAACTAGAAAAAGCATGAAAACTCATAAGAGGGATTCAGATAAATTGGGTGAGAAGTTCATTGGAATCCTTTATCAGAAGGTGGCATGACAGAGCCAGGGTAAAGGAGAAGGTGTTTCTAGCTGCCCTGTTACCCTCTGAGGACAGCATAGGCTATGCTTCTGAGACGGCATCAGCCAACCATGAAGGTCACACTATTTAATATGAAAAACAATCAATGAAAATGTTACACATAGAAGGCTAGGGTATTAATCTAGTAACTCAGAAGCCCATACACTTGATAAGCCTAGGATATGGGTATAACTGAATTTTTTGATGTGTAGGTTAGGGTTAGAGGGTTACCTCTATACTTCAGTGAATTGTGACTCTTTTTAGATTGTAGATTATAGTATGTGCTTTTACCTCTAAAGTTATTACTAACTAAAAGTATTACTAAATTCCCTAAGAGTTATTACAAGAAGTAGAGCTCATACTTATGTTGAAAGTAATTTCAACAAGTTGACAACTCCAAAAGTGAAGATCTATACTTCAGCACATTTTTAGCTTTTAATCAGACCAGCAATAAATAAGGGTCTGTTTTGAGGTTTATATTTATAGGTTAAAAACAAGCTATCATGAATGGAATAACCAAGAGTTGGTTTTACATTTCAACAAATAGTACACACTCCCTAAATCCCTTGTGTTTGTGTTTTGATCCCCTTTATAGAAGAAGAGCAAGAGAAATTTATTATATGGGCACAGTCTGGTTTCAGACACAAGGGTAGGACTCTACCTTCAGCTATGCCACTTCTGGATAAGGATTTACAAGCATCACAAGGCAATAATGATTAACATTAAGGCCAAAGCAAACAGACTGCTATACTGGAGTTTTTCTGTGAACAGGTCAGGCTGACTGCTTTTTCTACTCAACCCACATTCTGTGGATTCTTTGGGCTTCACTACATTTGACTGATTACCCTAGATCATTTTTACTGTGTGTACCACTGTATTTTCTGGAGTTTTTTCAGTAGATGCATTTTCTTTATCTCTATGCCACAATTAATGTACACATCATTTAATGATGCAAGTACTTAAAACTTATTCTGAAAAGCACTTTTCTGTTTCCTAATAAAAGAAACAAATATTTTGACCCTTCACATTTTTCCTTTGATATTTGTTTCTATATCTCTGCTAACCTGTTCATCACATGCTAATTCTAGAAGTAATACAATTTTATGCATATTCATTTTGTGGGTAACTTGTGAATGCTTTTCTTATTCTAAGAAAACATTCAGTTTTCTATTTAAGTTTTAATTAATTTTTTTTCCTAAAGAGAAACTCTCAAATATTGAGAGTTCAAAGCCTCATGATAACTGGATCCACTCCTGAGACTTAACCTGGTGTGTGTTGATTTTTCAATTTTAGTCTTTAGGCTGCAAATTTCAACACCGTCATATCTTGTTTTCTGTTAAGTATATTCATTTCATTATTTTGGTCTTTCTCTCTCATGTCAGAACCTTCTCTTGGATGCCTAAGGACATAAAGAAACACTTTGTACCCTAAGACCTAGAAATCTGTCACAGGATGAAGAGGAGTGTTGAGATGACTGCAAGGGAAAGTGCCAGAATCACAACTCTGGAGCAGGTCTGGGAGCTAACATTTCTAGAACAGAATTATTCATAGGACTCCAGAATCAACCACAGGTATGGATCATATATTGGGAAGGCAGAAAAAGAAAGATTAATTCATGTAATAAGAGAAAAGAAATGGGGATGGATCAGTAAATTTTAAGAATATTTAATAAACATTACCAAAATGATAATCTAATGAAGTGCAGGAACTTAAGGGAAAGTGACTTGAGAGTGGAAATAATTGTGCAATACTATATGGCTCACTTGTGAATAGAATTTGAATAACCATATCAACGTATGTACTGCATATTGACATTCAAAGTTATTATATAATTACATTGGAAAAGGTTTACCAGAAAGCTGTGTGTTCATATGCATGTATGTATTCAGCAAGGAGTAGGTGAAGGAGGGAAAAGAAAGGTAAATTTTCATACCCCTATGTAGGAAATCAGTAGTAATTTGTAAAACAAAACCAAAAATGAAGAACAGTATAAATATACTAAGTACAAATACATAGGTAAATTAAAAAGAAGGCGCTAACAGCATTGCAAGTATTAATTTGGGGGATGTAGGAGGTGGAAATGTGTGTAGCTGATAGCTGTTTTATTAACAAGCTGGCAGTAATTTAACCAGATTGCAAGCATAACAAAATTATCTCCCATTAAAATATAAAATATTTGGAACAGATGATGTTTCTTCTGTACCGTAAGTACAGAATTCTACTAAGACAATCATGTAGAAAAGAAAATGAGCTTAAGATTGAATATATGATAGCACAAATAAAAGGCTCCATTAAATAGCCAGGATGTACAGTTAAAGTACAGCCAGAAGAGGAAGAAAGGAAAGTACAGCCAGAAGAAACAAACAAATGTGGAAAATAAAGAAGGTAACATACGTAAAAGTGCAGGAATCATTGTGAAAGATTATGACAATCATAAAAACTTCAGTATAGCCATAACTCAATGGCAGCCACTATTCCAAAATTGCAAAAAAATTAATTCACTCAGTTCTGAAATAATTTCCTGAGCATATACTATTGTTATGATCTACATTTAGCAGGTGAGAAATTTTAAATAAAGAGAGGTGAAGCCAACTGGCCCTTCAACACATAGGTAGGAAGAACAGGATTTGGGTCCACTAAGCATTATGACTCCAGCTTGGATGGTGTTAACTGCTGCATTCTAATTAAATAGGGACTATTAAAAAATAATTTAAGAATATTTTCTAGAATTAGCAGTTTATGAATCCACAGAATGAAAATGTCTGTTAAGTGACCAGAAGGACGGAAGAAAACAAACCATCCCTTTAGGGTTGTTATAAAGAAATTTTGTAGCAGAAAAAATCTAAATGTTTACATGAAGTGATATAAAGATAGTACATATGTTATAAATATGTATTAATAAAGATTGCAGAATGATATTGAACTTAACAATTTAAGGATGTAAAAAATTAGAACAAAATCTTTTAAAATATGAGTAAATTTTATTTCTCACTTATAATATTATATTTAGGCTACTTATTCAAGATGAGGACTAAAAAGATGTATTTTCATAGATGTAAAACCTCATAAGTTTATCTTCCTAGGGAAACGGTCATCTTTCTCAGGCTAGGCTAGATGTGGTCCTATGCATTCTCTTGGATATGGGAAATAACTGAAGAAATCAACCACATCCAGTTAAACCAATCTTATTTTTGTTTTTCTTCCTCTCACAGTCTCTCCCCACTTCCTTCTTTCTTTTCTTCACATAAACTTGTGTTTTGAGGGTCTTGCTATGCAGTGCAGGCTGGTCTTGAGCTTACTTTGTAGCCCAGGCAGGCCTCAAACTTTCAAGGATCCTCGTACGTCAGCCTTCTGAGTGCTGGAATTACAGGCGTGCACCACTACTCCTGGCTCTTTACAGAAACCTTGGAGAATCTACTAAGCATTTACTACACCTTGACCAATAAAATAGAAACCATAAAATATGCACCTATGAAAATATTAAACCATGGAATAGTGAACAAATACATAAATCTCCTAAAAATAAGAAGAAAAAGATGAGGACCCAGTCTGCACAGACAAAATGTTAATCTCAATAGATTGTTTATTTTGCATCCTTAGTGTCTAGAAAACTGTTTTAAAACAATGAGCATTCAATAAATTTTTGGTAAACTGTGTACATATGTTGAATGCATATGTTTATTTTCTTAATTATACGAAAACTGTCTCTTTTGTATAAGAATCTAACGGAAGCAGTCTTGGTAGTTTGCATACATAATCAATCAAGAGTTTAATTTCTGAATTTGTTGTATGTTAGGCCTTTTAACATCTTTTTAAGCCTTTTATGTTGCTGTGCATGCAATATTATTTGAATATAATACACAACAAAATTTAAAACAATTATCTCTTTGCCATTTTTGCAGCTGTTCTTCTGAGATGAGGACTGCAGATGATCCGAATGCCTCATTAATTCATAGAAAAAATTGCTTTCAACCTGTTGTGCAATTTCCAAACTCCAGGAGCAAACTGCAATCCAGCTGTAAGACTCGACAAGGCTGACAGTGTCACGCCCAGTTTAACAGTAGATAGATAAATGTGATTAAATAGCTTTCTAAATGCAGTCGTCATTCAGTGGGAAATGCGGCAGTGAAGCAGATTGTAATGATTACATAATATGTGAGCAATACTTATATGCACTGTTTCTATTTATAGGATAGCTAAGCCTTAGCAATCTCTAAATATTTTAAATATACAGCTACTAAGTTTTTGTTGTCCCCTCATGGAACATATACAAAGCATATAAACTGAAAAGATGTACTGCTTATAGTAAACGACACAGATCAACGATAGCTTTAGGTTCCTTAAGTTTATTGGTAGCTACACTATTACTTTGGAAATGGCAAGGAATGGCGGCTAGTTTGGGAGTTTGCATAGTGAGTTCTCTGACAAAAGCAAGGAGATTCTTCTCTAAACAAAGGTATTAAAAATAAAACACATCTCTAGAACACATTGGCAAATTCTTTGCTAATTTCAAATTTACGTAAACCTTTAAGTTTCTCCAAGTGCAAAATTAGATGTCACCGTATTTTTTTCAAAGAAATAATGTGGGATTAAGTCATTTCTTTATCTTTTCACTTCTTACAATCCAATAGTTCTGAACTACATTCAGTTCTATCAGTGAGGCATGCCTTCCTTCAAAAGAGAAACTGTACAAATACAAACTTCTGATATCACAGAGTGGCACCCTGACTTTTCCTATAATAATTTGAACTGTTTCAATATTGTGAATACTCAGATAACTGTCTGAGCAGTTGAATATTTGAACTCTTTGCATTTTTTGTCTAACTATGCCAGAAATTTCATAAAATCACAGGCTCTGTTTTTCCAGTCCTTGTATTCTCAGCACCTTAGCTTAGTTTGTGCACATTTTGTGAGCAAATAAGGAAGCAAGAACTATTAAAACTACAGTGCTATGAAACAAAAACAAAACATTTACTTGATAATTTGACTCCATAAGCAATTTCAGTGTTGGATGGTTGTTTTGAAAAGCTGATAAAATGAATCAGTAAGTCTTGCAATAATAGTTGAATGACCTAGTAATGCAGTTGACTTGAGAATATTAGAAAAAATATCCAAAGATTCATTTACCACATGGGTTCATCTTACCACTATTCCGACTTCCAACTTGGACCAATGTGTGTTTTTCCCTTTGGGTCAGTCAGACACTCGGATTTATGGTGTGTGATCCTTCTTTTAAAAGACCTGTTTTTAGTAATTGTACATGTCACTGAGATAAATGGGCATGAGAAGGCCAATGAGGCTATGGCAATATTAGCTCTTCTCTCAGTGCTCACGTTTTTCATAGCAATAACAGACACATTTGTTATCTAAGGAACATACGGAAGTGGTGTAAGGGTTTTATGCTGAAAGAATAAAATAGCATTATAATTTGAAAAAAGGCTACAGATTAACGTCATGCAGCATTAGCTGTTCCAAGACTTCTCCGTTCTCTGAAAGCCCTGAGAACAGCTCTAGTTTCTCACACGGGGTTGATGAAGCTGCTTACCTCTTACTGGAAAATCTCAGGGCTCTTTGATGTTCTGTCTCTCAACTTTTCATTCTTTCTTTAAATTATGGTTTCCATTTTCAGCGTTTATTCCCTAGGAATATTAATAAAAGTAAGAAATAGACAAGCCTGTTAATTCTAGTAACCTAATAATAATTTAGATAAATTAAATGTACATTTCAGTTGATAAGATAGAATTTGAAATATCTCTACAGAGCCTTCTACATGGAGCTCTTACAAAAGAGACACTTACACATAGTGACCACTCAGTGTTCAGAAATCAAACAAACAGAAATATGTATATAATCCTATTTATATAAAACTCTAATTAAATGTTTACAGTCATGCACATTTAGAAAAATATAGAGGAACTCATGCCAACCTTTTATAATATTTATCCACAGAAGCATGATTCACTTATGGGAGAAATTTATGTACTTGTTTTTTACAGTGTTCAGTTGTTTCAGCTATATGATTTAAATTTGTAGTTAGAAAAGTTTACAGATTTTAAAAAAATATTATTTGTAATTGTGAAGTTAACTAAATTGATGTCTTTTGATAATCACGTGATATCTGGGGAGACAATCACGTGATATCTGGGGAGATAATCACGTGATACCTGGGCAGCATTGGAATTGTGATGTGATTCCACAGCGGAGAGTGTGCTGTTTCTCCAAGGTATGTGCATCTTTTGTGTTAGCCAGGATGGGGTGTGAAATGGGAATGTGATAAGAATCAACATCCTTGACTCTTTAAAGTTTTCATGCCGATTCTCCTATCTCAGATCCCCCAACACATGGCTTTGTTTTGCTTTTCAGTTGTCCTTTTGACCCAATGCAGTTCTTCTTACCCTTTACTAATGTCACAAATACTTTTTCTCCATTTCAAGCATAAGAGGGTGGCTTTTACTTGCAAAAACAATAATGAAACATGATCACTTGCTTCAAGGTTACTCCCCCTCTACATAGGGCTACTATTAATCTTTAAGCTGCCTTGCTTACAATTAGGAAAAACAATATATAAGACACCTCAGTATACAACACATTAGAAATATTTGATCTTGGGGAAGAATTAGATATACTTTTGTCACACCTTTCCCCATTCCAGTGCCGCATAATTCCAGGGCA
This sequence comes from Chinchilla lanigera, assembly GCF_000276665.1. Classification (NCBI taxonomy): domain Eukaryota; kingdom Metazoa; phylum Chordata; class Mammalia; order Rodentia; family Chinchillidae; genus Chinchilla; species Chinchilla lanigera. The sequence goes on from NW_004955451.1 coordinate 8,946,507, forward strand.
TAGAGCCAGGTGAGCTGAGTACAGATGGGGTCTGTGTTTTCTCTTGTTCTTTTAGATTAGTGCTTTGGAGCTGTGCATTAACTGTGTAACAACATAAGACAGACCAAGTGATATATTACAATTCAGAATGAAAATATTTTTATTTTTATTTATTTATTTATTCTTTCTGGTACCGGGAATCGAACTCATGACCTTGCGTTTGCCAGGCAGGCCCTGTGCCACTGAGCTAAATCCCCAGCCCCTCAAATTGAAAATATTTTAAACATTGACCTGATCAAAAAATACCTACTATATAATAATGTATTTTAACAACTTGATACAGAAAATGTAAGTTTTTATCTGGTTCAGAACACATATGCATTGAGACTGTGACCAAACTAACAGTAATCTGTCACCTCAGAGAATTTTCTGGAGGGTGAAAGGATTGGGACATGTCAGGCCTCTTCCTTCTGGAGGAATGGGAACATCTATTTATCCCTGTGCCCCAAAACACTGAGAAAGAGTTTTTCCTAAACCATCTTGAGGGAACATGTATCACAATTGAGGGGAACATAGCAGTGCATTTCCTGAGCTACCCCTAAGGATCCAGCTTTTCTTACAGCCCATCCCAGAAGGGTGTTTCATCTTATCCAGACTATGTGTCTTCCACTTTCAATTTGGAATTATGTGTTGGTCAGCTTTCTTGTCACAATGATAAAATACTCTATATCAGCAATTTGCAGAAGGAGAAGTTTACTTTGGTTCCGGGTTTCAGTAGGCTCAGACCAAAATAGGTTGGCTCCAAGGCAGAAATAGCATTGCAGAGGAAAGCTGTTCACTAAGTGGAGACCAGCAAGCAGAGAGAAAGTGGAGAAATGTAGGAAGAGAATATCCCCTTCCAGGTCACACCCTCAGAATCCCACCACTTCTGACCAGCTCCTCCCCCTACTCCAAACGTGAGACTTCCCAGGGGCATATCAGACCCAAACCACAGCAGGTCCTAAACACTCGATATGGCTCCAGGTCTCTATGCCAACTGATGGTACGCCAAGATGAGAGAGGCCAAAAGAGGTTCCTTGGGATCTGAAGGTCCGTAGAACACTCTTTGAAAGTGGCTATGAAATAAACTTTTGAAAACAGCTCTTGGCTTCCCAGGCACCGTTTTGCAGAGCGGATATGGGTCAACAGGGCATCAAATGACTCGTTTTCCTACTAGCTCCTTCTGAACTGGTTGTGTGAAAATCTACTTGGCTGTTAGATCACTCATTTCCCAGCAGCACATTATCATTAGAAGGATGTAGGCTACGTAAAAAAGAAACCCAGTTATCTCTTCAAAGTATAAGAGTCATACAAGTAGGTTACTCACACCCCAGTGAGCCAATTTCTGCTATAGTGAGGATTCTGCCTCAACCTGCCCTAATGGTCTCATGTGGATTTCTTTAGGGCCCTTTTCTTGAGGAATTAAAAAACCTACCCTAGTTTGCTTGATAAGACTCCACAAACTATGGTAGTACAGCTTGAAGCTGTGGTATTTTAGCTCCTTTACGGACGGTTCTGGAAAACACTGGAACATCCTCAACTGTACACTGCAGTGTCATCCTTGAGAGAAAAATGTAGAAATTGGTGGGTTTTTGATTCTTCCATTAATGATTTATGTTAACTTCTTGTAGGTGGTTAGAGCACCAAAAATCCTGATTAGTATAATCACATCATTATTTTGAACTTATACTTCAATGCCTACCGAGTTGTTGTCTTCCAAGTTTAATTAGCCTTCTGGGTTTTGTTTTAAGGTTCCACATAAGATACAAAACTTACCAACAGGCCTGTCTCTTCACTGGGTGCATTCAAATTATCTCCCTATCTAACTCAGTCTTGGAGACTTTGACATTTCTCACCTTCAGTGTGTGTTGTATCAGTAAAGGCTCACTAGAAACAAATTTCACATGATACATAAATATATAAGGATTTACAAGCTAGGCTGACAATGACCCCTGTCTTGGTTACTTTTCTCTCGTTGCTGGGACAAAATACCTGACGCCCAAAATTAAGGAAGCAAAGGTTTATTTTGCTTACAGTTTGTAGAGTTTTCAGTCCATACTTGGCAGGTTAGAAGGCAGAGTGGCCCATGGCAGAGGGCTACAGCTCCTGGCAGCAGAGCACAGCAAAGCAACAAGCACACACAAGGGAGGAAATGGCCAGAAGCACTCTCTTTCTCTCCCTTACATATGCAAACTATCCACCCCAGGGCGGGTATAGCTCTCACACCCATAATCAATCAAACTCTAAAAGCCTGCCCCATGGCTGCATGAGGCTTTGGGGCGACACCAAGACACAAACCAGAACAGCCCCCCACAGTCAGATATGGAAGAATGTAAAATAGTTATCAGTGTGTTGGAGATCTGAAGGATTTATCATAGGTCAAAGGCCCGGAGTTAACCGTAGTGTACCATGTGAGTACATCCAGAGGGTTTGAAAGTCTGAGAGTTCTGTATTGGAAGGCTGAAATCCAGGAGACAATGCCTAAGGTGCAAGTAAACATTGGTGCTCCTCCAAAGAAGCAGAAGTGAGCTTGCCTTCTTTGTTTCTGTTTATTCCTATTCAGGCTACCGGTCTGTTGGCTGGTACCACTTACACCCAAGATGGGTCCTCTGTCTTCAATGAATCCCTTCGGCCACACCTAGAACTATGCTGATCTGATTTAATGAAGCATTTCTTACTCAAATTGAAACAATCAGGTAGCCACCACAAGAATTTTTCCACATTAAACTGAGATAATGCCTCTTTCCATTATCACATTAATCACCTTTCAGATATCTTTTGTAACTGTAAAATGCCACACTAGAATCAAATGATATTTGTATGTGTACATCTATAGAATTATTGTACATATAAACTAGTTTCTTTATCAGCTGTTAATATGTTTCTGCCTTATCTTCTACTTATTTGTTCATCTGTTGGCATATGTTTTCAAATGTATTTAAATTCATATGGCTATGTGTGTTAGTATTCCATACTTTGCATTTCTGTTAGGTTGTGTCAAATCCCATAGTAAGACAGGTCATTGTTTGCTAGATAGGGTATGCTAATCTAACACATCATCATTTACGGTCATCTTTTCTGGTCTTGGTTGTAAAAAGGGAATTTTGTTGTTGGATGAATTTGTATTTTGTGGATGGCTGTTAAGTTTAAATATTTTAATAATTTTACTGTCATTTACAGCTACTTCTCTTACCATATTCCCTTGTGTGGCTACCAAATTTTGCTGCTATCCATTCCGCTTCACCACATGTTATGTTCACATAAAAGGGTCTCCTATGCAATTCTATTAAGATGACAGTAGAAATGGATTTTAAACATAGTCATTTTTCACTTAGAAATAAAAACAATAACCAGCAGATGTAGCAGCAAGATTTTCTTAATTTTCTTTCTTATAATCTAAGTGTCTAACAGGAAATGATGGGAATGGTCAGAAGCTTATCACTTCATTTAAATATTGCTCATCCTCGTGTCACCTTTTAAAGGTCAATATTCACATTTTTTGAAATACCAGGTTAACTGTACTGTTATTAATATGGATTTGCAGGAGCTGATTATCCCATTCTTGGCTTTACATTGATGAAAATAATCTTAAATTGTTAGTTTAATTGTTCATCTCCATAACTCTTAAATTATGGAGATCAAATAAAAAATAAAATATTTTTGGTTGAGATTTATATGTCAGACATCCTAATGACTTGTTCATTCCAACAAATAATGACCCAATTCTTTCTGACGGAAATCCCTTAGAGTATTTCTGCTATCACATGAATAAATAGCACTCATTCTTCATGTAGCACTGAATTACACTATAGTATAAATGAACTTTTTGTGGATAATTTGTTACTTCTGTTAGCTCCTGTCAGAATACCGTCAAGATGCATTTGGCAAATCTTCCCAGATAATTGGTAAACAGAAAAAGCTAATTACATTTGGGATAATCACAATGTGAATACATGCAAATCTAATCACTGCGTAAAATGTTTTAAAATTCTTTGTTTTTCTCCCAAGTTCTATGCAACACATAACAAGAACCTACAAGGTGATTTCAAGACTACAATGTGTAACTTCAATGAGCAAAAGATTCTAACAGAAGAAAGGGGTAGCAGTTAAAAGTTAAGTGTGCACCCACATACACACACACACAACTCTTGATGAGACACACTATCTTTTTCAGAAATGCATATAGCTTGGGTTTCTATAAATCTTGAATTTGACTGCAGGGTGTATTATTTTCAAGGCCCAGGAAATGACACAATCAAAAACAAATTATTTGAGGAATATATTATTGTTTGTTGGTTTTTTCAGTCAAAAGAACCAAAAGTGATTGTAAGGGAAACACGATCTATCCATCTATCTGTGCATCCATCCATCCATCCACCCATCCACCCATCCATCCATCCATCCACTCACCCACCCATCCATCCATCTATCCACCCATCCATCCACCCACCCATCCATCCACCCACCCATCCA
>NW_004955451.1:8951097-8975542 GCF_000276665.1 Chinchilla lanigera
CATCCACCCATCCATCTACCCATCCATCCATCCATCCATCCATCCATCCATCCATCCATCCATCCATCCAAGATACCAGGAAATTCAACTAATTTAGAGACTGAGAAATTCTGAACTGTGTTGTAATTCCTCAATAAAGCTCTGAATTTTAATATTATTCTTAGAATAAATATTCAAAGCCAAACTGAATGTAGGGAATATCACCCCTTCTCCATTGACTGAGCAGTTTTATTCTTTTGAATCATATTAGAACAAGAATTCTTATTGGGAATCTTTTAGCCCCCACCCCCTACAGCTTCAGGTTATCTATAAACACCCTGGATTTCCTAATAAATTGTACACATGTGAATACTCATTTACATAGAGATGATTTATAGTTTTCATCATATTTTCAAAGTGACTATTATTACCTAAATGTAAGAAGTAAGGCTTTGTTTAAAATGACCCACTGGTCTTGTTTTTTTTAAAGGAAAATTAACAATAATAAAAAATATTCAGAGACTTTTCACATTCAGTGGCTCTAGTAGTTCTCCCAACTTTCCGAGGAGATACTCACATTTGTTGGTTTATTTGCAGTATGGGAATGGCTCCTTAGATAGATGAAGAAAATCTATGATGAAATGTTATTAAATGACAAATTAGCTCTATATGAACATATTTGTTTGCTTTATTTCAGTGAAGGCAGGGAGAAGTTATAAAAAAACTTGAATGTGTGTGTGAGTGTGTGTGTGTGTGTGTGTGTGTGTGTGTGTGCAGGCATGCTATTCCAAGTCTATAATTATGCCACAATAAAATTATACTATGAACATGACACACTTATTAATGTCAGTGTAAGACATTTTTTTCTTTGTATTCACTGCCAATAAGATAAATTTTTCCTGTCTTTGTCTCTATTTATCTCTGCATTACTCTTGAAATATGTGTACATGTGTCATATTTTACAGTATTTGGGATAATTGCATGACAATTCATATGACTAGCATATATATTTTGGGGACACATGTCCTCCTTGCAATATTTTGGTTAGCTACTATAAGAATATTTACCTTTCTAAAGTGTATAACTGAAAGAGCAAATTATTTTTAAATTTTAAAAAAATCAATCCCATGGAGACAATACTTCTAAGATTTTAGAAAGAAAAACATGCGATTAATTTGCAACAAGCTCTGTGCTATACTAAAATAAACCCAAAAATCTCTTCTGTATACTTTTAATTCTCGATGTTGTACATGCTTTTGTTTTTATGAATTTGACAAACTTGAAGAACTGACATTCACATGCATCTTACATATTTTGATGTAAATATCACATTGTGCATCTAAGGTACAAGTATTCTGTATATCAATATATCTAAGCCTAGAGGGTTGGTAGGGTAATTAACACAGCCTCACTAAAAGCAACTTATTTTCTTTATATGAAAGGTATCTTGTCAGATTTCCAATGATATTTGTATTTAAAATTATCAAATCCAGTCTGGTTTGTATAAGAGCCTTTATCATTATGCTATCACTCATGCTGAGAGGAATTATTTATTGGAATCTTTCAGCTTTAGTGCAGTGGGCAGAAAAATTTTATGGATGAATGATGCTTGGAATTTCTGATTCTTTAAATTTATTCTGTGAAGTCATATTACAGCTTTGGAAAGATCAATGAATTGACTGCATGATAGTCCTTGGCTTTTATTAAACTTAAGTAGAAGAGTAAGAGGTGCCCAGTGATTTTTGTTTAGTATAACATATACTAGCACACTATATAGTGCTGTAATATTAAGCCAATAAAAATAATATTATATTATTGCTAATAATGATAGCAAAATCCTATGTGACTTACAGTATCTACCAGGACTTTAAAAAATCATTTATATGTGTTAATTAATTCTTGAAAGTCTTATAGATGGATACTCTTATTAAACCTATTTTATAGATAAGTAACTGAAGCCAGAAGGGATTAAATTATACTCAAGTTCCTGTTCCTGGAAAAGAGGTAGCTTTGTAGCAAGTGTAGGTTCTTGTGTTTCTGAGGCCATATTCCAACCTCTCTGCTCCATGAAATGTGCAATATGTCAGAGGCAGAACAATTCCAAATCTCAGTGCAATGCGATCTTATTGGTAGATTGTCATAAGAATACAGAGAAAGAAAAAAATAGTACTTTTAATACCAGGTGAACGTGACAGCCTCTGCAAAAGGTCTTTGGTAGAACCTGAAAAATAGAATGAATTTCAAAAGATGATGGTAATAACCATAATAGGATAATACTGCTATCTCTCTGTCATACTCTCTCAATCCCTTTCTCTCTCTCTCTCTCTCTTCCTCCCTCCCTCCCTTTCTCTCTCTCTCTGTCTCAATTGAATTGAAGGGCACTTTATCACTGGGCCTGTTTTATTTTTCAATTTGAAATGATGAAAAATAAAACTAAGTTGCCCAGGTGAGAACTTAGGAATCCTGCCTCAGCTGGACTTGGAATCTCCTTGCCTCAGCTTCCAAGTGCTTAAAGTACAGGCATGATCACCATGCCCAGCTCAATACTGTCTTTTCAACATATTAATATTATTCACCTGGATTCCCATATTTCCTGTAGTTCTAATCACAATAATCAGGATATGAAATCAAACTAAATATCCATCACTGGATGAATGGATAAAATAATGCGGCATAAATACTATAGACAATTATTCAGCCATAAAAAGCATGAAATCCTATCACCTGCAGCAATGTGGACGGAAGTGGAGGACATTACATTAAGTGAAAAAAGTGAGGAAAAAAGGCAAACACTACATAATCTCACACATAATGGAATCTAAATAAGCTGATCCTAGAAGTTGAGAGTAAATATTTTACTACTACAGACTGGGAAGAAAAGGGCAAAGGGAAGGTGGGCCATAGGTACAAGTTATTGTTTGGAGAATTCTTTGGAGAGGTTGGAGAATTTCTGTTGTTCAGTGATACAGCAGTGAATATAATTAGCAATAATGCATTATGTATCTCAAAATACAAGACAGGAAGTTGAATATGCTCATGAAGAAATTATAAAAATTAGGGGCTGGGGATTTAGCTCAGCGGCAAAGCGCCTGCCTGGTAAGCGCAAGGTCGTGAGTTCAGTTCCTGGTACCGGAGAAAAACCAAAACCAAAAACAACAACAACAAAAAAGAAATTATGAAAATTGAATGTCATAGATATACTAATTACTATACATTGATCTTTGCTCAATGTAAACATGAAGCAAAATATCACATTCTACTTGGTAAATGCATACTAATGATATATCATTAAAATATTTTAAATTATAAAAGTATAGTATTGGCAAAAGTGAGGGACTCAAGTGTTTCTGCAATGTTACTCTTGGATCTTTGAGAATGTTTAATTTGTTCCATGTAATAAATAATGTACATATCTGTGTAATGAACTAACAAACACTCCTATGCAGTTAGTGTTCTAAATTCTTTGAAAAGAATGTGTTCTTGTATCCCAAAATTTTGTTGTTAAATAAACCTTCTGAAGTTGGATAACACTTTTAGATTTACAGTAAAATAGTAGAGAAGGGAGAAAGTTCTCTTTCAGATACCATGGGTTGTGCTCTGTCATCAGTATTTTACATTAGTAAGTGTCTTCACTAAAATTTTTGAATCATCTTATCATTAAATAAAGTCCATTCTTCCTTCAAATTCACTAAATACAAACCTAATGTACTTTTCCAGTTCCAGAACTTTCTCCAGGATACTGTATCATATTTAGTTATCATATCTGTAGGTTCCACTTAGCTGTGACAATTACTCAGACTGTCCTTCATTCTGATGACCTCTACAGTTGGGAAAGGTAAAGACCAAGCATTTTGCAAGCTGTCAACTGAAATTTATCTCATTTCTCTCATAATTACACTGGAGTTATGTGGTCTTGGGAATAAGACAACAAAGTAAAGTCCCATTTAAATCATGTCATATTAAACATTCATATTATAAGTGATTTATCATTGCTGATATTAACCTTGATTATCTGCCTGAGATAATATTTGTTAGGTTTCTCTACCATAAAGTCACTCTGTTTCCCATGCTGTACTTCGTGTTCTGGGTTTTTTGGTTTTTTTGTTTTTTTGTTTTCCCCCCGGTACCGGGAATCAAACTGATGACCTTGTGCTTGCCAGGCAGGCGTTGTGCCACTGAGCTAAATTTCCAGCCCTATACTCTGTGTTCTAAAAGAAGCTCACTGTGTGCCCCTACATTAATAGTAAAGAATTATGCTCCAGCTATTGCTTGGTACAGTATCTGTGTTATGGTTTGTGTCTGGGTGTCCCCCACAAAGCCTCATCCGCTCATGGGGCAGGCTTTTAGAGTTTGACTGATAATGGGTGTAAGAGCTACACCCACCGTGGGGTGGCTAGTTTGCATATGTAAGGGAGAGGAAGAGGCTGCTTGTGGTCATTTCTCCCTTGTATGCTTGTTGCTTTGGCTGTGTTCTGCTGCCATGGGCTGTAGCCCTCTGCCATGTGCCACTCTGCCTTGTAACCTGCCAAGTACGGACTGAAAGCTCCACAAATTGTAAGTGAAATAAACCTTTCCTTCCTTAATTGTGGGCATAAAGTATTTTGTCCCAGCAATGAGAGAAAAGTAACCAAGACAATCTGCATAACTATGAAATTTCTTCTATTAGGAGATTTTTATATTCTTCCACATACACTTATCAAATCCATTACCTTCAGAAATGTTGACTCTAGGGAATTTATTTTGTATTTTGTTCTAAGTCAACACCACTTCATTTTCTTGGTTGTATTGTCCTAGATTTGACCCTCAATGCAACTTCTACTTAGCTCCTTCTTTACTTTGATATCTTTCCTTCATTATTGGATAGTTTTTGGTTTGGTTATGGTTGTTTCATTTTTATTTGTGTCCTTACTTTTTTGCTAATATAAGATGATCCAGGTTTATGTTGTATGTTTTCTGCTTCAGTTCAATAATTGGTCACTTCTCCAATGTGCTCTGCATTTTATTGGAGAATAGATACAGAAATCAAGATAGAAGTGCTAGATTTGTTCACCCTTACTAAGATGCTCTGACTTCTCTGAACTCTATGACACAGCAAGGAAGTGTATATATGTCTTCTAACCAGTACATGTAGGTGTATCTATAAATATTTCCATATATCAGCACCTGTACTCATATTAAACTGTTACAAGTTCAAACTGATATCTCCAAATATGAGCAAATACCACAGAGATCAATTTAGCTTCCTTCCTACCTCTTTAATATCATCTCACCCCAACAGTAAGAAGCCTGCTCCATAATACACAATACATTTACAGAATTCTCCTACTCTGACATACATGTGTCACGATTGTTAACACATAACTCTATGTGAGACAACTGTGTCAATGAAAGAACAGTGTTCATTACGAATGCATATGCCTTTAGTTTTATAGATTTTATTCAATTCCAAACTTTCTTAGGTCAGTATTATTTTTCCTACCTATTTCAATGATCTTGTTTCCTGAAATTGTATATATTTTCATTGATTTATAATAAATTTTTATTTCATCCTGGTATTCTCTAACCTACAAAATTTTAAAATTTGCATAATTAGGATTCAAACTTTGGTCTGTAAAAATGTATGGATTTTTGATAAATATATAAATGATATCTATTATCCCATTATCATAGAATATCTTTATCTTTATAAACTAAAAATATCACCCTTTCTTAGCTAGTCACACTTCTGTCTCTCCCTGAGACATTGGTAAACACTGTTTGATATATGTAGTGATTTATTGTGGTCTCCCAAATTTATACCCTTGTCCTTATCCCAGAAACTGAATGCTATCATATTTATATAAAAAAAAATCTGTGTAGATGTAATTAAAAAGCCTCAAGATCAAGTGGTTATTCTTAATGGCACAAGTAAGCACTGAATCTAAGGACACATGTTTTTATAAGAAACAGAATGAAGAAACACAGAGAAAGGGAGTATGACCATTAAGCTAGATTATCAATTTGATTAGTTTGAAATCTGAACAGAGGATTAGTAAAGTACATTCTGGATGTGTCTGAGTGGGTCATGGAACCATAATCTGAGTCACACTGTTTGGTTTCTCACCCCTTCTTCTACGTTTTTTCCCTCCCTCTACTTTCCAGCTGCCATGAACTGAGCAGCTTTGACCCTCCATGCCCTTCTGCCATAATGTTTCTCTCTTGCAGCCAGCCATGGACTGAACCCTATGACACCGTGAGCCACAGTAAACCTCTCCTCCTTTAACTTACAAACGATGGGAAAATGAACCAATAAAAGTAAGAAAGTTTATGAGTTCTGAGCAAAGATTGGAGTGATGCACTTACTAGCCCTAAAGTGAATCTGTTCAGGTGATAAAAGAGGCAAGGAATGGATTATTCTCTCTTTACTTTGGAAGTGTTGGAGCCCTGCTAACACCTTGATTTCAGACTTGACCACTGCAACTATAAGGAAATATACTTGTTGATTTAAACTAGCAAAATTGTGTTCATCTGCTGCAGAAGTCATAGGAAATTAATATCATCACTATTGCTTTTCCTTCTCCAGAACATCATATAACTGGGCACATGCAATGACAAAATTTTACAGAGTGGCTTTTTTTACTTAGAAATACATATGCATATATGATGCTTCCATGCTTCTGATGACTTGATAGTGTATTTATTTTCACTGCTTATTTTATTGTATGGATATTGTATAGTTTTCCCATTCAGTGGTTGGAGGACAGCTTATCTGAGTTCATTTCCAGGTTGTCAACGATGAATCAAGCTTCCATTCCTATTGACATGAAGGAGTCCTCTGGACATAGGTTTTAAAATCAGCTTAGTAAAATAGCTAGGAATGGATTACATGGCAAGATTACTTTTCGTTTCATACATTTCTAAGCTGTTTTTCAAAGTGGAAGTAGTGCTTTTCATTCTCACAAACAATGCGTTAGCATTCTGGTTGTTCTGCGTTCATGATCAGTAATTGGTACTGTGATTTTTTTATCCTGACCCTTCTTTATAAATACATATTGCTATCTTACTGTTGTTTAATTGAAGATTCTTTAACGACAGATAATGTTAACCATTTTTTCGTATAATTACTTGACATTGGTATATTATCATTGCTAATATGTCTGTTCCTGTACTTCCAGAGTTTTAAAATTGTTTTCATTATTGCTAAACTTTAATAGTTCATTACCTATTTTGCCCAGAACACATTTTTCAAATATGTGTTTTTCAATCATTATGTGACTTTTAAAAATTCTCCTAACAGTTTATTTGGGAGAGGTTATGTTTTAAACTTTAATAAATTAAAGTTTATTGACTTTTTTCTTCTATGGGTTATAACTTAATTATTTCATACATAAACTAATTATAGTTTTCTATTTTGCAGTTACACTTATTTTTCATTTGAGTTACTTTTGCTCTTTCTTTTCTTTTTCCTTTGGTGGGGGATGGGTGGGAGATAGGTCTTTATGTAGTTCAGGATGGCCTCAAACTCACTATGCAGCCTAGGCTCACCTCAAACTCACAGAGATCCTCCTGCATCAGCCTCCTCAGTGCTAGGATTCTGGGCATCTGTTTAAATTAGTTTTTATAGGAGATGTAAGGTCTATGTTGAGATATATTCATGAACGTATGTATAAATCTGTTTCTATTTATCTACATATGTGCTTATCTATCTTATCTGTTTTGCATATGGGTATTCAACAATTCAGCACAATTTTCTAAAATAACTCTTCTCCATTTAATTGGCCTTGCTTCTTTGTCAAACTTGACCATATTTGTTTGCCTATTTCTGGCTTCTCTATTTTGTTCCTTTGATCCACAGTGGTTTTTTCAGTAATGTTGTGTTGTCTTGATTATATTCCATCTTGATGCACAGAGTAATAAATACATTCAGTATCCTATATGTCAAGTTTTGTGCCAATGTCTTCAGTAGATGCGAGATGAAGCTTCATTTCCTACCTTTTTCTTTCATGGGCTTGCTTGGCTCTGCCTATTCTAAAATGTTGGTGCTGCCAAAGTTAGCCCAGCAGTCTTCTTTTCTCCCTGTTTCTCTCAGGTGCTACATTGAAAACTTCCGCTATTCCTCTTCACCTGAATAAACAGATATCAATGTTTTTTCATTTAAAACTTTTTTTTTTTTGGTCAAGGCATCAAATTGACATATCCCTCTGCCTTCCAGATGTATCCTTCCAGGTATTTTATAAGTATTTATAATTCAACGAGTCAATCTTCCCTCCAGTCCAACTTCTCTTCTACATTATGCTGTTTGAGGGAAAAGCCAATATGTGTTTTGAAATAGCAAACATGTGCACAAAGCTTTTTTATTATTTGCACATTTTTCCTTTTTCATTAAGGGAACAGAACCTTCTTGAAATTTGAAGAGATGGTTCATCCATATCTCCAAAGGCTCAGCGCTCAGTTTGCAAATTTTAATGACACTTGTGCTCAAACAGTTTTGGATTACTTTGTCATAACATGCTAACTGCTTTTGAAATTCAGCATAATGAGGCACAAGAGAGTCCCCTGTGAACATAGTTTTGGAATAAATCTACAATGTGATTTTAAAAACCTTCCCAGAAGATTATAGTCAGGTTCGTTTTACAAAACAAACAGACAACGCTCCTTACGGTGTTTTGGGAGTTGTGGAGAGTTTATGTATTAAAGTCTATAAAAATGTGGTTCATTTTCCATGCCCCCTTTCATGGTTTTTAAAAATAACCGGTCTAAGATTTAGAAAATTTGGTTGTGGTCAAATTGTGAAACAAACTATTTAAATATGTGTCCACTTCTTTTTAATTTTTATATTTTTTAAACAACAAATGGTTTACAGTAGGTGTATCCATATAAAAGAGAAATTTAAACTGTCTTGAGACAAATCAAAAGAAGAATAAGCACTATGGAGAAGTTCTTGAGCATCCACTTATTTTTATTTATATTTTAAAAAACACCTAATTTGTGAAACATGCTAAGAATATAAAAGTAAATGGAAAAAAGGAACATTCCTTTAAGCATTTTGAAATCAAGGAAACAAGCAACTATGTAATCAAACACTCTAATAGTAGATGTTATGTGTTATAATGAAGATACTTAAATTATACATTGCTTTGGAGATAATCATCTAGTTTATCAAAGGCAATAATAATTGACCTGAGAGAAAAAGAATGAATGAGCATGTTCAACGGCAAATCAAGAAAAATCATTGGAAGCAAAAGTTTGGCCATCAACACACAAATGGACAAAGAAAATATGTTATATGTACACTATATGTACACTGTGGAGTATAACTCAGCCATAAAAAATGATAAATTTGAGATATTTGTAGAAAAATGGCTGTACCTTGAGACAATAATGCTAAATGCAATAAATTGAAAACAGATGGTTAACTATCACATGGCTTCTGTTATATGGAAAAGTCAAAGTATAAATAATTTAAAGAGCAAAATAAAAGGCAGATGACAACAAAAAGGGATTTGGACTTTGTGGAGATGCAGATGTGGGTGTGAGGGAGGGTACCAAAGATGGCAGGGAAGGTGGAGCAAAAAGGATCAAGATGTGATATGAGGACCGGGGATGTAACTCAGTGGTATAAACACCTGTCTGGCAAGTGCAAGGTCCTAAGTTTGATCCCTGGTGCCAAAAAAAAAAAAAAAAAAAAAAAAGGATATGATATGTATATGCACCAACTTCCTGTGATGAAGGCATTTATTATGTACTGCCAATATATGCTAATAAGAACTGAATTAAAAATTAAATGGGGGTTCTGTCTTGTCTTGGTTGGCATCAACATGGAACGTGATTAGTTTGGATTAGGTCAGTGTTGTTGAATTTCAAGTCAGAATGGGAAATGGTGAAAAAGAAGACTAAGCTTGTCCCACGTCGCTGGGCTCTCTTGTCCAAGGACAGATGTTCGACTTGGGTTCTAGGAAATAAGAGGTATTTGACAACATTTCAGTACATACTGACACAAGTAGATTGAATGCTAGAAATATCAAACTACTAACAAGATGGAAGTTTGCTTAGTGTGCAGAATATTATGAGAGAGGGAGAGAGGGAGAGATTCTTGAAATATTCAAAGTTAGATATAACAAAGTTCTAATGAGGAATGTATGGAAATAAGTGAAGATTGTCCACACGAAAACAAGTAGATGTGAGCTGTTTATAGCTTGCTACAGTGAAGAAAGTAGCTATGGTCACTTCCGTCACTTGTGTTTGGCAGACACTCAAAGTGAGAAAGTAAGCAGGAAGATTTGTAGTAAAAACAAACAAACACACAAAAAATAATCAAAGGAGGGCTCCAGATGGGCTCCAACTAAAAACTTGTGTCCCGGGCAGCTGGAGGCAGGTTAATCAGAGGTGGGCTTTCTGTGCAATTTTTTTGACAAGCATATTTTGCTCCCTGGCTAGCCCCACATTGAAAACAAGAGCAAATATTAGGGAAGCTGGCAAATGCACACTCTTCTTATTCCTGCTTGTGTTTTCAGTACTGAAGATTGAAACCACAGCCTTTGTACTTACCTGCCTTCCAGGCATTTTTTATTTTTCATTTTGAGACAGAGTCTCACTAAGTGACTAAGCTGTGCAGTTGTGCAGGTTGGGGTCAAACCCATGACCCTCCTGATTCCTATATGACTGCACTCAACAAGCCACAACTGCTTTTTTTGTTTTGCTTTGTTTTTTATTAGTGTGTGTTTGCAGTGCATAATGATTACATTCCTTGTGGGGAGTTGGTACCTGTGCACGATACATCTTAATTCTGTCTTCATCCCTTTTCCCTCTCTCCCTTTCCCTTCCTTCCATCTCTTGATTCTGATTGGAGTATGCAGAGGTTGTTGGTGATAGTTCTATCATCATTTTTGGTCTAGCAATTGTCCTTTTGGAGATGCACAGGCAGTTTCCCAAGTGCGTAGATCAAAAAGTGGGTTGTACACCTAAATGACTTAAACCGTATTGCATATAAATTTGAAAAAGACACCCAAGAGAACAGAACGTGAGAATAGGACTGAGTAGTAGGGACAAGTAATTTTTTGTTTGTTTTACGGGTGGATCCAGGTCCTGGTACATGCAAACCATGGATCCCACCACCAAGACAAAAAGAGAGGATTTTTATGTATGTATTTGATAACATATAAAACATAATAGGGATATTTGTTTTGAGGAATTTGTACAATAATTATTTTTAACCTCTTTACTCCAGTCTCCCTTACCCTCTCTGCTCCTTGTACCTTTCCTCTTTTCCAAATATTCTTCCTTCCTATTTCCCACCATCTCTCCTTTATTGTACCCATTTACTTATTTATATTTTAGGTTTCTAATGTACAACACCCTGTCATATGTACTTCCCTGTGTCTGACTCATTTCAGTCACCATTATAGCCTCAAATGCTATACACTTTTCTACAAATGCCCTAAATTTATCTGCTTTACAACTGGGTTGGACTCCACTGTGTACATATATCACATTTTTTTATCCATTCATCTGTTGATGGGCATTTGTGCTGTTTTCATAGCATATCTATTCTGAATTGCACTGCTATGAACATGGATATGTGTATTGCTAATATTTTTAATTCTTTCATTCATAAATCCAAGAGAGGTATATCTAGGTGAAATGAAATGTCTATTTAAAGTTTTTCTGAGGAATCTCTAAACTGACATCCATAGTGGTTGTACTACTTTACATCTCCACAATTCATATTATAGGGTTTCTTTCTCCCCAGATATGTGCCTGTATTTGTTATATTCTATGTTTTTGATGATAGTTTTTCCAACTGGGGTAAGATGTAGTCTTTTTTTTTTTTTTTTTTTTGCTACTGGGAATCAAACGTACAACCTCACAGTTGTCAGGAAGGCACTGTGCTGCTGAGCTGTATCCCCAGCCCCCAGTATTGTTTTGATCTATGTTTCCCTAATAGCAAAAGCTGTTTATCAATTTCTTGCTTGTACTTATTGGTCATTTCTACATCTTTTGAGAAGTGTCTATTCAGTTCACTTTGATAGGTTCATTTTGTTCATTGTAGTGAATTTTTTGAGCTCTTTCTATATTCTAGATATTAGTCCTGTATCAGAAGTGCAGTTGGGAAAAATCTTCCTCTTCTGCAAGTTGTCTTCTCATATGTTGATTCCGGGTATCATTTCCTGTGTCTGGATTTCAGTTCAAGAACTCCTAGCCCATGGCTTTGGCTTAAGTGTTTCCTCTACGCTATCTTCCAGTAGTTTCAATGGTTCTGTTTTTATATTTATGCCTTTGTTCCATTTCAGTTTGTTTTAGTACCATGTTAATGATATATATCTACTTTCAACCTTCTATAAGATGATAACCAGTTTGCTAATACTCTTTGTTAGAAACTTTTTTCTTTAAAGTTTGCTTTTGGTTCCTCTGTCAAAAATGCATGGGATTGTTTCTGTATGTTCTGTTCTACTACATTCATCTACATGTCTTTTTTTTTTTTTGCCACTATCATGTTGTTTTTGTTACCATAGTTTTGCAGCATAACTTGCAATCTTGCATTGATGATACTTCCTGATTTGCTTTCCTACTCACAAATTTTGGTTATTCTGGGTGTTGTCTTATCCCACATGAATTTTAGAATTTTTGCTAAATATTTATTGAACAATACTCTGTTCAAATATTTGGCTGTTATGTTATTTTTGATTCTTATTTAAATTTATTTTAACTGATGAATATAAGCACAAAAATTTGTAAACATTAATGGGGTGCCATATGATGTTTTAATACAAGTGTAAAAACAGTGTCAGATTAAATTTGCCTCCTCAAACATCACAATTTTTATAGTAAAATTGTTCTAAATCCTTTCTTGTAGATTTTTGAGATGGCATTAAACAACTATATACAGTCACCATGATATTCAATAGCACTTTAGAACTTCTTCTACCTAATTTCCACTTGCTACTTACTGATCAATCTTTCTCCATTTTTGCCTCTTTACCATGCTCTTCCACATCTCTGGTAAACACCATTCTACTCTCAATTTCAATGAAATCAATGTTTTCATATTACATATGAGAGTGAGATTAGGTGGTACGTGTCTTTTGGGGCTTATTTTATTTCATCAGACATAATGAGTTACAGTTCCATCAATGTCGTTGCAAATGTAGGATTCTATTCTTTTTATGGCTGACTGGTATTCCATCATTTATGGCCTACTACTTTTTTGGTATCCATTGCCTGTCTCTTTTATCCTTATCTCAAATCTGAAGAAAGGGTCTACATGGGCAGAATAGGCTACTTACAGCATAAGAAAATGAATGAAAGAGATGCAGATGGAATTAATTCTTGATCACAAATATAGATGCAAACTTTTTAAAAGTATACTTTTATTATTTTTAATTAGGTTTATTGGTATTATTTAGATATACATAATGATCACATTCATCACAGAGAATTTGTTCCTGCACATAATATATCTTGATTCCCCCATTTTTTCCCATTCCTCTTCCTTAAATCCCTCTTTTCCTCTTTATTTACAAAGGTTATTTCCATTTTATCTTTGTTTTCTCATTTGTTCTATTCCCTTTCTTCCTTACTCCTCTTAATTCCCCATTTCTTTTGAGCAACTTTTTCCTATTTCACAATATCTATTACACATTTTGGTTCTCACTTGCACTTTCAGTTTCTCACACCAGAGACAATGCAATATTCACACATATGTAACTGATTTATTGCACTTAAGGGTGTAGTCTCAAGGTGCATCCATTTTCCTAGAAATGCCTACAGTTCATTTGTCTTTATGGCACAGTACACTGCATTGTATGAAGAAACACAATTTATCCATTCATCAATTGATGGGCATCTGGGCTGTTTCCAAGATTTAGCTATTACAAACTGTGCTCTATAAACATTGGTATACATACAACACTTTAATATGATGCTTTTGATTCTTTTGAGAAGACATCAATAGGGGAATAGCTGGGTCAAGTGGGACCTCTAGTCCTATTGCTGTGAGGAATCACAGTGGTTGCACTAGGCTGCACTGATACTAGCAGTGGAGAAGTGTTCATTTTCCCCACAGCCCTGCCAGCATTTGTTACTGGTAGATTTTTTTCAAAATGCCCATTCTTTTTCAACCCATTCGTTGAGTGAAGTGGAATCTCAACATTGTTTTAATTTGCATCTCTTAATTGCAAGTGATGTTGAACATGTTTTCATATATTTGTTTGCAATTTGTATTTCTGCTTCTGAAAAATATTTATTCATCTCAGATTCCAATTTTTGAATTAAAATAATTCAAATTCTACTCTCACTTTATTCTCTCTTTAAATAGAAAGAATAAAAATTCTACTCTCTTTAAATATGGGGAATCTGATGCTTTTAAGTTTTTATATGTTCTAGATATTAGGTCTGTGTCTGTGGAATAACTGGCAAAAATTTTTTCCCATTCTGTGCTTTACCTTTTCACCCTGTTGATGATGTCTTTATTTACAAAAGCTCTTTAATAAGAGAAGACCCCAGTTGTTGATACTTTGTAACATTTCCCATTGGATCTGGGTTTTGTTCATGAAATCTTTGCCTACACCTATGTCTTCATGATTTCTACCTATTCTCTCCTCCAGAAAATTTAATTTCTGTTTTAATATTTAGATCTTTGATCTATTGTTATTTTACTTTAGTGCATGGTAATAGACATGGGTCTAGTTTTAGTCTTTGGCATGGGGAAAGCCAGTTTTTGCAGTACCACTTATTAAAGGGGATTATCTTTCTTGCAGTGAAGACTTCTTCATTCTTTGTCAAATAAAAGGTGACTAAATGTGTTTGAAGTTGTTTCTGTATCTTCTAATCTGTTCCATTGATTCTTGGTTTGTTTGTGGTTTTTTGCCAGTACTATGCTGTTTTCATCATAGTAGCTTGTAGTATAATTTCAAGTGAAGGATTGTAATGGCCCATAACTTATCCTTATTGCTCAGAATTGTTTTTCTATTGTAGGTCTCTTCTGTTTCCAAATGATTAGGCATGTTTTCTCTAGTCCTGTGAGTTATGTGAATGGTATTTGAATTGGGATTGCATTAAATCTGTATAACAATTTGGGAGTATGGCCATTTTCACTATGTTGGTTCTTCCTAGCCAACTGTTTTGGTTACTTTTCTCTCATAGTTGAAACAAAATACCTGATGCCCAAAATTAAGGAAGGAAAGGTTTATTCAGCTTACAATTTGTGGAGGTTTCAGTCCATACTTGGTTGGCTCCAAAGCAGAGTGGCACATGACAGAAGACAACAGTTCATGGAAGCAAAACACCAAAGCAACAAGAGCAAAAGAGGGGAATGGAAGCGTGAGCAAGCCTCTTTCCCTCTCTTATATTGTAAGCAGACTAACACCACCCAGGGGCCGTGTAGCTCTCACATAATCTCCATGTCCTCCCCTTGCGCAGGCTCAGGATGAATACAAAGTAGGCAACCCGGCTCTCTAGTGAATCACATAGTTAACCTTCTAAACTTCTCACACTGACACAATGAACAGCGTCCTACAGCAGGAAGGGCATGTCCTTTTTACCCCAGGATGTAGAACTGCTGAGTCACTTAGCCAAACCTCTAGATGCCCCACATTGACACAATGTATCAAGCACAACAATCCACCCCTTGTCAACTTGGCAACCAGACACATTGCTTTGAACCAATTTCCACATACAAAGACATTATATTTCATTAGAACCATAACATTTTGCCCCCTTCAAAGACTAATGGACATCCCTTTATACAAAAGACATTTAGTCCATCTGCAAGAGTTGTCAAAGTCCTAACAGTTTCAGCATTTCTTAAAAGTCCAAGGACCAAGTCTCCTCTGAGTTGTAAGGCAAACTCTAGTTACAAGCTCCCGTACAAATGAAAAGTTTAAACACTCCTAACATTCAATGGCAGAAAATATACATTACCATCTCAAAAAGTACAAACAGGGAGATACAAAGCAGTGGGACCAAAGCAAGTCCAACATCCAACAAGACTAGCATTAAGTCCTGCAGTTCCACATCCAGCATCTGAAGCAATCTTTTGCATATTGTGAGCTCCAAAGGCCTTGGATGGCTCCGCCTCTGTGGCAATTCTGATGGTTGTAGCTCTGACAGCTTCTCTCTTAGCCTCTCTATGCTCCCTCATTGCAGCTTTCCCTGGAAGATCCACATTCCTAGCTTTTCCAAACTTCTGAGGTCTTCACTGCACCTTTCACTTCACACTCATAGCTTCACATACTACCCTCTCAACAGCACACTGCCTGGCCTCCCAGGCCTTCTGAAATAGAGGTGGAAGCCTTCTTAACCTCAGAACTCTTGCATTCTGTGTGCACCTAAAACCAATGCCACGGGGATGATGCCAAGGTCTGCTGTCACCTGGAGCAGTACCCAAGCTTTCTTCTCTCTTGGCCATAAAGGTCAAGTGCCTGGATCACTGGGCACTCTGAATCCAATTCTGAGGAGCAAATTCTCTATGCCAACACCATTCTGGAACCTGGTGCTGTGTGGCTTTCTTCTCAAGGCAAAGTCTTTCACCTTTGCAGTTTTGAGGCTGCAAAGAGTTAAGACTTGCTTCTTGTGATGCCCTCGGGCCATCTTCTCCATTCTCTTGTTCCTTTTCAGCAATGGAGATCTCCTCAGCTCTATCTTTGCAGTCCACAGCTTCACTGGAGCTTCCTTTCTGGCCAAACTCATGACATTTTAAATCATCCTGCTGGGCTCTTTGCTCTTGATTCTCAATAGAAATCTGGCTAAAAGCCCCCAACAGTAGCCATTCCTCTGCCCCAACATTTGACTGCCTTGATATTTCTTTTGCCAGATTAATCAGTCCACTGCCGCCCTTAATCTCAGTCTTAGGCAAAGTCTCTGGACAAGAGCAAAATGTAGACAAACTTTTTGCCAAGCCATAACACACATCATCTAGAGTCCAGCAACCAATGAAGTCCTTCTTCCCAACAGAAACCTCCCAAACCCGGTCTTTACTGGCAGGATTTCTATCAGCTTTCTGATCTTCTGAACTCTGACCAGAATCTCCCAAACAGAACAGCCGAAGGTGTTTTACCGCTTCTCTTTCAGGCGACATCTCTGAACCTTTCCAAACTCTTTCCACAAGCCATTTCCAAAGGCTCTTGAACCCCACATGGGGTCACAGCAATGACCCCACTCCTCTGGTACCAAATTCTGTCTTGGTTACTTTTCTCTCATTGCTGAGACAAAATACCTGACACCCAAAATTAAGGAAGGAAAGGTTTATTTAGCTTACAATTCGTGGAGTTTTCAGCTCATACTTGTCTGGCTCCAAAGCAGAGTGGCACATGACAGAGGGCAACTGTTCATGGTGGTGAAACAGAAAGGCAACAAGAGCAAAAGGGGGAATGGCAGTGCAAGCAAGCCTCTTTCCCTCTCTCATATTGTAAGCAGCCTACCCCCACCCAGGGGGCATATAACACTCACATAATTTCCATGCCCTCCTCTTGCACAGGCTCAAAATGAATACAAAGTAAGCACCCTGGCTCCCAGATGAATTATATAGTTAACCTAAACTATATTCTAAACTACTCAAATTGACACAGTGAACAACATCTTAGAGCAGGAAGAGCATGTCCTTTTCACCGCAGGAGGTAGAACTGCTCAGTCACTTAGCCAAACCACTAGACTCCCCAAGCTGACACAATGCATCAACAACAATACCAATAAGGGATATATTTCCATTTCCTGATATTCTCTTCTATCTCACTTTTCAGAGTGCTTCAGTTTTTAGTGTAAAGATCTTTTGTTTGCTTTGTTAGACTGATTCTTAATTGTTGCATTTTTTCGATGGTATTGTGAAAGGTACTGTTTCCCTAATTTTTCTCTCACTAAACTTATTACTTATATAGAAATGTTATTGGTTTTTGAGTGTTAACTTCATATCTAGTTAAGCAACTGGTTTGGTTATTAAATCTAGAAGTCTTTTGTGGAGTTTTTGGGGTCTTATGTATAGTGTTATATCCTCTGCAAATAATGATAATTTACCTTCTTTTGTATCTTCATTGCATTTACTTCTTTCTCTTGTCCAATTGCCCTGGCTAATGTTTCCAGATTTATATTAAATAGAACTGGTGATAGTGGACATGCTTCTCCTGTTCCTGATTTTAGAGTGAAAGCTTTCAGGTTTTGACCATTTAGTATGATGTTGGCTCTTGGTTTGTCATAGATTGCTTTTATTGGATTGAGATAAACACCAGGTATCCCAATTTTCTGTAGGGTTTTACCAGGAGTGGGTGTTGGACTTTGTCAGATACTTTTTCTGCATGTCATTTTTGTCTTTGGTTTTATTGATATGGTGTGTTGCATTTATTGATTTGCATATGCTGAACCTTCCCTGCATCCCTGGGATGAATCCAACTTGGTCATAGTGTATGAGCTTCTTGTTCATTTGTTGCATTCTGTGTGTCAGTATCTTATTGAGGATTTTCGCATCTGTGTTCTTTAGGGAGATGGACCTATAGCTTCTTTTTTGGTTGTTCTTTGTCAAATTTTGGTATCAGAGTAATCCTTGATTGCAGGAATGATTTTGGGAGTATAGATTCTCTTTTAATTTCTTCAAGGAGTGTGGGGAGTAATGGCATTCAATATTCTTTAAATTTCTTGTAGAATTCAACAGTGAACCCATCAGAACTTAGGCTTTTCTTTGTTAGTAGGTTTTTAATTACATTTTCAGTTTCAATGACTAACATTGTGTTATTTAGAATTTTTATATCTTCTTTATTCTGCTTTGGTAATTCATATGTATCAAGGTATCTGTTTGTTTCCTCTGAGTTTTGCATGTTTTTAGAATAAAGGTAATCCAAGTAGGTATTGATGATCCTTTTGGATTTCCACAAGATCTGTTATGATTTCACACTTATCATTCCTAATTGCATGAATGTGAGTATTTTTTTCCTCTCTTTGATAAAGTTGGATAAGGATTTCTCAGTTTTACTTAATCTGTCAAATAAACAACTCTTTGATTCATTAATTCTTTGTGCTGTTTTCTTAGTCTCAATTGCACTAATTTCTGTTTGGATATTTAGAAATTCCTCCCTTGTATGAGCTTTGGGTTTGACTTCTTCTTTTTCTAGAAGTTTGAGGTTTAACATTAGGTTGGTTATATGAGCTTCTTCCTTTTCCTTATGTGAGAATTCAGCAACATAAATTCCCTCTTAAGACTGCTTTCACTGTGTCCCATAAGTTCCATGATGTTGAGTTGGCATTATCATTTAACGGCAGATACAGTTTAATACCTTTTTAAATTTCATCTGTGATCCACTGGTTGCTCAGCAGGGTGTTATTTAATTTCCATGTGTTTATGGAGTTTTTGTGGTTTCTTTTGCCATTGATTTCCAGCTTCATTGCACTATTGTGTGGTAATATGCATGGGATAATTTCAATTCCTTTTTATTTATTTAAGCATGTTCTATAGGTTAGTATGTGGTCTATTTTAGAGAACATCCTATGCACATGTGAGAACAATATGTATTCTAATGTTGTGGGTGGTACATTCTGCAGACATCTACTAACTCCTTCACAGATTTGTTTCTGTTCTGATATTTCTTTGTTGATTTTTGTTTAGTTGATCTGCCTACTTGTGACTGTAGGGTGCTGAGGGCCCCCAATAAAATTGTGTTATTACTTTTTTGATTTTTCATGTCTATTAGTATTTGTTTTATATAGTTGAGGGCACTGGTATTTGGTGGATCTATATTTATGGTTGTTGCCTCTTCCTCTTCTAATTTTCCCTTAACAAGTATGTAGTGACCTTCTTTGTCTCTTTTGATCAGTCTTGGAATGAAGCTCACACTCTATGCAAATAGAATAGCTATCTCTACTTTTCTCCAGGTTCTTTCCACATGGACTATTTTTTTTTGATCCTTTGATTTTCAGCCTATTAATTTATTTGTGATTTCAATGTTTCTTGTATGCAGCATATTGTTGTTCTTTCTTGATAAATTCTATCACTTTGTTTATTTTGACTGATGAATTAAAACCATTGATGATTATAACTGTTATGTATTGGCATATTCTGGTCATATTATTTTCCTGCTGTTGGTTTGCTTGCCATGCCTGCTAACTTCTTTCTGTTGGTGGTCTTGGGACTGTCATCTTCATTATTTTTTTTCTAAAATATTCCTCAGAGGGGCTGGGGGTTTAGCTCAGTGGCAAAGCGCCTGCCTGGCAAGTGCAAGGTCGTGAGTTCAGTTCCCGGTACCAGAGAAAAACCAAAAAAAGAAAAAATAAAATATTCCTCAGAACATTTTGTAGAGCTGGTTTAGTGGTTATGAATTTATTCAGTTATGTTTTTCATGAAACTATTTTATTTTTAAATTTATTTTGAAAGATAATTTTGCAGGTTTTAACACCTTGACTTTGAGGTTGCTTTCTTTCAAGACTTGATATACTTAATGTCAGGCTCCAGACCTATGGGTTTGTGTTGTGAAGTCTGCTGTGATTCTGATGGGCTTTCCCTTATAGGTCACTTGTTTCTTTTCTCTAATAGCTTTTAATATTCTGCTCTTGTACTGAATTTCTGGAATCTCTATTATTATATGCCTTGTGTAGATTTATTTTGATCATTGCTAATAGGAGTTCTATATACCTCACTTATTTGTATATGAAATTCTTTTTTAATTTTTGTGAAGTTTTCCACTATTACTTCTGTGAACAGGTTTTCTTAGACATTTTGCTGTGTCTGGCTTCCACATTGATTCTGATCTATTTTATATTATTCTTTTTTGCATCATCTTGCAGCTGTTGGATTGATTTTTCATGGTTAATTGCTTTTTTGAAGATATCTTTCTTTTTATTGTCAGTAATGGCAATCCTGTCTTCTAGATCTGATATTCTGTCTTTTCCTTGGTACAAATGATTGTGTATACTTTCAATGAAATTTTTAATCTCCTGTGTATCTGTTGAATCTAATTCATGTATTATGTTTCTTTCCCATTTGGGGCATTCATGGTTTCCATTGCTTTCCTAAACTTCTTGATTTTTAAAATCTGTATCTACTCTACATTGACTGATCAAGTCCTTCATTTTCACCATTATTTATTTTTAACCTGAGAAATTGTTTCTAATCTGATTTTCTATATAACTTCATTCACCTGATTTGTTTTTCTGCTATCATTTCAGAAAATTCAGGTGGGTGGCTTCTGATTTCCTCTATCTCATTATCTCCTAGACTTGCTCTGGGTGGAGTGGAGGTCTGGGGTTGCATTTTGCTTCCACATCTTATCATTTGATATTTTTTTTTAATTTTATTTTGTTTTCTGTGTTGAAACTTGTGAATTTCTTTTGGTAGCTAGATTTATCACTAGTATTGTGGCTTCTCTAAGAAATGTGTAGTCTTCAGTGGTATCTTCTATGTGTAGGTGTTTCTTGGTCTTTGTGTCTGTCACAAGATCCTACCTTCCCAATTAATTAAGGGTGAAAAGTTGCTATCTATGTGACTCAGCTCCTAGTTCTTTTGTACAGAAGACTACTAATCATGACTCCAGACAATTGCAATGTTGCCATAGAAAGGAGAACAACTGATTACAATTGGAAAGATATCCTAGCTAAAGCAATAAAATTATCAATAACAGTAAAATCAAGCACAGCCTCAAAACTGATAAACTGTAGTAACTGTTAATTTGGCAACTTCAACCATAAGAGCAAGGTATTCAGTTATATGTCAAAACCCAACATAAACCAGGAACTTGTATGAAATGAGTTTCCCCATAGTAGGGTGATTTTGCCCTGTATTTTGTGTGTGTAGAGGGGGGAATTGAGAGGGATAAGGGCCAATAGAGAGATAAATGAAGAGAAATATAGTACAAGCAATTGTTCAGAGTAAAGCATGCTCACCTGAGCTTTGAAAAACTGCAGTACAGAAGAGAAAGAATGAATGAGAAAGCAAAAGAATACTGAAGCAAAACAGAAAGATTAGAAACAATGTTCACTGATGGACATACCAAAAAAATCATGAATGATATTTGAGGAGAGAAAGAAGACAGAGCAAAAGAAATAAAAGTAAAAACCTAAATAATAAAAAATAAAATAATATAATATAATATAATATAATATAAAACAGCAAACAGAGCTAGGAGAGTGAAACAAAGAAAAACTAATAAAATTAGTCTGGTGTCCACATTCTGTGGTACAGTCCAAGCCAGAGGCCAACACTGTGCAGGGTAACCTTGACAAGTCTGCAGCAGGATTACTGCTGGATGTGTGGCTGATCTTGGTCTCCAAATGTAGTAGCTGGGGCCAGAGTCCTCAGGCAGCAAATTTGTGAAGTCCTCAGTGACCTGCCCATGTCTCCATACTCTGATAGCTACTATGTCACTCTCCCAGTTGTTGTGGTGCCCTTAGACAAAGATAGCCAGGAGCTGCTCCCAGTCCATGTAGAGTTGAATCCTCCTGTCCTTGCATAGTCTCCTCTGCTCCACCCTCACTGACACAGCTCTGTGCTGTCTCACACGGCTTGCTGAAGGGTTGAAGGGGTGATCCTGTTATTACCCACGTGAAAGACTGTAACACATTTTTCTGTACATGTATTCTACCTTTTTTCTTTAATGTTGGAATTTTCAATGTAAATTCAAGGGAATGTGTTCAATTATTTGTAAAAGACCATTCCTTATTTCCTGATCCCAAAGTAGAATTAGCCTAGGAATGAAAGAAAAATGAGCTGACTGCCCTTTTGCAAAAGAGCTCATCCTGTCTTCATTGCATGAATAATGTTCATAGTTTCAGGGGAACTTACATATTATGCATGCATGACAGGAGAAAGCTTCTAGATATGCTTACTAACTCATCTTAAATATAAGTTAATCTAGCCAAAATTCAAACTGAACTTTAAAATAGTGCGAGTATTTTTTGAAAATATTCATTTTCCTTTGCTCATCAAATTCTGAATATGTCACTGAACTTGTAACACTTTAGTTGACATATCAACATGTTTACAGAGAAACCTATAATGTGTACAACACGAAGGTCAAAAACTATAGAATTATCAAGGCTCTTGCTCTTCAAGAGCTTAAAGTATGAAGATGGTCATTGAGTTGTGTGACAAGTGGATATAGAATATATTTATTGGGGGGCTGGGGATTTGTTCAGTGGCACAACGCCTGCCTGGCAAGCACAAGGTCGTGAGATCGATTACCTTTACTGGAAAACAAACAAACAAACAAAAAAACCAAGAAAAAGAATATATTTATTGGTAAAAATAATAATTCCAGAAAAAATAAAACCACCAATTAACCAGTACAGAAAATTATGCTTAGATTTCAAAATCCATACAAATAAGCTTGGACTTTGTATTCGACAAGTCATCAAAGAAAAAATCTAAAAACACTTGCTCCTATTTTTCTAAGAAATGTGAGCAGAAAATACTGAATTTTTCGTTTTAATATTTAATGATATTACTTTTTGCCACTTGTAGAAAACTGCACTATTTTGAAAATGAAATTCATCTAAAATCACCAACCACTGCCTTCTGGAAATTAACAGCTTGTAATCAGAAGCAGAATAACTTTTTGGTTCTGATAATATGAGATGATACAAAAGTAGAGGATAGATACTGAATATTCTTAAAATAAGATATGATTAAATAAAATTCCTGCCAAATATTGGATCTGCTACCTTATGGACAAATGACATTTAATCTTTACCACAAGCCTATGGAATGGATAACAATAAATGTATTTTTCAAATAAGAGAAATTAATAATGTTTTCTTTTGAGACAAGGTCTTGTTATGTAGTTGAGGCTGGCCTTGAACTCACTATGTACCCAAGGCTAACCTCAAACTCTTGGAAAACCTCCTGCCTCTGCCTACTGAGTCCTCAGATTATAAGAGTGTGCCAACATGCCCATCTCAAAAAATTAATCTTGAAGTTTCATTTTTCAGGACACTGAAAGAAAGTAGACTTTCAATGTGAGAAATAAGTGCCCAGTTTTCATTTTTGTTTTAAAAGGATAAGCTTTTAGAATATATATTTACAATAGAAGAGGGAAAGCAAATTTCTTAAGGACCTAGTTTTGCAATATAGTATGACAACAGAGACCAAGCTTAAAGACAGAGCTCTTGGTAAAAAGAAAAAAAAATTAAAAATAAATTTCTTTACTTGTTCTACTTCTTTTAGGCTTGGGGTATAAGAAAATTGGAAGTAAAATTTTGCTACTATATTTTCATTTGTTGATAAAAAGCTAGTAGAATAAATTCAACTCAAAATCACTCCCTTACTTAACCGAAAACATAATACAATAGAACTTTCAGATTGCAAGGTACTTTTCTACACCAGGAGTATGATAATGAACAAGAAACATCCCTGCCTTTGAATGAGGTTTTATTCTAGTAGAGTGCTTAGCCACTGCTCCATTTGCAGCAGATCTTGAAATCATCTACCCAGTGCTGGTTCTTCAGGCATAAAGAAAACATGAGTTGTGTGGTAATAGTGATTTCAATAAAAGGCCTGGGAGGACAGGCAATATGCCCC
>NW_004955451.1:8975862-9013428 GCF_000276665.1 Chinchilla lanigera
TATGCTTGAGATGTGTAGTAGGAGCTCACAGCTATGACTTGAGTCTCAGAGGAATTTAGACTCTTCAGCAATGCTGTGATATTTAGGATTCTAGGGACTTGTAGAGATGACCCAAATGGAATTCTCATGATTAGGAACATTTAGGATTCTGCTACAACAGCAGTGCTGAAACAATTAGCATTCTAGGATCTCTGAGAGATGCATTAAGTGCATTTTCCATGATGAGGTAGACATGTGTCTTAGGCGGAATAGTGGCTGAATATTCTGGTTTAGTTCTACAATGTCCTCCAAAACTCTCATGTGTTTAGAAGATGATTGAATCCTCAAGTGCTATACTCATCAGAGGATTCATGTTACCCCATTTAAAGAAATATTAAACATCTACAACCCAAATGCCCATCAACTGAGGAATGGATTTTTTAAAAGATGTAGTTTTTCAACACAATGAACTACTATTCAGCCACAAAGAAGGATAAACCTGAGACATTTCTAGGTAAATGGATGCACCTTGAGACCATACTTTTTTATTTATTTTAAGCCAAGGTCTCTCCCTGTAATTGAAGCTAGCCTTGAACTCAGCATGTAGCCCATGCTGGCCTTGAACTCATAGCAGTCCTCCTGTCTCAGCCTCCTGATTGCTGAGATTATAGGCTTTTGCCACCACACTTAGCCAAGAACATATTCTTAAGTGAAGCAAATTAGACTTACATATGTAAATATTGTAGCATTTCACTGGTGTGAGATAATGGATGTGGAAATAAGCACCAAAGTGTATAAGTTGCATTGTGAAATAGGAAGAATTTATTTGACAGAAAGGGGAGCTAGAGTGGGGGAGAGAAAAAGGAAAGAAGGGGAAAAAAGAAACCACACTCTGAAGTGAAATAAATTTGACGCACATGTTTAAATATCACGTTGTCTCTGGAGTGAGAAATTCAAAGGGTAAATGTAACACTGAACAAAATGTAAAGTAGATACTGGGAAATAGGAAGAAAGTATTCAAATGGGAAGGGGAGTAAGGGATGGGGAAGGGGAAAAGAAGGAAGAGAAAAGAAAAAGAACAGAATAGACAGAAGCAAACAGAAACAAAGCTTTTGTAAATAAGGAGCAGAAGAGGGGTTGAAGAGAGGAGAGAAAATTTGGGGATAAAGAACAATCAAGATATATCATGTACAGGTACACACTCCTGATGCATGTGACCATTACATAGATCTAAAATATACCGATAAAATTAATCAATACTTAAAAGTATATTATCAATCTTCCTATGCTCCTTCCTCTGTGATCTACAGTACCGGCACATTTTCTGAAATATCACCTTTCCCTCTGGATTAATACTCATTGCATATCAGACCAGATAAATAGTCTTGTGCTGAGTGTACACATTTCCATTTCTGTAACTTTTATTCTTATCATACACTGGATTCCAGTGAGTAGTTGTGACTGGTGAGCCTACACCTTTGCCAGGCTAACTTCTGTGCATAATCATAAATTATAACTAATTCAGCTCGTATATATGAAGGATATGTTTGATGGCAACATATTTTATCTAGCTTTGGTCATTGGAATAGAACATAACTTTCTCAGACTTTTCAGACATTAATTGGATATTGGAAAGTATATTAGATCACATATTTAAATATCACTTATTTATGACTTTTGGCACTGTGTTATGACAGTAAACACACAGTAATGTTATATTGAAATGCCCTATTAGTGATGTCAGTTTTCCCAGGTGGCTAAAGTGAAGAGAATTTAAGGAGACTGTTTCGTATGGGTGAAGCTATGGATACTGAATCTCTATAAAACCAGCAACTATGAGAAAATATTTTTACCTGGAGGACAAAATACACAAGAAAGGAAATAATGGAAAAGGAATGAGTGAAAATTATGGGAGAATTGTGGGAGCAGTGCTAACCAGTCTTGATTGCTTCTATTTTACAGCTAAATCCTAAATTTGAATGTCTCTCTGCTTGTTAGAAATGACGTTAAGGAAAAGAAATATGCTTCTGTCTCTTCCTTTTCCTGAGTTGCTGCTAGTGACTTCCACTGGCCATTCCCTTCCATGGGAAGCCATCTTGCCACAGAATTTAGATATTGCATCCTGTAATGCTCAACATCCATTTTGCACAAAACAAGGGACACAAGATTGGAGAATGGAGCCAACAAGCAAAGATGAGAAATGGAGTGCAGCCATCACAATCATTATATACTCTGCTGTGTTTTATAGGTATCAAATAGGGAGCTATACTTTCTTTTTATTAAAAAAATTAAATGTGAAATAATCTCAATTGGAAAGTGAAAATAATCCTATTCTAGAATAGTTTAGGCAGCTGAAAATAGGTTTTTGCATTAACTGCATAGAATGAAGATAAGTGTCTGGTGTATTGTAGGCATTGTACTAAATTCTTTGTATATAATAATCTAGTTATATATTATTCCTAGCAAAAGAACTGCAGCATAGGTAATGTGAGTCTCTTGCTTTCTTTCAGAATATTTATATATTTTTACAGATTAAAAAAGCAAAAAATCAGTCATAGTAAATTGCTCAAGTCATAGCTCCTAAAATTAAACTCTGTGATCTAGCTTCAGAGTTTGGCTGTAAGTTAGTCAAACAAAAAAGGTAAGAAAAATTACACTATCAAGAAGTAACTTGTCTTACTATTGTGCACTAACATGCCTTAGCACTGTGAAAGATACTACATATTTCCAATAGAATAATGTTTTAAAATCATCTCTTGTATTTTCACTCTCTATAACCTTTCCTTTCCATTCTTTTCTTTCATTGTCTTTCCTGAAAATACCTTCTGCTTTTGATTCTCCTCAAAAATCCACATGGCTTCTCATCCACCATGTCAGATATGTTAGTTGAATAATAAGGTTCTTGGTGCAGAAGAGAAGAAAAAATATTAGAGAAATTCTAAACCAACAGAAAGTGGTGGAAAACCTGTATGATTTGCAAAGGGCTTTTTGATGGGTAGGCTCTGTGATGAGAATAGAATTGAGCTCAAGCAACCTAGATCTCAAAAGAAAGTTTTTGAGTTATTACACCTCTGGAATTATTTTCAAAGTAAATATCTGATGTAATGCTCCCTTCTACTCCAGCAGGATAAATCTTTATATATTTTTACAGATTAATTATCTGTGTTTAAGTCTGAGTCCAAAGCCTGTTACTTTTGGTCTATTTCTGTGACTGCTTATTTATCACTTAAGCTTTAAGAACTGCTAATGTAGACAGAGACAACAACCATGATTGGACTCAGGAATGAATCTTTTCTACCTTCACAGAGAAGTAAAGTTTATTAGCAGGGAAAAAAAAACTCTAAAAATCCATGATATCAGCAGCTGCATAATCTAAAGACTTATTGCATCTGGCAAATTATAAGTGAGGTTAAGAGTAAAATTGTTTTCATCAGCAGAAAAAAAAGTGACTTTCTGGTGACAGGTGCTCAATAATTTGAAGAACAGTGAAGTAGGAAATCTAAGCATCCCCTAGGTGTTACAAAAAAGTCATTGCAGGCTGTCAGTCAATTTAATTGACATAAAGAGAAAATAAAATCTATTCTAATAAAGTGCTGTGAGTCGATGTTTATGAAAAATGGCAGAGAAGTCTAGAGAATTTCTGGAATGTTCCAAACACAAACCCATTGAGAACTGAATATTTCCTACTGTTGTTAATGCACAGGTTTGACCATGGAAGGGACTTTCCTACAGAATTTTTAGGAAGAATTATAAGTATTGATTGTTAATAAGAAATAGAGTTTTCTAGATTGATATGGAAAGATGACCATGATAGAATGTTAAGTAAACCAAAGGGACCTTCTGAACCTTGTGCAAATAAGATTGCAGTTAAAACAGAAATAGCAACGATAATTGCTGTTGAAGCATTTTCCTTAACACCAAGGTATGTAGATAAGAAGGTCTATGAAAGTTACTGATTCTCTTACAGTAAAAGACATATTTAAAAACTGTCTTTACATTCAGCCACTATTTTGAACTCAGTGGTAGCCGTTTTCAATCACCTCGCCCTGTGCATGCCAGGCTCCTTGTGGTACTTTTATTATAAATGTTTTCTTGGGTATGTGTTTTACAAAAACATAATTTATAAATTACCTTCTCGGGGGCTGGGGATTTAGCTCAGCGGCAAAGCGCCTGCCTGGCAAGTGCAAGGTCATGAGTTCGGTTCCCGGTACCAGAGAAAAACCAAAAAAAAAAAAAAGAATAAATTACCTTCTCATTTATGTTATTATATAGTCTAAACACTTTTTTCTACCTCTGCATCAAAGGACTCCTTCATTTTTTCCAGTGATGGTAGTTTATCATTTTATTCTTGTTTGTCACAATCAAGTAACTTGTAAATTTTTTTCCCCTTAATTTCAGTTTGCCAGATATGTTCCCATAGATTCGAGGGGCTATCAATTGTAAGGAAGAACACACAGTGGTAAGTTAATATTTATTGGGACATGTCAGAGAGTACTTCATATCAAAATGTTAACCTTGCAAGCCTAGATCACTTGGCTGTAGAATATCAGCCAAATTTTCCCTTTGTAAAGCTACTATATCTTCTTTCTTGGGCTATATTTGTTAGAATATCATATTATCAGAAATTATTTTTAGCACCCATGTTGTCCTTAATTTTACTGTAAGTGCTAAATACGTACTACCTAAAATATCTGTATTCCAGACACACTTTACAATTGAAAATTGCTAAACAGTAGCTTCAACCATGTTAAAAATGTTTCATCAGAGTATCTATACAGCTTTGCATGATTCTATACAATGGGTATAGCAGTGATCATAAACCTAAATAATCACATTAAGCTGTAGTAACCAAAACGGTTTGTGGATGCCGTCCCTTTTACACAACTATATTTTCTTTCCTGTGCTGTTTCTACCTTAATTTAAAGAACTAGAATTTCTGCAGCAACAGTTGTAGTTGTCACTTGATTTTGTTTTTATTATGCTTCCTTAATTTGGTATCACTCATCCTCTGTAAGGTGTTTGCACTTCTTTAGTCTTAAATTGAGACCATAATGGTAAGTGAAATAAATCAGCCACAGACCGACCGTTACATAATGCATTATTCCTCTAATGTGAAACATTCAAAATACAAACAAATACAGGAGCAAAATAAGAAAGAAATGGTGGAGAACAGCATAGGGGGTTAGACTCTGTGGCGCTAGGAAGGAATCGCTGTAGACAGGAGGAGGGGCAGGTGGGGGAGATGGAAAGTACAAACGATTAAGATGTGATGTGAGTAATTACCAGTCCCCCAAGATGAACGTCCTTATTATGTATTGCAAACATACAGCCATGAAAAACTCTGAGTTAGCTTGCTAGTTTGAAGCTTGCATAACAAATAAGTAATGAATTTTCTGAAGGGTTTTATTCATAAGTTTTTGGCTGACTGATGATTCTTGCTTTGATTGAATTTCATGGATACCTGCATCTTGTTTCTTCAAGTTTTCCAATTTTTTTCCTCACTTGACTGAAACATGTGGATGTTGGTTAAATACTTGTAAACTTGTGATGACAAAGGAGATACTGATACTTCAAATGAATGTGTGATTTAGTTTAATTTTGGACTCATTTAATAAATACAAATAAAGCAGTAACATAGGGCAATGGGAACAGTACAGCAGTCAGAGTCAAAAGAATGAATTTTTGGTCCTGACTTTGCTATTTATTATCTGCATCCTTAGGCAACTCACTCAGTAAACTAAAATTAAATAGGGGTATCCTCTATAAAGCATCAAACAAATGCATGTTTGTCTTAGTTTTAGTATTAGTAACTTAGTATTTGCAACTATTAAATTCAAATTTCATAATTATTGAATGATCACAAAATAATTATGAAATTAAAACAATAATCAACTTAATATCCATAAATGGTTAAAAACAAAATAGATCAATTATCTAAATGTTTACCCCCTTAATTATCTCCTTGTGACAATTCTATGATTTCTTTATGTTTGAATTATTTTTCCAAAGATAATTGATTGTCCTTAACACACATGGGAGAATAATATTATGAGAGTTGATGTACAAATAAAGACTGGCAATTTTTTGTTATCATTAGAAAAAATTTCAAATTGCTGATGTGTAGAGATTGGTAACTAAAAATCAGATAAAATAATTTCTAATTTTATATAATACAAAAGTGACAAGATTCCTAGGATAATAATCTAGTATTTTTATGTTACACATGATTACATAGAGAAATTATTTTCTATTTGAGGTCAGAATCAGAGAATTCTATCAATACATGTTTCATGTGCAAGAATGTACTGTGTGCATGTATAGATTCATACATATTCAGACATTCACACTAATGATTGTATTGCACTGCCTGGATGTTCTGAATTGATTCAAGATGTTTTTGAAAATTTCTTTGAAATAAAAATATTGCAGTGTGTCCTCGTGCACCTTATTCACCAGATCTGGCACCAGATCTGCAACTTCAGGCTCTTGCCTGCAGTCAAATGACAGTGAAACGTAAATGTTTGAATTGATTCAGGACACTGAGGTAGTCACAAGAGTGTTAACTAAAGACACTCACGAAACTGGACGTCCAGAACTGCTTCAGAAAGTGGTAAGAATGGTGGGATAAGTGTGTTCAAAGCAAAGGAGAGGATTTTGAAGGGAATCAATGATGATGCTCCTTTTAACTGTAATAATTTTTAAACTCAAATATTCTTTACAGTTTCTGATCTTGCCTTGTATATATTCTAAAATGTGGGCTGTGAGCAACTGCAGAAGGGCTCTAGCTTATACATCTTTTTTTCCTTTGTTATGTCCCAAACAAATTCTTCCACATAGGAAGGGCTCAGCGTGTATTTTTTCTATTACAATTAAATTAATGCCTTTTCTTATGAATAATTATGCTGGAAAACAGCTTGACTGTCCTACAATGTTTTGTTTAATATGTAAAAATTTCTAGACAATCAGATACATTAATACTTTTGCTTTGTTTCATAAATATTCTTATCTTATTAAATCTGGGTCATCATTTGCATAATATGCACAAAATATACCTGCAAAATTTGAGCTGTACTATCAAATGTTAAAATCAGTATGCACATATTTCACATTTTAAAAATAAATTAACTTATGTAGGAGTCGTTAATCCTTGATGTCAAGCAATGCTGCTTTTCTCTTAAGTAATTTAAAATATAATTTCCCCCTGGATTTGAAAAGCACTGAGATATGCTATATTGAAAAAGATCAACTCTACTTGGGAAAAAGAATGACATACTTCATACAGTCTGAGAAAAAAATTGCCACAGACTAGTGTAGTTTCTCTTGGAAGCCATTACAATTCAACCTGTATATTATAAAAGAAAGGTTTTAAACCTAATGTTAATTAGAAGGGACAGTCTAGCAGACTAAAAATCATTCAAACAGTATGCATAAAATGCTACAATCTCTTAAAAGTAAAATATATAATAAAACAATCAAAAAGATGAAGATTAGTATTTTTATTTCTCAACAAATATATTGTTTATATGTCTATGTTATATATGCTTTTATGAAATGTTTATATCTAAAGCCTTCTGAAAAGTATCATTGCAAAGTGCAGTTGTTAAGCACCACAGGTGTATTATTTTCAGATGTACACATGTTGCATGTCTGAATTGTTGCTCATAACTCAAATATAATTTTGCATCAAGGATAATTAATAACAAGGTGCTGCTTTATATTTCTTTTAATTGTTTAAATTGTAATTATAATTTACTTTAATATATGGGACAATTGTGTAAGGTGGTCACGGTAATAAAGCACAAATCTCACTTTTTATTCCTTCAGAAACTGAATTACAAAACAATTTTAAATGACTTTCAGAGGAATACTCAAATTCAAAGAAAAACAGTAAGATCACAAATCAATTTTTGTTTTCTATGCATTGCTCATTTAGAAGAAAATATTAATGTGAGATATAGATTTATGTATATATATAGACAGAGGGAAATAGGCTTACCTACCTGAGCACACACACACATATAACTCATATACCACAAGAATTCAATAGTGTATTTGAAATTGGGTTGGGGCTTATTTTTTCAGGTCAGTTACTAGTCTTGCCTCTTATGTGTGTCATTGTACCATTATTTTTGTGTCTGTGTCCATTTCTGTAAACCAGACACAATAATGATGTATACTCAACCACGGTATTGCTAGGAGGTATTGATCCACCTGAACAAGACAACAAGTACTCACTAATGATAGCTGTCATCATTGTCATGTAACTTGCTGTTGAAAAGTTGTACATGCTTTCTGAGATACCGTGGTCTCTTGGATGAGATGAAAACTTGAAACAATCTTAGCTAAACTAAATGTTCTACTTACAACAGATGATCTACTATAAGTTCAGAGCTGTTTGACCTAAGCTTCTCACAAAA
Source organism: Chinchilla lanigera (assembly GCF_000276665.1). Lineage (NCBI taxonomy): Eukaryota > Metazoa > Chordata > Mammalia > Rodentia > Chinchillidae > Chinchilla > Chinchilla lanigera. Next base: position 8,984,259 of record NW_004955451.1, read on the forward strand.
TAACATTAAATAAATTTTTAAAAATTATTTCTATTTCTCTATAATAGTTAATATATACAAATAATACAAATAATTTATACATTTGTACAGATTTTGAAGTCTCTACATACATCTTCCCTTTTTCTGCCTAAAGGAACCACTATTCTGAATTTTGTGTTTTCATTTCATTTTAGTTTTTTGCCTTCTTTGTCATCATATACACAAGAAATGAGCCCAACATATAAAAACCAAGGATCCAACGAAGGTGAAGATCAAACAATCACAATCCAACTCAAGAAATAAAATAATGATGATGCATTAGAAACCTCCATCATGAGCTTTTCCAGTCATGACCTCCTCCCTCCCACGGAAAAGTAATCACTACCTTATTTTTTTTTTTTTTTCCAGTACCGGGAATCGAACTCACGATCTTGCATTTGCCAGGCAAGGACTGTGCCTCTGAGCTAAATCCCCAGCCCCCAGCACTACCTTATTATATGAACCTGTTTTTCATTTATCTTTCTTATTTTAAAATCTGGCTATGCCTCATTAAATATAACTTACCTTTAATAGTTTTATAAATACATTTAAACAAAATTAATTAACCTGTACACTATGTTTGGCTTCTTTCTGTCAATACTGTGTTTGTCAGCTATATCTATGTTGTTCTTCTAGATCAAGTCTTGTTTATTTCCAGAGCATGTTTGTATAGCACTCATGTTTCCAGCTTTGCTCAGCTAGGACAGCTATAACAAAATGTCATGGTATGAGTGGATTAAGAAATGCACACTTACTTCTAACAATTCTCAAGCCTGGAAAGACCAGGAACAAGGTGCTGACAGATTTGATCCTGGTAAAGGTAGTTTTCTCCGCTTTCAAATACTGTCTTTGTCCTTTGTTATCACATGAATTTTCCTTAGTGTTTCCTTTTTCTTTATTTATAAAACATTTATATAACAATTAAAGATTAAGACTTTTTATTTATAAAACAATTAAAAATTGTTTTCATTAGAAATCTACCTTCGTTACCTAATCTAGCTCAAATTATCACCCAGAGAAATTCTTCTCCAAATACCATAGTATTGGGGGTTAGATAGTCAACACATGAATTGGGTGATAGTAGACAGGCAGTCCATAATGATTCCATACTTTATTAATTTCTTTTGCTACTGGTAAACACTTGACTTTTCAAACATGAGCATTCTCATTTCATGCTCTACATATGTATTCATTGGTGTTGTCATGAATTTTCATCATTTCGTATCGTCTATGCCTTAAATCTTAAAACCAACCTCACAGTCAATGGTTCTCTCTCTTTTTAATTTTAAAAAGAATTTAAAAGACAATAAAAAAAGATACAGAATTGCAAGACAAGATGATAAGAAATTAACAATGGTTGTTATATCGCATAGTGTTATCTTCAATGTAGTTGCTCAGATTACCAGACATAGGCATATAAAACTGAGCAAATAATAAAAGCACTAACTGTTCCTTTCAATGAACTAATAGAAATTAGTAGTATTATCTTAGCTATCTTGTGTGTGTATATATATACATTTCTTTCCCTTCCTTCTTTTCTCCTTTCCCCTATCCCAGTTGTTGTTTCCTTTTGAGCAATTCCTTTCCCTTTCACAATACCTATTGTACCATTTGGATCTTATTTACTCTCCCAGTTTCTTATATTAGGGAGAAAATATGGTGTTTACACATGTGAATCTGATTTATTTCACTTATGAATATGGTGTCTAGTTGCATCCATTTACCTATAAAAACCTCGGGTTTATCTTTCTTTATAGCTGAGTAATACCATTGTATAAAATACCACATCCTTTTTATACATTCCTTGGTTAATGGGTATTTGGGCTTTTTCCAAGATTTATCTATGACAAACTGTCCTAAAACAAACATGGGTGCACATATACCACTGTGGTATGATGTTTTTAATTCTTCTGGGAAAATACCTAGAAGGGAAATAACCGAATTGGACTGGACCTCCAATTCTAGTGATGGTTCTGTCCTTAAGGCAGTTCTGATGGCTCCTGACTTGATCAGCTTCATGTGCTTCCTCCATTTTGTCGCTACCTTTTCCATTTTCATGACACGAGTCCATCACTGGGAACCTAATTAGCATACAAGCATATGCAATACAGAAGAGAATTAATGTGTGTTCAGCCTCCCTTGACCATCAGAAGTGAAAACAAAGCATAATTTCCTCCCTTTCCTTTATTAGATAGAGTTTGAAAATTCATTTCATATGGATGCTGTGAGGGTTTTAGATCAGTTGCTAGACCTAAATATAGTGGGCCGCTCAATATTCAGTATTTTGTGGCGCTTTTCTGCTCTTCTAATTTCATGACCCATCATTTCCCTCTAAAATAAACTTACTATTTTCAGGTTTTTGCCTCTGTCTTTTGTTTCTGGGATTGCAAGGCTAAATATTTTGTGAATGTATCTTATTCATTACTCTCTTCTTCACAATAAAACCTGTATCCACTGCTTGTTCCATTAAATTCTTCTAATTCATCTTAATATACACTTTGAAATCTTGACCTAAATTTTTATTTTGCTGAATTGATGATGTGTAACTATCAGCGATTTAGCACTGTGGTGTTTCAGACACCCTGAAAATGACTTCAAGTTTGAAGACATTGATGAGTAAGAAAATATAGCCGAGAGTGGTGGTGAATACTTGTAATCCCAGGGCTCTGAAAGGCTGAGGCAGGATGATGACTGATTCTACGAAAAATTATTTTGTAAGGCTAGGAATTCTCTTCTAGTGTATGTACCTGCTTTCTATTTCCACTATTTCCTATTTCTGTGTTTTCTTTCATTCATTTATTTGTTTATCTGGGGGTGTCAAAATGACTGTAAATACACAAGTGACTTTTCTATCACTGTATTTTTGAGTTTTAAAACACCTTTTGTGATAGTTTGAGGACTGCACACTCATGCATGATCTGGCAACAAGTGCCCATTAATTTTTCATAAATTCTCCTCTCACTCTCCATTATTGAGAAAGACTTTCTATTTAGAAATAATAATGCATAATGTTACAAAGCATGTTCCAGTTGCCAGACAGTGTTCGCTAGGCTTTCAATTAATTTTTCACTATTTTTATATCTAACATGCAAAGTAGTACTATAATTTATCTCATCCTGAGGATGAAGAATTAGACTCAGAGAGGTGAAGTACCTTACCAAGCACTGCACAATTCATATATCATAGAACAAGTACTTGAATGTATTTGGTATCACTCTGGACCTGATGTTTATAATTATTATATTATTCCGTGGCTCAGTTTTGTGGGTTTTTTTGCATTATATCATATAGTAAATTGGGTAACTCTGAGGGTATTTTTAAAAATAGAGTAAAAATACAGTATAAAATGGGTTTAATTTGGAGCTAATAGGCCTAGGGAGAAAGCTATAACAAGAGATATATTTTTGGTAGACAGAGATGCTTCCTTCAGTTGGAAATTTTTACCCTGGAAGAAGAAAATTCATAAATATTTCCTTTAAGTGTCTTTATTTATTAAAAGAAAATGAGCCCAACGTCATAAAGAACAGCTGTATTCTGTTCCTACAAGTGGTGTAGGTAATTCTTAATGCCTGCCTGGTTCCCTCTTGTCATCAGTCCATTTCCCAAGGCTTCTTGTTGAAACTTTGGTGAAAGAGTAAATGGACATAGGACTAGAGAGCTAGTTCCAATCTAAATCCCAGCAGTTATCAGTCACTTCCTTTCTATGATGAATCACACTAAGGTATGCATCAGTATCTTTGTGTTCCCAGCTAATAAAGGAGTATGAAGGAACAGGGATAGAATGACCAGAACAATAGAAGAATTCTTTCAAATTAAGTTCTGGTTTTAAAATACTCTGACCTTTACAAATAGAAAACTCTGAATATTAAGGATAGAACATCAAATCCAAAGGAAAAAAAGAACTCCTCCAGCAGGTAGTTAGAGAGTGTGCTAAGGCAGCAAATAAGCACAGAAAGACAGCCTGGGGCTGCTGATATAGAAATGAGACAGAGGGAATGACACAGAGTTCACATGATATGCTGAAGCAGGACTTGCAGGAAGTGTTCAGTAGATTTCAGTGAGTGGAAATGAGGTCTGCACAGTAGGAAATTGAGTCGAGTCAGAGAAAATAGTTTTAAAGTCATAACACCAGCATTAATGGTGGTCATCTTTGTCACCTGTGTACTCTGTCATCAGTTTTAGACATTTAGGAGGTTAATCTATTTTTTTCAGTTGAACACTAGAAGTTATATTGACAGAAGGTACAACAGGCATCCTCATTCTAGCACTGATACTCAATGACCATGTAGCATCAGGCAACTTGCTCAGTTTCTTAAGGTCTGAGTTTATCTCATGAAAAGGGGTGAGTTGCTGTAGTGACAACAGAATAAAGTAATATAAATGCAGTAGCAACTTTTCCATTGGAGTGCCTATTTCCTAATGCTGCTACTGCTTTGGTAAATGTCTGTCATCTGTACAAAACATCCTTGGGTGGTTGAAGCTATCTATATGGAAGCTGCCTGTCTGGGAGGAAGACCACCGGTCCCACTTCACGATGTCTGTGGCTAAAGATGTCCTCAGCAGTGTGGAGAGCACAAAAGCCCTATTCTGTAGCCTCAATGTTGAATATACTCCAAGGCTCTATTTATGTTCTAGGTTTATATGTAATTCCCTCCGCTATTCCTATTCCATTATCTTCATCTGTTTATCTGCTTCTCCTAAAATTGTTCCCGCTGTAGGAACCCCTGACGGAGATATTGCTGCTACAGAACCCAAGGTAGAGTGCATGTACAATGCGAAGTATAGCACTTGGAAAGAAGGGGGAAAAGGGTAAATAACACAACCACACGCAGAAATGGTCCTGAAAGCCAAAACTTTTGTCTCTTGACACTGCCTTTTTTCTTATGGTGTAGTATACTTCACAGCATTCCTCAATAAGAGCCTGCTCCAAGGGACGCTGAGTTTGAAAAGAGATGTAGATTCTCCATTGAGTTCTTAAAAGTGTGTGTAAAGTTTGCATAAGAAGGATATCAAAGTTTCTCTCTGGAAAGTTGCATATATATCTAATTTGTAGAGCATATGTTCACTACTGTTTGTTATTTAGAGGTCTTAAAGTGTTCAAAAATACCTACAGTAATATAGACTTTGGGAAATATCTCAGATCATAATTACCCACCTGGAAAATTGTAGTGTTTATCTGAGCTTAATATTATAGACTTCATTTGCACAAACAACTCAGCTGAAATAATGTTAAATGCTATTAAATTTTACTTTGAAGGGGAAAAAATCTATCAAAGTGTGCATTTTGAATGTACTTTCTTCCAAAGACATTTAAGTAGAGAGAAACAGCATGATGTAATGGAAAGACCAGCAAATATGGAATCAGAAAACACAAAATTCAGTATTTATTGTTTAGATTGGCTTATCTGTGTGGAGGTTACATGAGGGAATAAACAAAGTCAATGAGCTGTATAATTTAAATAGTTGCAAAACTTTGTATGAGTAGAGTTACATTTTTAAAAATTACACTTACCTGTGAGACTTTGTGTAAGAATTAAATGAAAGCACATAACTCTTGGTAAATTTTATAAGTCTAAAAGTTTTTAATTCCTACCCTACAAACTGGTATCGCCTACCCTTTCTGTGTACCAGCTGAATTATAAAAGCAAATAATGCATATGAAACTAGTTCTGCTCTTCTGTTGATTATTGTCTTGGTTAATTTTCTCTCCTTGCTGAGACAAAATACCCAATGCCCAAATTTAAGGAAGGAAGGATTTATTTAGCTTGCAGTTTGTGGAAGTTTTAGTCTATAATCAGCTGGCTCCAAGGCAGGGTGGCAGGGTACAGCAGCAACACTTCAAGTCAGCACAAGATAGCAAAAGCAGCAAGAGCACAAGGGGGGTTGGGCAAGCCTCTTTCCCTCCCTTATATTGTAAGCAGGCAACCTCCACCCAGGGAGAATGTGGCACTCACATATTCTCCATGCCCTCTTCCTGCACAGGCTCAGGATGAATACAAAGTAAGGACTCTGGGCCCCTGTTCAGTTACTTAACCTTCTACACTTCTCACATTGACACAATGAACAACATCCCAGAGGTAAAGGCATGTCCTTTTCACCCCAGGATGCAGAACTGCTGAGTCACTTAGCCAAGCCTCTAGACTCCCCAGGTTGACACAATGTATCAACCATAACAATGGTCATATTGTCCTGGCATAAATATGAAACTGGTTCTGTGTTTATAAGAAATGAAGAATTATTAAGAATTAGAGTATCTAGCTGGCTGATTTAGGTTTTATATTGGCTGGTGAGAAACAAACATTTTTCTTCTGATTGGTTATTACTCGCATTTATGAATTTACTCCAAATAACTTTCCTATATTAAAGATTAATTTAGCATATGCTATTCAATGTGTATACTTTTCACTACAGTCTATTAACAAAGAAGTTGTAAACAGATGCTGTCAATAATGTCTACAATAAGGACACACTCTCGTTCCTGGGCATCTGTTATGCATCCGTCCTCCATGCTCATGATGTAACATTTGATAACGAAGGGAATCTCTTAGAAAATGAGATTCATTCAGTATGTGTGGAGAAATAATTTCTTAATTGCTTGTGATCCCAGGATACAAAGTAGATGTTATTTGACAGGCTGGAATAAAATGAATTTATCTGATAGAAGTATTAAGAAATTAATGCTAACATGATTTTTGTGACAAGAGCAATACATTTAAATTCGACCTAGACTTGTGATAATAGGAATTGTACTGTTCAAACGCAGAAAGTATGGTCACTGTTATATATAACCTAAAAATATGGTAATATAGCTATAAGATAGTAATATTATATAATTATTCAAGTTATACTGTACATTGTGGTTCATAAAAGCCAATTATTTGGTATTGTACGGTGAGTGCCAACTGCTTTCAGATAACCCTGGAGTAGGAATGATTTATGCTCTTTTGCCTTTCTTACAAGTTTGCTACCCTAAGATGCCACTTCCCTATTTCTTATTCTTTGACCTGTGCCCTGAACTAGGAAGACAACAAATAATTAGAGAAATTTAATCCTAGGTCTATGAGCTGTGATCCAAGCCAAATATGACCTATATAACCTTTCTAGTGCAGAATAAAGTAATCTAGGCTTAACAGAAATATAACCCTGTAAGATGGCACGCCTCTCCAGGGCAAAAGATGTCCAGTTTTAGATGTCCCATAAGCTTTTCTGCAATGGTAAATGAGTCACACCATGTTCATTACCGTTTATGAACCCCAATTATTAGTGTATATTTTCAAACACTAGGATTTGGTTTTCAAAACTTGTCTTTAATCTAAAGAATCAAGATAAATGTGAATGATTTTAGTGTAATAAAATTTACTTAACATGTGAAATGTAGTTGTGACTAGCTGCTATGGAATGCTTTACACATGGCAGACCCATTATATACACCAACACATTCTATGTGTTGATTTGACTTGATTCTATTTTGTTGATTTGATTCTATGTGTTGATTTGTTGATAATGATTTCCTAAAACAGTTTCTATTATTATCTGCATTTTGCAGATAAGAAGACTGAGGTACTATATGCTTAAGTAACTTCCCTTAGGCCACACAAATGTTACATAGTCAGGTATAGAAAGCCCTTCTGGACTTCACTGCAGTCCAGAAGAATCCATATTTGTAATCCCGAGGGCAAGTTATTGGAATTCTAGCAGGTGAATACCAACCTACCACTTCCAGTGCAATCCATGGTGAGAATAAAGACACTAAGGCATATCTGTAGTTGTAGGGAGCCAAGGGGTCCTAAGTCCAGCTGGTATGATGGCTCACCACAACAAAGGCCTTGACCCAGGGCCAGACACAGGTTTTATTAATTTATAAGAGAGGAGTGGCTTGGAGATGAGTGACTGAGAGAAAGGCAAGAAGTACTCCAGTGAGTTGGGCTAGGTGGGAGGCCTGAAATCACCTCTACAATATGGAGAGAGAGACAGAGAGACAGAGAGATGCTGAAAGTGTAATATCTGCATAACAATATTTGAGGCAGTACCTAATATTTCAGGGTCAGTGTGGTGCTTCAGTTCTGATGTATAACTTTTTATGCCCTGAGAAGTCATAGCCTCTTATCCTGAGGCACAATCTCAGCCCACAGCGTGGCTACACCCATGTTATTTAGAGTTGTAGGTGGGACTTCACTGACTTGTTGCCTTGCCTCAAAGACATGAATGATTCTAGTGAAATGTACTTAGCATGTGAAATATACTTGTGATTAGCTGCTATAGAATGCTTTACACATGGCAAACACATTATACATACCAACACATTCAGTGTTCACAATGATTTCCTAAAATCAAGTACCTCAAGCAGGCCTATTTGCATTACTTAAAGCCAACTGAGGGGGTAAGGAAATGTCCTAGCCAGCTCTATACATATCAATACACAGAGGTAAGACCAAATGCTTCTCTTTCAAGGAGAGCCATCCAGGTGATCCTCCACAGTCAGAATTAAATTTTTCACTCAGGTACAAATAGAAATAGTAGTATGCTAGAACCTGCTTTCTTACCAATAGGAATAGTACCACCGTAGAACCTACTACTTTCTTAACTACTATGCTCTAGTGGTTTTTCACCTATGATGCAAAATGAGGCATCATCGAGACCATTTGAGAAGGTAGAAGTGGTTAGGTGATTGCATACCAGGCTGTTGCCTAGGGTTATGTTCCCAAGACAGGCAGAATTAGAGAAATATGTTCCAAAGAAAGAATTTTTAGAATTCATGTAGCTAAAAGGAAAACTGAACTTCTAGTACTGTAGGTAATCTGGCAAAGTCCCATTTTTAAATTCTGTGGGCTTGGGTAAGATTAAGGTAAATCAAAGAAATGTTGCATAGAATTAAGAATGTGTATTGTTGGCGCTGGGGATTTAGCTCAGCGGCAAAGCACCTGCCTGGCAAGCGCAAGGTCATGAGTTCGGTTCCTGGTACCAGAGAAAAACCAAAAAAGAATGTGTATTGTTATAAGACCTTATATGAAAATCATAAATAATGATATGATATTATGTTGTGTACTTTAATCCACAAATAACCCAATGACATGAAAGGATGTTAAATGATAAAAAGATATCACTTCGTTTGCAGAAGGTGGATTGGCAGTTTTATATCTAGCATCTTAGAAAAGAAGAATCATTGTTTTTGAGGGAAAAATGTTATGAAGAATTGAAAAAGGTTAAAGTAGTTATAATAAAAATAATGATGTGAATAAGAAAGAATAATAATCAGTAAAGAAAATCAAAACACCAAAATGGTGATGAACTTCCTCATTTAAAAAATCCTTATTACAATGAGCTTTGTTGAAAAACAAATTTTTTTGAAGTTTGGAGGATTATGGTATTCTATTTTTGCTGATACTTTTTTTTTTTTTGGTTCTTTCCAGTACCTGGAATCGAACTCACGACCTTGCACTTGCCAAGCAGGCGCTGTGCCGCTGAGCTAAATCCCCAGCCCTTTTACTGATACTTATATATCTGCCCATAAAGTGTATATATATTTAATTGCATATGTAAATAAAAGTAGAAACTGATAATTGGGGAAAATCCATACATTTATAATTTGTGTATAAATATATGACCGATGGCAGAGGGCAGTCAGACACAGTGAGCAGAGAGAGTCAATCAGATGATTGAAGACAAGGTTACAAGAGGAGACCTATCTGCGTAATTCAATCCTCCATCCCCGGGTAAATAATAAAGCCCCTTAGTGTTACTACTGATATTAACATGATGTTAATGAACATTAATGGAGATGATAGTAAGCTAAGGTGTAAATCTAATGAACAGTCTCGCCTGGCACTTAGTACAGAAGGGAGGCACTGAAGATGACATAAAGGACAGAAGAGGAACCGAGTGAGAGGAAGGATATTATTTTTGTGTTTCATGGTTGTTGTGAAGTTTTAGTTTGCACCAGAATCACAGGGAAGGCTCAAAAAAATCATAGAAATTTTAGATCTTATACTCAGTTTCTGATGTAGTAGGGGTAACATGCGTCTAAAGCACTTGCATTTACAGGTACAGTAGGTGATACTGGTGAGCCAGAGGCCAAATTAGTGAACTTTTGAAAACTGCTTTTCTTTATAAACTAGACAGGACACTGTCTCATTCAGATTCCCTAGAAGGGCACTTGTATATTTTTGAGCAGACAACATAAAATTATCTTTTCTGATCACTGCACTCCAGGTACTACCATGCAGAGAAGCAAATCAACAGAGTGAGTGAAAAGAACAAATTCAGACAAATTCTTCAAATCCATACTATATATACTGTCAAAAACCTGTTGAGAAGTTTGAGTAAAGAAAAGTATGAAAATAACATTTAAGGGAAACAAGATACAGATGCATCTCCTCTCTCTCTTCATGTGTATAAGTGGCGACTTGTTGCCCATGATGAGCATATTTTAAAGCTGCATTACTTGGGAAGCTGTGTTTCAACAAGCTGTGTGAATTTCTTTATAGTTTTGTTTGTTTGCTTCTCAAACGACAAAGATCATCCGGTTGCAAATACTTTAGGAAGAAGTGGACTGCTTTGAATAACGTCAGTTTTCCTCAGAAGAAAGTGAATAGCAAGGATTTCAAGTCAGTATCATGAAGATTTGAACTGGAAAACTTGACCAGTTTCCTTAAAACAGCAGAATACTTATGCTATTGGAGAGCGACCTCAACCACAGCCTCAATTTAACCATGTGGGGACTCCGGTATGCCTAAGCATGTGTGTGGAACTAGACTGAAACTAATCTGTTTGAGAGAAAGAAGATGATATTTTCAGTAAGGAAAGTTAATCCAGATAGATAGTAGGTCTTGGACTTTGTGGGGTATTCTGCATTTACTGGTGACACAAAACAGCTTTGGAATGTGTTTATGGGGTGGTTTTTTAATCTCTGCATATTTCCTGAGTTTGGGAATTTAAATTCAAATGAGAGGACTTAACATGGGTTTTTACTACATAGTTTTTAGGCACATGAGACCACATAAGCTCGTTGTCCATGCAGTGGTCAGTGACTGCAGGGTGGAAAAGGGTGCTCCGTGCACACCAGCGTAGAGCACAGCATGATGAGACCGTGTGAACAGTAGCTACAGACAGCACAGGACGGTGGCAGCGTGGCCTGTACTTTGCACAGGGAAAAAGTACTGGCATGGACTAAGAAAGCTATTCCCCTATTGATATTCCTTGCACAGACAGGAGGTCAAATGTCTCTCTGTTTGTGTCGTATTCACAGAAGAATAGCGTGTGTTATGTTTTGTACTCATCTGCAGCAGAATACTTTTGGGCTTAAAAACAAGACATACATTTGTTTTATGTGCAGACCTCTATCCTAACACTGATAACACTGTGCTCTAATTGTTGATTTTCACCACTCGACAGTGAACTCCTAAAGGAGAGGGCTGAATTATACATATCTTTATTTCTCAACACATGACACAGAGGCAGTGCTGAAATATATATTTGCATTAATGGGGAGAAATTAAATCCTAGTTTACAATTCTGCTGTCTCTAATGTCTCAGATTGATTATATTCCTTTGTTAACTGACTACAGAAACTGGGACTCCCATTCCTGGACCCTTGTAATTAGAGGATTCTGGTTTAAACCCCTGGCCAGACTGCAAACTTCATTGGAACTTTACATTCTCTTCAGTCCTACAGTGTTAATGCCTACATCACAGGGTCATCTTGGGGAGTATACACAGTTCGAAAACAGAGCTACCTCGTTATTTCACAAAAGTAAGGAAATTCATAAACGGTCACTCACCAAAGATAATAACAGATCAATGAATAATACAATCACGTGTCCTTTATTTAATTCCTTTTTTATTTCATTTATAAAAAAATTAATGATATACTCTCAGGATTAAAATTCATAATCTGCAACACAAAATAAAAATAAATTGATTATTGCTTGAAGCTGATTCATTTTTTAAAATGCCATGCTCCTGAGAAGATTCAACTGCTAGAGCACAGAGCCAAGCACTGCCAAATCAATTACTCTTTGATAACTATGCTACTCAACGGAGAACATGACTATGAAATGAAAGCATTATGAGATTTATTGTTAGCATGTATGGAAAAGTTTGTGTTGGGGGAAAAATCTATTATGATTGTCTTTATGTCTCTCCACAGAGCAAGGATGTAAGATGTTATTTTTACAAAACTTTCAGACATTTAGTTATTTTATCACTTTTGGCAGTATCACAATGACGAATTTGGAAATTCTTCTCTAACAATATCTTGCAAATATTACATGCAAATAACCAACAGGAAAACCAGATGGAGGTGCTTGTTGAAATATTTTTATACTGAGGCTAGTTTCAAAGATCCCCACCTGGACCAGGAGTCTACATTTTAGCAGTTAATTATGTAGAGGAAAAAACAGCAAATTCTATCTTTATTGTCTAACTACATGCTAATTACCCAATATAGAAGCAAATATCAATGAGGTCTACAGAGATGAGATGCAAACTAGGCCTGGAAGTTGGATGGAAATTTCAGAGAGTTCTAATAATTAAGCATACTAAGAGTAAAGGCAGTGATTGATATAGTGAATGCATGCACAAATGAATAAATAAATATAATTGGAGACTTCCTAAATTATCCTGCATATAATTACATAAATGTAAATGTACCTTCAGTAGTAGAAATTAAATAGTTGCCTGGTATTTCATTCAACTTTTGAATATGGTCCATATGACAAAGGTGGTAAATGGTCTAGCACAGGAATCCATGAGAATCCTGTCTTTCTTACAGGGCAGCACACCATTTGGATTGCACAATGGTGGACAAGGGGGCATTCTGAGCAGGAGATGAATTGAATGATTATAAAATGAGAAGAATAAGAGCCATCTATTTTAAATCTAAACAGAAAAAAGTAGTAATAACAAATATTTGTAACATTTTATGAACTTGAAAAATTTTCACTTCTTTCTTCTAACAATTTTATTCCCAAAAAACAGCTATGATTTATGTGTATTTCTCACCTTTTCCCTCCTTTCTTCCTCTCCTCTTCTCTTCCTCCTCCTTCTTTTTCCTCATGTGTCCTTGGCATACTAGACCTTAAACTTCATGACATTTTGCCTCCCTCTTCATTATATCTATTATTCTACATTATGATTTCCGTGATTTGAATAGAGAATGAACTGCAGCCACATAGCAAATCAAGTCAATTTATAAATCAGATATTTATTGACTTACTAAGTAACTAGCCTTTGAAATCATATTTTGATTTTAAAACTTGCTTGCCCTATATTTGACACCAAATAATAATCCTTATTGTCAATTGTTTGATTCCAAGTGAATTTTGTACTAATTTCTGCCTATGAGAAAGTAAGAATAAGAACTAACAAAGCGAATATTATGAAAGACAACAGCAGCTATTTTCTTGGGAGATCAGCCATGTGACATCCTTTCTCTTTCTTTACTACTTACAACAATTTCGTATCTTTATTCTAAATATCTTTTTTTTTTCTTTTAACCTGTGCTCTGGTCAATTCTCCAAAATTTTAAGTTGAAATCTTGACTCTGACTTTTCCCACCTGTATGCATCCTGGATCTGTATACTCTGGAAACTGTGCAGATGATCAGACTTAAGAGAAATTACTAGTGATGGTCTCCTTACTGTACATTTCATAAAAGCAGATGAAATTGCTTACAAACACAGCAGTGTTTGTGCTAATTCAATCAGCTCTTTATCCATAGGGTGAGCAGTGAGCCGTATGTACACTGAATCTATCCACTGGGGTGCAAATTGATAGGGAGCCAAAAATGATTTTGATGCTTTTAGAAGTTCTCTTTAAAAAAAAAGAACAATAGATAACAACTCAATGGCAAAGGGGAAGAGCTTCTAAGAGGGAGAAAGCTGAATAAGTAAATAGGTGGAACTCAGACATTACATTTGAGGAAATGAATTTCAGAGGAATATCCATTGTACCCAAGTCTAATGTGTGGCCATTTGGGGAACACAAAATAGTGCATTTGCTCTCTTGAGTTAAACACTGAAAAAGTGACAATTACTCCAATGAATCCCCACATGCAAAACTCATGGTATAATGGTCATCATTTGTATGGCCTAAAAATGGGGGGAAATATATGAAATTATCAAAGGAAGAAGTTTTTGAGCAGTGCTGTTTGCAATAGTTGATGTTTAAGTATCTGATAGGTAAAAACAATGGATTTCTCAAACTGGAAACATTAACATAACACTCTGCCTTAAAAAGCTGTTGCTCACCTGAGTCAGTGATTTCCTTTCCCATTACATATAGTTCTCAGACTGGGACAGGGTAGGGAGCAATTTCACATTTACAGTAAAGCTTCACTCAACTGTTATTCACAGTCAGGTACATGCAGTGCATAGAGGCCTTATGAGGATCCACTGAACACTGACTTCCATTAACACAGGACTGCGGTACCCACAAATTCGGAAATTATGGTATAGACGAGTTTGTACCGTACTCCACAACAAGCATCACAGAGTACATCTCATAAAAGACAAGAAGCAGAGGGAAGAAAAAAAGCAAAGGGAAGAAGTAAGGCTTTCCATCACAGATAATCTTCTAATCTTAGCTTAGGGTGTGTTAACACTTTGATTCAAGTAAATAATGAATATCATGAGGATCTGAGTGCAGCCCTGGCAGAGAGAGGGAGAGTTAGAAAGGTAAAGGATGAGAGATGAGCTATGAGACAGAGATCTTTGGACAGCAAAAAGGATCTCTACTTTTTTGTGTTCTGGCAAGCTTAACAAAATTCAATCAAACAACTAAGAATGGAATGATGCATAACCCGAGTGGGCACTGCCTTTGACGATACTGTGTAGAGTACAGTGATTCCACGACTGTAAGGAAAATAACAAAGACTGGAGCAAAAGATGTGCAAGTCCTAAAGGACAAAGTGAACTCAATATTAAAGATCACTATTCAATTCAGACTCTAAAAAATCTTTTATGAGTTAAACTAAATTCACTTCTGAAACCTATAGTTCTATATTCAGGTTGCACACTTGTAGTCAGTTGAATACTTAGACAAAAGACTCTTCAGTGAGGTATCACATAGGTAGATTTTCCCTAGAGGGAGAATTTTGAAATAAGTGTTCCAGAGCTCCACCATGAACTCAACCAGAATTGAGTATTGTGGAATAAATGCAGAGGTCTGGAAACACCTGAGGCAATTGCCACTTGATTAATGACATTAAAGTTAGTGAAAATTAAGTTTCGGAAGCTAGGAACAAAACCTCTAAGAATCTTTGGTAGAAGCAGAAAGTGGAAAGATCTTTAATGATTATAATAAAACTACAATATAAACAAGAAATTTTCAAAATGATGTCCATAAGCATTGGCTATTTATATTAGATGACACATGTCAGTTATCACCCTACATTAGGAAGGGAGGTTAAAATGCCCAGGTGACACCATCTCTGCTTCTCAACTGCTACGCTGTGAAGCGGGAGGGAAGGGATTAATTATGTGACTAGTTTAAACAAGATAATGAGATCCTGGGGAAAAAGATGAGCGCTGCAAAGTGAATAAGAGTGTCCCCTATAATAATGAAAAAGTAAGCTTTTAAGAGTGTCTTCTACAGTATTAAAGGTAAACACGTGGCAGTAAATCAAAGGGCATTTGAAAAGACATAAGGAAGCAAAAGACATACTGAAACAAGGGCGTGGTAATACTGTAAAGAGGAGAAGATAGACATTGCATTTTGTTAGGACTCAGGAAAAGAAGAGAAGAGTTAGTTCATTTGGGCAGTTCTTAGCAATAGAAACGGTTATCTTAGACGCAGGCAAGTGCCAAAGGGACTAAGGTAATCCCCTGAGCATTTTTAATGCTCTAACAAGGTACTTCTAAATGTTTTCAAAGATGTCATAGGTATAAAACATCTGGCCAGGTAAATTTGGATTCAATTTTCTTAAACTGTATCAAGCACATTACAAAATATCTTCAAGAAATATACAACTGTATTCAAGTTCTTAAACACTTTTGTTGTGCCACTTGCAGCATCCTGGTTGGCCGTTAAAGGAAACAGCAGTTTAAAAAAATCTCATCGTTAAAACGCTGATATGATTCATATTTTCTAGATCTGGAACCTTATGGAATAATATGAACATGACTTTATCAGTATTCCAGCAAGGGGCTGAATTTGCATTCTGTGTATAGCTCAATAGGTTGTCACAATGATATGGCATTGTATAGACCCTTTATGACCATGTCTGAGATATCTCAGCACAATTCTAATTCAAACTCTGTCCTATGGCAAAGTCAGGTGTCACACAGACTTTCCATAAAATTTGCCTGGACGGTCTGGTCAGTATGCTTCTATCACATGTAAATCCACCTTTTACTCATTTAAGACAACTAATTAGTAGAAATGAGAAACATGGCAGATTAAATTTCCAATATATTTGGAGAATATTCTGGGTAATTTGCTTCCTATAAATTTTACCTCATAAATTCCAATAAATGTCAACTTTAAAAATTTTCCTTAGAGAGCTAAATGTGGGATATATTTGAGACTCTTTAAAGAAACTCCCTTCTATCAAATAGATTCATAACATATTTGAAAATGTATCAATCTTCTATGTTTGTGTCAAATAATATAGATATTATCAGTTTACTAGCCATGTCTTAAAAGAAGGACACAGCATTAGATATTCTTAAATTTCAAAACTTCCTGAATACATTAAAGAAATTAGAGGTTGTCCATGTATTATAAAATTAGATTTATTCTGCATTTTAACAGTTTTAATGCTTTTATGTTTTTAAGCTCATTCACTAATAACCTCATTGCCATGCTAATTCAAAGCAATCATAGATGTATTTAAAGACATTCAGTAGCATTCCCCTTTTTTCTTGCTTGGAGATTAGTTTTTTACAACAAATAGTAACATGTCATGCAGCTATAAAGAAAATAAAAAAGACAAAAGGAGCATTTCTGCACAGCACTTGAAGGCAATTTGGTAAGTCACAGGTTCACCATATAAATAATGGCTTCTGAGATTTGATCCTTAGAGTTTCATAAAGCTAAATTGCTTTTCAATAGTTAGTGCTGAAGCATTCATTAAGAGAATGAATTCTAGACACAAGACTTAGTTCAGTGTTACACAGAAGTATTTTTAAAGGTACATGAAATAAATGGCAAACATTTAATGACCTGATTTGATTTGGTATTATCTTTCAAGAGTCTTAGGAAAAAACTTATTATGCTTAGGACTGTTAAGTGTGTTTTTGAGGCATAAAAATGGTCACTTCTCCATTTTTATCTTTCCCTGACTTGTGCTACCAATACCTGTACAATTTCAAGCTACTTGACTTCAGGGAAAAGAGCTATGCAATATCGGGATTAGCTCCAAGGTGAAAGCAACATTTATTAGGGTCATAAATGCTAAAGTGACCCATGGCTACTATTTAATCACAAGACTGAAGGTGTTGACAAAAGATGGTTACTACGTTCTTTAAAAAGATGGCTTCTATGTATTACGATAAGTAATAAATAGCATGTCACATGTAATAATTATGTCTTACTATGATCTTTTGAGGTCAAAATAATTTGAAATCTTTCTTGTCATTTTTAATGTATGGGTTCTGGTGGTGGTGGTTGGTGTGGGAGGGTGATTTTGAAAACTATCAGTTATGGGCTAAACAATTAGAAAGAGACCTTCATTTTTGCTACTGATGGACTGCTAAATTTATCATTTATCAGTACGCTCTGGAGTAATGCAAAAATTCCACAATGGGTTATCAGTAACTCGGTCGACCTTCCTAGGATATTACAAGGAATGCTTTATCGCACTTTGAAGGATAGCAGAGCGCTGTTGTATTCTGAGCTTGAACATTAGAAAGAGGCAAAAGCACTTACATTACCCCTTTGATCTGACATTACTTATAAAAAATTAGAAAATAACTTCCCTATTTTTCTACAGAGATCTACCCAGTTATTCACAAGGCACCGGCTTCCACCTGATGCCGCAGTCGGCCTTCAATGAATTAAGAAGAATGAATTACAGAGCCTGAATCCTTGCTTTCTACTCTCGCGGAACTGAAAGATCTGCAATCGCGCTCCCTCTGGCATTGCTGTCTTCCTTTCCTAACCCTGCCTTGCTTTCCTTATAGCAAATTCTCTGTGAGTGGGAATGCAAAGCAGAAAGCACAGTGAAAGGGGAGAAAGAGCAGGATAAATTTTATCTATCTTGTTGCATTTTTAGAAAACTCAAAGATCAATCCGCTGGGACATAAAGAATTTGGAAATTTCACTTCAAAGCATGAAATTTATGTTGTCTTTTTATTTTGTCCCCCATATTTGAATGTACTAGGGATAAAAGATGACACAGGAGAATAAATTGAACTCAATTCATCATGATAACTATACCACTGATTGTCCTGGTAAGAAAATGGATGTTTTACATCATGCTTAGAATATTTTTCTTCTTGGTATTTTTATTTCATTTCCTGTTGGAAAAGGTAAGGAAAAGTCCTTGTATATGGCATCAGACATTTCAGTTTTCTAAACTATGTTGGGAGGCATGTTGAGTTCATTACCTTAGATTACTTGGAGAATATGGTATGTATAATAAGATCTAAGAATACACACTCTGTGAGATGACATTTTTCAATTTTCCTTTAAACAACATGAATGTGACTTTACTTCTTTCTTCTAATAATGCTGTAAATCTCCCCATGAAAGTTGAAAACATGCAAGCACTTTTACTTCAGGCATAGGAGTATAAGGGAGGGCCTAAAACAGGAGCTAAAGGGTAGGGCTCAGAAAATGATTAAAATTAAAGGCTCTAGTAGCACTTTAAAGTGATTGACTTTGGGAGAAGAGAAACTTCCTATATTCTAAATGTGATAGAAAGTCTCCCTCTTTTAACTTCATGCTGATGAAATCATGGTAATAATTATACATGATAAAAATAGTGTTGGACTTCTTTTCCAGAAAAATAACCAACTTTCCAGCTAAAATTCTTGTGTGTGTGTGTGTGTTTGTGTGAGTGTGTGTGTGTGTTCTGTATGACACAAATTACATGCCGTGGTTCAAACTAGCAATTCATCATGCTGGTTAATAGCTGGGGTTTGAATCCTGGTGCCATAATACATAATCACGTGACAATGATAAGTTTCTTAACTGAAACAATATTAACTGCTTCACCTGTGAAGTGGAGAAAACTGGTATGCCAGTATAATACATAGGATGCAGTGCAAATATGTGCATGTATGTGTATGTGCATGCATGTGTGTACATATTGATCTATGTATATGGGTTCTGCACTCAAAGAGTTAATGAACTGTGGATAGAAAATACTCGAAAAAATGAAAGAATTTGTACCTGTACTGAACATATACAGACTTTCATTTCTTTTCATCATGCCCTAAACAATACAGTATAGCAAATATTCAATAGGTGTGGTCTAAAGCTATGCTAACTATTCTAATTTGTTAAACAATTATTGTAGTACGAAAATCATTCACCCCTCAAAATATTCTCTCTCTCTTGCTTTAGAAACACATATTCTTGCCACTTTGGGAAGCTATTCTGGAGGTCCTTTTGCATGTCTGTACAAACTGTGATCAGCTACATGGTGAATGCCTCTTGTGAGTGCTATCCAGTGAAAAGACAGGCTTGTATTTTTATTTATTTATTTATTCATTTTTGGTCTTTTTGAGACAGGGTCTCGCTATGCAGTTCAGGTCATTCTTGAGCTCACTTTGTAGCCCAGGCTGTTTTCAAACTTGCAACGATTTTCCTGCCTCAGCCTCCCGAGTGCTGGGATTACAGGCCCGCACAAGGCAGGTTTGTAAAGCCAGTACATAGTGTCCTTACCCACCTGGTTCACTGGACCTGGGACTATGCAGCTCCTCACTCTTTCCCCAAGGTTCAAATGACAATGAATGTTAAACATTTTAAATCTACTCACGCAGGATGCTGAGGTAGCTCCAGCATCTCAATTAAAGACCCTCACAAAGGAAAACTTCCAGAACTGCTTCCAAAAGTGGCAAGAATGACGGGATAAGTGAGCATTAAGCCAGGGGAAATATTTTGAGGGGGTGGTGGTAGATAAGAGTGATGTGCCTTTTACTGTAATAGTGTTTTATTTTAATTTAAACACCCACTATATTTTCTATCATACCTTATACATTGTGTTAGTTATTAGAACTAATCCAGAGATGAGTCAAAGTATAACAAAGAGACACATAGATTATGTGCAAACACTCATTTTATCTAAGAGACTTGAGCATGGGGCGATATCCACTAGAAAGGGAAGGGATCCTAGAACCAATTCCCCAGAAATAGTTGGGATAACTATAGATGCATCCCTAGATTATGAATCAATTTGCTATCATTATGACTGTCCTCTACTTTCAGATGAAAGTTTTGATCTGCCATGCTAACTCCAGAGCGCATACTCCTGTTTGCAAAACAATGAGGCATCTGCCATATCATGAGAACTGATATTCTCAGGGATATAGCTTTGTTGTTTGTTTGTTTGATCACTTAGTTGTTAATTAACTCTACTAAGCAACTCTACAATGACAAAAGACCCAGACAATAAGCAGCAGGATTAATTTATGATAGTGATATCTATGTTAATATCACTAGAAAAAAGAAGCATGCCATATAGGATCTATATCAACATCCAAACTAGGATGCTCTGTTAATTAGGAGAGTTTTAAATTGTTTAGGCAAATAAATGTTATTGAATATTTGCTACTGTGGTACTTATTTCCATATTACTCTGAGATTGAATTTATGCCTTTTTGACTAATCCAAAGTCAATTACCCTCTTTTTAAAAGAGAAACAACAGGAGCCAAAGTAGGATCAATAAAGCAGTGATCTGCAGAAGCATTTGCCTTTGGAACTGTAAAAACTCAGAGAGTCTGGCCTTTCTCACCTCCAGAGAGCAGGCAGTCAGCCCACCTAACGCTGTCCTCATTTTGACAGTAACACTTGCCGTCCAACCCAAGTAAAATGCCGAGTGTGGGGACAAGTGCTCTGTAAACCCTAGGGAGGGGATTTCTCAGAAATGGGCTCACACTCAAAGCTTCTTTCTTGTATACTCAGATAGGGGCAAAAATTGCTACAAATTAATCAGTTATTTTATATGAAAAGCTATGCTGCAACAGCTCTTTGTCTCTTAAAATAAAGCTGGTTTGAACATAGCAAATGGAAGTTCTAGAAAACCTTTGACAATACCATTTGCTTGAGTAGCTCCCCATGCTTGCAATCTGAACACCCTATGCTGCAACTTCTTATTATGCTAATTACAACAACAGGGTTCATGCTAGAGGCAGAGCACTTATCTAGGAAGAATCTGGGGACCTTTTCATTTTTCCCTTGCTAAATCCTGTTTTCGTGCTATTCCCTTCTACTGTTTGACTTTTTATGGCACACCTACCAAGAAATCGATGTGTCAGTAGACACAGCAAACTCATGTACAGAATTTTAAAAATCATAAGAATAACTACACGTAGTTGTAGGTACTGTGATAGTGTGTTGTGCAGATTCTAAATGGAATGTTTATTTAAATCATTTTATGGGGGTTATGTACTTCTTTCACCTTTATTTCATTGATATGGAAACTGAAACCTACAGGAGGGACAATATTCTTTTTAGAATGGAACGTTTATATGTGGTATAGACAAAACCTAAATGCTTGTAGTTTGACAATAGGCTGAAGCTTCTCAATCACTACTCACACTATTGCATTTATTAAGCATTGTACACAGACTTAGAATGTTCTAGAGAAGCCCAGAGGAGTTAAAGCTCTTGTCTGTTACCAGCAGGGACCCCAAGCTCTGATTGCTCACATAAAGGCCAGTCATTTCTCTTGATACCACAGTTCACAGGAACTATAAAATATGTCAAAATTGATCTGTGATGTCACTCAGCACACACCATAAACAATGTGTTCATAAAGTATGAAATGAATGCAGGAAGCACATGCTCTGGGTGAGAAAATCTAAGGCAAAGATAGCTATGAAGGTGGGTTTTCAAAACATTGAAGGGCCTGAGAGTGTTTAACATTCCTTGTAGCACAACCAGAATGCATAAAAGCATTGCTTTACAAAAGAACATAGATTGTTCCAGAGTCAATGAGAATGGAAGGCTGCTGGAGAAATATTAAGCACAAGTTGGCAGGGTAGGGGAGATTTTGAGAGGGTCTTAGATGCTATTCTCACTGTAGGTTTGCTTAACATTTAAATGTGCTTAAACACTGTCTTGATTGATGTACATTTCTGGCTGGAACACGGGACCCAGTGTCCAGGTTACAGCTGGTACTAAACATGATACTCATAACTGGAGATACTGAGAGTGTTTAAACAAGGGATTGTTTGTTTGTTTTTGAGCATCCTACATGATTGTTATGTGCCTGGTTTATAATATACACCATGCTGCCTCAGGATACTTTTGTTCACAATGGATACTTAAGCAGTCCTCTCCCATGATGTAGTTATAAACTCCATTTGTCCTTCTAAAATAAAGTTTTCTATATTTGTTCTGATTGAATTCCACCACCATTCAATAAGACAATTCCCTCAACTTGCCCAAAGCCATTTGAAAATACATTTACCTACAACCTTTCTACTGCAATACAATCAACATCACTGTGACTGCAAAATTGTGGGCAAAATAATGGATCAAATCACTCTCCTTTTTTGTTTTGTTTGTTGTCAAAATTGAAATCAAGGTTTGTAATTTAATTCTGTGATTCTAGAAAGCATGATGATCTGATGCTGTTCATTTGCTTTCAAATAAAATCACACTGATGAATATGTATTGAGAATTAGTTACTTCCAACTTTATGCAGAATTGGTAGAACCCAACTGCTAACAATTAAGCCAGAAATAGAGACAGAAAGCATTTAAAGAGACATGGAAATTTCTAGGGAAAATGGGAAGGAGGGCTGTAGCAGTCATCTGAGTAGTAAGTTTTCTGATAGGGTGATAAATATTTGAAGGCAAAGAGATAAAAACTACCCCAGTGAGACACACACTTTTAGAATTAGAAGACATGCCCTAACTGGATACCTCCTCTGAGCTGGGTCACAGACTCAGGTTTGGAGTTACTAAGATGAATACTAACTATGTACAGTGCATGGGAGAAGCTTTTGATTTGGGTCCCTTAAATTGTATTTTGCTCCTACTCTGAAAGATCTTCAAAATTCACTCTCATTTACCAGCTTTATCATTTGATGGGAAAAGAAAACTTGGCACCTGGTTTCGCTCTGCCTGACTTCCAACTGGAATTCCTTCTAGCTTTCTAAATTACTTGGCACTGAACGAGTCCCTTCTGCCAAAAAGTGAATAGCTCAATATTTGAGACTAGGCACCTCAGCACAATTCAGTTTGAATAGTAAATCAATTCACATAAGTGAGTCACCTGTACCTGGGAGGAAATCACTTATTATAAAAGATAATGGACTTGGGGGTGGAAAGAGAGACAGACAGACAAAGAGACAGACAGACAGACACAGACACAGAGACAGAGAGACAGAAAGACAGAGAGACAGGGGCTGGAGATTTAGCTCAGCGGCAAAGAGCCTGCCTGGCAAGCGCAAGGTCGTGAGTTCGGTTCCCGGTACTGGAGAAAAACCAAAAAAAAAACAGAGAGAAAGACAGACAGACAGACAGAGACAGGGACAAAGAATTCTAAGTAGCCTTAGTCAGGTGAAATTTTATAGTAGATATTATTGATAGCTCCAGGAGGAAAATATTTAGAATAAAATATGTATCACTGAAGCCCTAGAAACTATATGAGTGACTATCTGGCCCAATATTCCTATTTTATAATTAGATGGATGATAATCTGTTATTTTATGCCTGTAAAAAAAGCAGAAATAGCTCTTCTCTTTTAACTAATCAATTATATGTTTTCTTGGAACACAGAAACTAGTTGTAGAGAGTTATATGTAAGTAATAATTTGTAATACAGATTATCTGCAGATCTCTATTCTTTCTGTCTTATGTCATGCCAAGTAAGAAGATGGACATTCTTTTTATCTTGTAGTGTGAAAAGCTCCCTTCCACCGCACCAGTACTCGATTTGTACCTAGTTCCTCCCAGAGGCTCCCACTTCGGCACTGTCTAAAATTTTCTGCCTAATTACAGCAAGATAGTAAGGAATTGTTGCATTTCACCTTCATAGATTACAGTGTGAAATAAATAAAACTGCAATCATATAGGTATATGAAATATTTTATAATAACTATAGTGTATTATTATGGTTTATGTAACATTATGTTTTTCTTAAAACTGAATTTTAAAATTATTTCCTATATTCTTATTTAAAATTGTACACCAGCAATTCATAAAACATGATTCTCAAAGACTGAAATGCAATGTTCTATGTAATTTTATTTCCAAAATACATGGATATAGAGGATAGTCTCAAAATATTGATTCCAGAACCAGATTCTGTATAACTTTGGGCACATATCATGCCATGAAAGAAATAGTTCTGATTTTGTTTTTTTCATTTTTAAAAAAAAAGCAGTATTTTTTTTCATTAAGTGCAGAGTTCAAAGAATTTTAATACATGTATACATTCCTGCTAGAATGGCACAAACCATAAATAGGTGGCGAACCTATGGTACGTGTGCTGCAACTGCCTGTTTTGTATCATTAAATGCTTAATTGTTGGAGCGATCTTGCATACATATGTCTGATAACCTGAACAACTACTTTAAAGATAACAGTATGTAATATAGTAACCATGTTACTTTCCTATCACCGTGTTTTGAGATTGTTTCATTTTTATTGTTTTTTGTTTTTTTGGTTTTGGCCTTGGTCCTGGTTTTTTTTTTATTTTGGTTGTTTATTCTCTCTTTAAAATAATTTTTTAAAAGAATTCAAAAAAAAAAAAAAAAACCAGAAAGCTCTAAAAGGATTGCCATCATTGGCATAGACATTTACCAACACTTGGTATTGTCAGTGTGGTTTTAATTTGCATCAGTAAATTTAATTTTCTTCCACATTAGAAATATTTGCTCACTGAAATGCAATATTAAGGAAATGAAGCAACAAGCAAGAGACAGGCAGAAAATATTTGCAAACCATATATCTAATGAGAGCTCACCATCCCAGTCAGAGGATAGAAAAATTTTCTGTTAACCACCAAAACTTGCTTTATGTTTTCTTTTTGTATTAGAAGCTCCTCCACCAGTAATCCGAGAGCCCCTTACCTATTCTCAGTCATTATAATTTTGTCTTTTCCAGAGTGTTATATAAATAGGACCATACAGTAGATAGTTGACAAAGGGCTCTTTCTTTCAGTATAATGACTTTGACAGTCATCAATCAAAGTTATATTATGTACAAGTAGTTTGTTCCTTTGTATTGCAGTAACTACAGTTTGTTTATCAACATTTTTTGTGAACACATTTGAATAGTTTCTTGTTTTTGGCAATTATGAATTTCAGCTGTTATAAAAATCCACTCTCAAGTTTTCTGGTATGTGTTTGTTGAATGTTTCTGTGTATGGACACAAAAAATTTTAATTCTCTATGATAAATTCTTCTCTGTGCTAAATACCTTCTCTAGAAGTCAGAGTTCTGGGATACAAGGGCAGATTTAACTTCTTAAGATACAGCTACTTACCTGAGTGGCTGTTTTGTTTTGTATTCTCACTTTGTGTGGTCCATGTCACTGTGATATCACATATCACTTTGCTGTTTTTTCTTTTTTCCTTATTCTAGTTGGTGTATACTTTTTTCTCATTTTGATTTTAGTTTGCATGGATACATTTAATTTTATTCATATTAAAAAAAACCTTTGCTCTGTGAAATCCACTGATGAGGGAAAGAAGAGAAAAGCCACAGATTAAGAGAAAATACTAACAAATGAAGTACAGGACAGAGGTTTCTAAACCAGAGTATTTTATTAAGTCAAATTTAACAAAACTAACTCAGTTCAAAACAAGTATATTATTTGAACAGAAAATATTAAAGATGATCCACAAATGGCAAACACATTTACAAAAATATATCTGACTTCATTGATTTTTTTGTTGTTGTTGTTGTTGATGCTTTTTGGTTTTTTTTCTGGTACCGGGAATCAAACTCATGACCTTGTGCTTGCCAGGCAGGCACTGTGCCTCTGAGCTAAATCCCCAGCCCCTCCAACTTCATTGATTACTTTAGGATCAAAATGAGATGCTACTATGTAACTGTTTAAATGGTAAAAATTAAATTAAAAATTTAAAACAAAATATCAAGTTCTAGTGAAGATGTTGAAGCTTTTGGTTTTGATTGTTTATTGTTGTTTTAATTATCATCATCCACATTGCCTGGGTTTTGCTTTTCATAATATCATTTTGACTCTAGTTTTCAGAAAGTAATAAAAATTTGAATTAGGGTTATATGTGTTTATATTAGATTTGTATTTCTTTACTTTCTATATTGTAATGGTTTAGAAGGCAACATGAACATGTCTCATTTGATCGCTAGTAATTCATCTAATTCCATTAGAGTATCTGACACATAGCTAGCCCCAAATAAGGACTTTCCATGCTAGTGATTTTATACTTTCACTGATAAGGAAAATTAACATAGTCCTTCTCAATATCTGATCTCTAGCTTTGTCCATACTTTGTTCTAGAGATATAATCTTTCACTGTCTATCTGTCTATCATCTATCTATCTATATATCTAACTATGTATCTAGCTATCATCTCTCTATTTGAATCACAGAAACAGTAAGTAGAAATTGAAAGAAAATGAATATATAATCAGTATTTTAAATAAATGCAAACTTGATTTGAATTGAAGCTTATTCCTAAGTTACTATTGACTTAATAAAAATAGTAATTATGCAAGAGATGGAGAGGAAAATTGTGAATGTGCTCTAAAGTCTTGAAGAAAGGAATGTGTTTTGTAATATTTTGACTCTATGGCAAAATTATGCATAACTAAGAAGCCAGAAATGGAGAACATGAGAATATTTTGGAAGACTAAACCATGGTAACAGCAGGAAAGAAACTGAAATATAGTGCAAATAAAACAAATTGAAAATAAATGTTAAAAAGAGAGGTCTAATCACAAATAAATTAGCGATTATGTGACAGAACACCTGATTAAATAATCCAGCTAAAGAACAAAAGGGAAAATTAGCTACATTTATAATAATATGCTAATGACATGAAGAATACATTAAAGAAATTGATATAAGAAAGAATGGAAAACACTATATCATACAAAAAATAGGCCAATGAGAGCCCATGTAGCTAATTAATATCAGATAAAGTAAACTTCAAAGCAATAAATACATGAAATTATAACAATTTATAATGTCAAATGTTTGGACTCTTCAAGAATATCTAGTGATTTTACTTTTTTTAATTTAAAAATTAAAAAACTAACAAAACAATAATGAAGACAAAATCAAAACAACACAAAAACTACGAAAATGGTACATGACCACAAAATGAAATGATAAGAATTAACAGTGGTTCCTACATTACAGGCTATTATCTTCAATGAAGTTGCTCAGTCCACCAGATATAAGAATGTAAGACTGATCAAACAACAGAAATGTACAAATTTATCTATCTATTTCTCAAGTAGATACATATATTTACTCTGTACATAGTATATATCTACATATATCTATGCTAGATATATATACACACATATATATACATGAAGTTTTACAGAGTTGAAAGAAAACCACATAAATAAGAGATAACCTGAAATTTTTTCATATACCTCTCAGCATTTAGTAAAATAAAATAAGTGGACAAAAATTGTAAGTTTTAAATGGCTTGATAAATGCAATTAAAACTGATCTAATTGATTTGGACACATCAACTGGCAACAGTAATTGAAGCAGTTGCTTGAAGAACACAAACAGCATTTCTAAAAATTGTCCATATGTTGGGTCACAAACCGTGTTCCAACTAATCCAAAGGCCTGATATCATGTAATGTTCTTCTCTGGTCATAGTGAAATTAAGCTGTAAACAGGTAGCAAAAAGACACTAGTAAAGCCCCATATGTTCAAGGATTAAGATATACACATTTAAGGATTTCCTTCTGCTTTCCCTGAAGTACTCATATATATAATCTATGTGGTTGGATTTAAAGTTTAAACCCAGACCAATGACAGAGAGGAGATATACTATAAACAGAATAACAATTCATGGCATGAGTTAAATTTAGCTAAAGATTTAAAGCACAAAAATAACTGCCTAACCAAAACATGGCTAATGTAGGTATATAATCTCAGCATCAATATATGCCAAAGCAAAATTAAGATAAAATGAATATTCATTCATAAAATAGTCATGAAAATTGAAACAAATAATGTTTATTAAACAGTTTTTGGCACAAATAACCTATGTATGCTTACACTCATATTAATAATATCATTAGTCTTGCATCATGATCTTAATTCTGTCTTCTGTTAACCACTGCAGGCAAATGGCCAGATTTCCTTCTTACCCAACGTCAGATGATCCTCTGTTTTTTATTCATGCTACTTTCACTTTTCTTATAAAAAAACAAATCACCCAGAATTCCTCAAGGTGCATTTTTTTCCCCAAAGCGTTAGTGCATTTATTCCTGTCTTGTTTCAGTACCCAGGTTTGGTTCAATGCAAGGTTTCAATATTCCTTTCACACTGTGTCAGTGTGTTCCAAACCAAAAATATTACACCTTTCATTGTCTGCTCCTCTGGCTCAGGGCTGTCTGACAATTTCTGCTGTTTGTGACTTCCACAAGGACCACTTTGATTACTTGCTTAATTGTAGGAGCCAATCTAGCAGTACAGTTTCTCTTTACCCAAGTTATTCTGCTGTCCTTCCCAGATGTTATTTAAGGACCTGTTTTACTGCCATTTAAATCAACAAAAAATGACTTGAGATCCTGGTCTTCTTCAGGCAGAATACTGTTGGGATATTTATGTAATTTTCTGAACTGATTAGCTTCCTAAAATCAGGCTGGTTAAACAAATGCATTTTTGTCTTGTTCAAAACACTTAAACCCCCAAACCCCTGGATCACAATCTTTAAACACCTGGAAATGCAGAATTCTAACTCCGAACTACATTTTAAAATGTTTTAATCACTTCCCAGTTAGATTACCTCCCTCTGACCTATTCTTTTTTTCTATCTGGCATAAGAGCTATTATTCTATAGATTTAAATATATATGT
>NW_004955451.1:9013562-9136794 GCF_000276665.1 Chinchilla lanigera
ATCCCAACCAAATAAGGTGCAGACTTCTCAGTGTGACAAACTCTTGGATAATAACTTAACTTCTATCACCACCTGCCAAAAAGTCTTCATTCAACATGCCAGAGGTTTCAAGTAATTTTCAAGTAATTTTCAAGTAAGTAAGTAATGAACTTCCACATTCAATATCTTGCAGCTTGTTACTTCTCCTACTTGAAATGTCCTTCCTTTCTCCATTTGCCTAAGTGACTCTAGTTTACCTATTATACTCTTTCCAATGTCATCTTCTCACTATGTCTTTCTTCAACTCATTTTTATTGACACAGAAACATGAGTTACAACACTCTTATATTAAACTACCACCATTAATGTGTAGAAAATTCCAGAACAAGGAACTAAGTCAAGTAATCTACATAAAAATATTTATTATAATGTGTGTGTGTGTGTGTGTGTGTATATATATATGCTTCCCTCTGAGTGTAAATGTGTACAAATAATAAATTGGTCCATTGGGTGATCCATGATGAGATGTGGTGAGTGATAATCACTCTCTAGGTTATGAATTGGGAAGAGAGAAAACCTCAGTCAAATCAACGTCCAGTCATGTTCTTGTAAAAGAGGGTGTCTATCCCAAAGCAAGTACATGGAGAGTCTGGTTAAAAATGAAGACTCATTCAAATGGTCTTCTGATTTCTATTTCCAGGGAATTTCTTTTCAGTTCATTAAATAGAGGAGAAATGCAATGAACTGTGCAGATAATAAAACACGGTAGGAACTGACTTGGTGAGCCATTGAGAAGAAGGAATAGATTTCTCACTTAATTTGGCCATGAGAGAAGATTGCTTATGGCAGTGTCAGCAGTGATACCACTGAGGGAGAATGACAGCGGCAGAAACTGCAGAACTGATGAAAGTACAAGAAGCACAGCACTTGTGCCCGGGCACTGTGAGCGTTGACAGTCGAAGATAATCACACAAAGTAGACGGCAAAGTCACTTATGATCCACAGTAAATTCTGAGAGTCATTTACCTTTCTGATTTTTTTATTTGTAATTGACACATCATATGTGTATGTACTGTGAGCCATAGTATGACGGAAAATGCTTCTTGAGTGAGACTAAAGTAACGTTGTAGAGGGTTACTCCATATGCTTATTGTTCACTGTCGATCCAAATTACCTGAGATTTAATACTTATCCTGGATTTTTGTTGAATGTTATTACTCATAATTGCATGTAAGTAAACTGAATTGCAGTGGATTGACACCCACATGGAAGTTATAATTACTACTAGGACCACATCTATTTCTACTTGAAATACATATGCGATGATAATACTTTTTGCTTTAATGTGTGACTAAACACAAATAACCGTTACTGTACCCAAGTTTCTCACACATTCCCTTTAAAGGAAGTAGGTAACACAACTAGTGACATGGCAAAATATGCCCAGAAAGAAATAGTTCGGAGTAGCTAATTCATTCTTACCGTGGGTGGTGGTGGATGAGCTGTTTGCTGCTACTGTTCCTCCAGTCAAATTGTTACTGTTCAGTTGTTCAAAGGACCTTGCCATGGTTCTTAAAGATCCTTAAATGCATGAACGCATATCATTCAAGAGTCACTGGGAAACACGAGAATATATATTCTAGGAAAGAGAGGCTTAGAAGGACAACCAGAAGATACCCAGTTGACGTTAAGTTTCCTTCTGTGGTGAGTTTGACATAGGTGATGCAAACCTATCATTACATAATATAATTCTACATTTTTTAGTTGACAAATAATAGCCATGCATATTTTGTGCTTTCCATGTGATTTCTTGATGTACATAAAAATGGTAGAGGCATACATTCAACTTGATTTTATATATTAATCATTTTACCAACTTCTGTTCATTTCATGATTAGAACATTTAAGATATATTTTAAATTATCTTTAGTAAAAGGCAAAAGATTTATACAATTTGAAGAGAAATCAGAGTACATGTATTTTAAATTATAAAATATACATTTTTATTAACTGTGGTCTCTGTATAATATGTTAAACCTATAAGGCTCATTTTTTCAGTGTAACTGAAATGTTGTACCCTTTGATCAACTTTCTGTGTCACACTTTGGCCTGTGGTGATCATTTTTCTATTCTGGTTTTCAGGTGACAGTTTTTTACAATCCATGTATATATGAGACGATTCAATATTTGTCTGTTTCTGGCTTATGGATTTCCTCTTACTCTAAGTTTGTAGGGTATTCCAGTGAATGTGTGTATGCACATAACATTTTCTTTATCCATTCTTCCAGTGATGGATATTTAGACTGATGGATATCTTGGTGATTATGATTAGTGTTGAAATGAAAATAGGGGTGTCGATAACTTTTTATCATACTGAGTTCAGTTGTTTTGGACATATAACTAGAAATAGGATTACTGAATCATATGTTAAATCCAGAAATGAAATCAGTGTTCTGTAGTAATTGATTTTTAACACAGGTGTCAGAAATATGTATTGGAGAAAAAACACATTTTCCATAAATGGTGTTGAGAAAACTGGATGTACATGTGCAGAAGAATTTTTTAAAAATTAAACTAGATAAAAAATAAATGTAAGACCTGAATCTTTAAAGTTTCTCGAATAAAAGATATGTCAAAAGCTGTATGTCATTGATCTGAGTAATGATTTCTTGGAAGGGCTCCTGAAGCACAGGCAACTAAAGCAAAAAGAGACAAATAGGATGGCATCAAACAAAAAGAATTCCACCCAGCAAAAATGAAGAGACAACTTATGAATTGATAGAAAACATTTGCCAATCACGTGTCTACCAAGGGACCTATACTTAAAATATACAAAGAATTAAAACAGCTAAAATGTCAAGAGTAAAACATTAAAATGCACAAAAAATATCAGCACAAATTTCTCAAAAGAAAAGATATGAGTGCGGAACACGTAGATGAAACAATGAAGACTGAATTCACAATGCGGTATCATCTCACATCTGTGAGAATGACATTAAAATAGAAGTTATTGTTGAGGTTGTGGAGAAAAATAACCCTTTGTACATTGTTGGTGGAATGTAAATTAGTACACTGTTTTGAAAAATAGTACAGAGGATCCTAAAGGAAAACTAAATATAGAATATAGAATAATTTTACTTTCAAATAATTTTTATTCTAAAATAAAGTGAATAATAAACTAGAAACTAAAAATTCATTGGGGATGAAAATGTAAGTAATTTGCACTTATATTAAAGTGCAAATACTTTAACGTATTCACATGGTGAATTTGTATATGCACAAAATGTGGGCTAATATTTCCCATCTTCCTTGGGGGTCATAGGGGTGTCACTCATGACACAAGGGAAGAACAAAAAACAAATCCGACAAAAGAAAAACAAGCTTATATTGCAAACATTCTTAGCTACCTAATGAACAGTGTTTCAAATAATTAATGTTTTAATATTACACTTGCTAAAATGTAAACTCTTTGAAGCATAACTTCACATTTAGATTAAGCGACTTCTAAATTAATCCTTTTCATTCCCAAAATGGTTAAATTAAGCCAATTTGTGTCGATACCGAAAGCTTTCAAATACAGATTTGCTTCATTCTAAAAGTGATTCTTTTCCATCCAAATGAATTTTTTCCTAAATTAAAGCTTTAGAAATTTAATTTCATTGATCCAAATTGTACCAATAAACAAGGAAAAAAGAAATTTAATATTATGGAAGTTGATCAGTGACATAGCAGTATGAATGATCTTATAAATTCCCTTAAAGACTCCAAAATTGAAAATAAATTTAGTTTTTGTTTTGCAGTGCTAATATGACAACGAATATTGTTAGTGAATAGTATCATAGTAAAAATGTTATTTTAAAATTAAAAAATACATACTTTGAGTAGTCTATAGTGCACAAGCAATATATTAACCATGTACAAATAAGCTAGAACAGACTACCGATAGAAACAAAACTATGACATATATATTTATATTTCAGTATTCACATACAGAGTTATAATAGCTGAACTGTACAATTTTTGCACTGAAAATGTTATTGAATAAAACAAACAAGGAAAAGCCTAAGGACAGCATATGCTTTCTCTTTTCATCATATAATTAATTAGACTTTTAAAAATTTGAACCTAATTCTTGGTTAAGCCCATTAATCCAATGTTATTAAGTGTTTTTGTAAATTATAAATTTTGGTAGCATTTGGATTAAGATATGTATGAATTTATCAAGTATTCAATAAGGAAAAAACCAAATTTTTAGCTAATTACAATTATAGAAAACCAAGTTTCCAAAGAGCAAGGCATTCAAATTTATACCACCCCTCAAAAATAGCCACAAAATCACAAAAAAATTAGATTTCCCAGATTCTTGGAAGCAAGGACATAAGCACTTTTGAAGAGTAATTGAAAATAAAGTTTGATTGGTGACATGACTAGTTTTAAGAGCTGGGCTTTCTCTCATCAGTAAAAATCTGGTTGAGACAATTTTGACGAGTCCTCCTCATTCTTTCAAAACTAGTCTTAGTGACTTGCCAGAAAAACTTCGGCATCTCTGGGACAATATTTCTCAGGCAAGGTGTGCACCCTACAATATTTCCACAGACCCTTATCTGTGTTTAATATATAAAAGGACTGCATCTTTTCTTCTACAATCAATAACAAGTACAAAACATAAAAATATTTTTCAGCACCATGTATTATTTATAATGCAATTTGCATGGACTTTGCCATTTAATCCCCATAAAATAATA
This sequence comes from Chinchilla lanigera, assembly GCF_000276665.1. Lineage (NCBI taxonomy): Eukaryota > Metazoa > Chordata > Mammalia > Rodentia > Chinchillidae > Chinchilla > Chinchilla lanigera. Next base: position 9,018,287 of record NW_004955451.1, read on the forward strand.
TGGAATTCATCGCGCTTATATCCTTGGAGCCTACATTAAGCAACAAGCATTAAGTACCTGGCCCAAGATTCACAGCAAATTTTAAGTCAAGGCTTAAGCTCATGCCTTGACATTCTAGGGCATTTAATTTTATGTTCTTGACTTGATTTAAGCACATCCTTAATATGAGACTCTTTATATTAAACCCCAAATTATTCATGTATAACAATGAACCTCAAGCTTTACTGACCCTAAGTAATACTTAGGGGAAAAATAATCAACTTTCAGCTATGACAGAAAAGGTTGAGATAGATCAATGACCTTCCCAGAACGAATGAAACACTTGTTTAAATTTAAAATAAGATCAGATAGGAGAAATCAAAGAAACTCTACGTAAATAGAGAGTCTTTGATCCAGGATGTGAAGTGTCAAGATTGTTAAGATGCAAGTTCTACCAAACTTGATGTCTTGATTTAACGCAATTCCAGTCAAAATCCTAGCAAGACTGTTAATGATCTTAAAAAAGGATTCTATAGCTTATATGCAAAGGCAAAAAATTCAGAATGGCCAATGCAGTGTCCAAGGAGACACACCTGGAGAACTGACCCAACCTGAGCTGAGGCTACAGTAATGAAGGCTGCACAGTATTGGTGAGAAGAGAGAAACAGATCAGAGGAACACAGTGGAGATCCCAGAAACAGACAGAAATAAATATGGTCAGCTAATCTTGGAGGAAGAAAGAGTGGCAATTCATTGGAGAAATGATTGGTTTTTCAAAAAATAGTATTGAAAAATTATACATCAATAAAGAAGAAGGAAAGAAGCAAAAAGGGGAGGGAGGGAGGGAGGGAGGAAGGAAGAACAGAAGGAAGGAAGGAAGGAAGGAAGGAAGGAAGGAAGGAAGGAAGGAAGGAAGGAAGGAAGGAAGGAAGGAAGGAAGAAAGGAAGGGAGAGCCTAGACATCGACATTATATCTTTCACAAAAGATTGACTCAGAATGGATCACTCACTTATTTATGAAATGCTACTTTCAAAGAACTTATAATATTCCCAAACTGCAACATAGAAGAAAATTTAGGTGACTTGTTTTTGGCGATGATTCCTTACAAACAACCATGAATTATGAGCCATGAAAAAAAATCCAGATAATTCAGTTTCATTAGTATGAAACTAAAATGAAAAATGTCTGCTCTGTGAAAGACACTGAAAAGAAAATGCAAAGAAAAGCCACATGCTGGGCGAAAACTCTGCAAAGTATATCTCTGGTAAAGGATTAGTACCTAAAATATATAAAACTCTTTACAATATCTGTTAAGGACCAGGGATATAGCTCCATGGTACATCCCCTGCCAGGCAAGTGCAAAATCCTGAGTGCAATTCCTGGTACCACATACACACACACAAAATCTACTAGGAGCAGGACAAAATCTGAAATCTCACCAAAGAAGACACACAGATAAAAGTAACCATATGAAAACTTGCCCAACACCTTTAGGATTATTAATAAGGATTTTATTAGGAAGACGTTTAAATATCTTTGGGTTATTAGGGAACTTGAAGTGAAAATAGCAATGTGATACTATCATATATCTATTAGAATAGTGAAAATGTTAACAGAGGTACTAGTGAGGACATGAATAAGCAGGATATTTATTCACTGCTAATAAACAATGATTAACTAGTTTGGAGGACAGTTTATCAATAACTTACAAAAGGAACTATATTCATATCATATGATATGAAAATCATAGCCCTTTGTTATTTCCTCAGCTGAGTTGAACACAAAAAGTTTCACATGAAATTGATAGATGTTTAATTGATCATTGCCAAAACTTGGCAAGATATTTTTAATTGGCTAATAATACCTGACAAACTACTACATTGTACCATGGAGTATTATTCCGCAATGAAAAAGGAACTATTAAGCCACAAGAAGACCTTAGGAATCCTCAGATGAGTATCACCAAGAGAAAGAAGCCTACCTATAAAAGTTAATCACTGTATCATTTCATGTTCATGGAAGAAAACTCAAAATGATAGAGAGGGTAAAAAGATCAGTAGTTTCCAGGAGCTATTGGGAAGGGAAAAATGAATAGGTGGAGAACAAATTTTAAGGTAGTGAAATGATAACCGTGTATGTATCAGTACTTACTTACCCACACCCATAAATGTTTAATTCAAAGAGTGAACCCTACTATGAACCATGGACTTAATTATAATACATCAGTGTTATTGGCTCCATAATTTTAACAAATGTTTCACATTAAAGCAAAATGTTGGTGATAGGAGAAACCAGGATGAGAAAAATAAGGCAGTTTTGCTCTTTCCTTTCATTCATTTTCTGAACCTGAAACTGTTCAAGGAAAACACTGTATTAATCACACACAAACCCACAGATGGAATCTTGTAATTACCCAATAGAGGCAGAATTGGAGGACAGAGTCTGCAATCCTTTCAGGAAGGATTTGGAAGTAAACTCTCAAGTTGACAGTGGGACAGTAGCCTTGGGAGGTGCTAGCAACATTCTCTATACAGTATCTCTTTCTCTGTGTTGGTTACAGAGAAAATTTTATGAAATCTGCTGACCTCTACACTCATTTCTGTACTTTTATATGTGCTATTATTTTTCAGCAAAATATTTATGAACACTTAAATATAAAACATATAAGGCCTTTTAGTATGTTGATTTGTCCTAAAGAGATTAGAACAATTACGGAATGGATATGAAGTTTTATATGTACCCGTGATACTTTATTTAAAATTTGTCTAATCTATATAAGACAAAATGTATTAGGCAGAAAAATAGATCTGTACTAAATCTGGTTCTAAATCTGGAATAAACTAACCAGTTCCTTTTAATTATTTCCTGACTTTTAGAATGCTTAAACTAGTTCATAACTTTCACTACAAAACCAGTGAAAGGGATAGAAAGCTTGTAGGAATATCTTTCACCTGGAGTGCTTCCTAAGACCACATTCTCTGACCTCAGCCTCAGAAGTTTTGTGTTCCTTCCTGCCTGGTCCTCTCAGTTAACATCAGACGTCTGCATTACTACATTTTACAGTGATAAAAATTATACACATAAATATTTCATACGGCTTCTGCTCTTCATTTTTAGTTAGAAATGAAAGGGGGATGAAGCCACAGGCAAATATTTGGACCAGCAAACCTTTCCGGTTTGGGTCATATTCATGTTCAGAGTTACCCTCATTATCAGATTTGTCCTTAGTATAAATTTGTGGGGAGGAGAGGAAGTGTTCGCAGAGAGCTGAAAGCAGAAAGGGGTAGGTTATTTCCTGGGGAGAGAACAGCACAGTAGATGCCAGTGACATCAAAGACAAAGTGAACTTTTTCTAGGGAAGGAGTATGTCAGGGAGAAAAGGTGTTATACAAATGAAAATGAGCAAATGACAAAATTGACGGCTTCTACCATTGTTTTCTTTCATCTTCCCGTGCTGAGAGCACCATTAATGTAAGTCACAGTATTGGGTAAGAAGTGAAGGAGTAGAAATAGAGCACTTTCCAGCAGGTAAGGAGGAGCACTGTACTCCGAAAGCATAACAGCTCCAAATTTCTTCCCCGTGTCCTTATCCCAGCTCCCTGCACTCACATTCATTCTTTAAAAAGTCACCTTTGTAGAACTGATTATTTGATTCCTCCAGCTACGCTGATGTTGGTGTGAAAAGCAAACAAAGACATTTCAAATAAGCAGAGAGTTGTGCTCATAGCCAGCTGTCTTGGGATTTATTCCGTTATCCTGACCATCTTTAATATTGACACTGAAGTCAAAGGCCCTTTATTTTTAATCCGGAAAACATTACAAAAATCATGCAGGCTGAAGGTATACACAATAGGCTTCATTAAAGTTGTCCTGCCATATATAGTTTTATTACCTGATATATTGCTAGGGGAATTTCACCCGCAAACCTAAAAAGCCCCATTGGTAATTTTGGTTAAGTAGCTACTTTTGAGTATAGCTTCCTTTAGCATCAAATCTGCATAACTTTGCTTTGGATCAATTCTGCTCCTTTTTAATTGTGTCTGAAACGGACCATGAGAGGGCAGTGTATTCATAGCTACTTTAGACCTGCAGGTCCACCTCTCAGAAAGGGTAGGGAACTTATTCTAATTCAGCTTTCTTGTTTCCCTACAAACTGAGAAATATTAATTTTTCAAATATGCATTCTTCAATTTATTAATTCATATATTCAATAAATATTTGTTAAGCACATACTACATCTCACAAATTCTAAGAGCTAAGCATGATACCTCAGTGAACAAATAGATGAGTCGTTTATCCTTATGGATTTCACAAACACGACGCAGAGAATAAAATCGCATATAGAACTATAAACTGCAATATTCTGCCTATGACACACAATTAGATGAAATGAGACAAATGGGGCTGGGGATTTAGCTGAGTGGCATAGCACCTGCCTACCAAGCACAAGGTCGTGAGTTCAATTCCTGGTACCGGAAAAAAAAAAAAAAAAAGAAAGAAATGAGACAAATGTACATTTTATCCCAGTTCCATCACTAGCAAAAATTTCTGTAAAATAATGCAAAAAAAACCTACTTGAATAAATTTATGTGCAAAATTGTTTTAGTGTGTCCAGTAATGAAAGAGGTTACCATGAAGATGAAAAGAAAAATCCTTGAATTGGAGTGTTACATTCACTAGGGGACATTAATTTATAGCAAAAGCAGGTATAATGTCAATTTTAAATATTAATAAGTACTATAAGTAATATTAAAGTAGGGCACAAAATAGAGCTTTATGTGAGGGGTGACTCATACGAAGCGATCAAAGAAGGCCTATTCAAGGAGGTATTGTTTGCACAGAAATTCGAAAAAAGTAAGGAAGTCAGTAGATTTCAGAGCAAGTCCATTCTGGGCAACAGAAGAGCAAATCCAAATGTCTTGAGGTTGCTGGACTGAAGTCATGGTGTTAGGAAAACTTTTTGAAGGCCAGTGAGGCCTATATTAAGGGAGCAGAAAAACAGAGAGAAGACAGAAATTCAATCATGAAAAGTGGGGCTGGGGATTTAGCTCAGCGGCACAGCGCCTGCCTGGCAAGCGCAAGGTCGTGAGTTCGGTTCCCGGTACCGGAGAAAAACCAAAAACAAAACAAAAATAAATAAATAAATAAATAAATCATGCAAAGGCTTCAAAATCCACAGTTAGATACTCCATTTTTTTTGCTCCTAGTAAACTTTTGTAATGTAATCTGTATAAAGTGATATCTTACTCATGTAAACTCAACGCTTCACTTGTTGCTCTGTGGCATAGCTAAGAAGGCAGAAAAACAATAAATAAACCAGGTGAGAGAAAGTACAGGTGAGGGAATGTGGTCAGAATCCAGATATATATTGCTGTAAAGTGCACAAGAATTGCTGATAGATAGATGTGAAGAGGGTAAAGGAAACAACAGATCCTTGTTTTTAGCTTGAAAAATTAAGTTGTGCTGTTACTGATGGAGGGACATAGGATCTTTGTGCATGTGATACAGAGGGAATCGGGGATTTTTGTTTTTGTTTCTGTTTTTGTTTTTGTTTTTGTTTTTGTTTTGCACCCAAGAAGATGAATCTAAGTGAAGAACCACACAATTCTAACTGCTAATTTCTTCTTAACCTGTACCACTACTCTACTGCTTGGCAATCTTATTGCACAAAATCTTGTCACACTTCTACATTACATCAATTTCTGATCTTCTCAAATTATTATTTTATATCCTTTTCCTTTTCAGACTACCAAGACTGCTTTCCTACCACCTAAGTTCACTGCTTATTCGCCTTGAATTTTTTGAAAAATTCAAAACACAAAAAATAACTTTATGTTACTTTCCTAACAAAGATATGCTTTGTTGTACTACTTTTTGTGACTTCAATTGTAGCGGAGAGAATGTATCTCACTTATACAAATAAAACAAACACTTCACCTTTTTTTGTGCTCAGTTTCCTCCTAAGAAATTTTGGAGGCTTTTCTCAAATAATCAAACTATCCTCTTATAATCTCAATTTTCCCACTTTACATAATTTTTTCTGATATGTATGTAAAGAATCTTCAACTAATGTTCCTTAAATCTTTAAATGTAAGTTTACCACCAGCTGCTGTTTGTTTGCTTGGTTTTCTGCTCCTGTTCTTTTGTTTTGTTTTGTTTTGTTTCACTGGGTTTCACTTCAAAACTCCCTTTAAAAGCAGTTTGAAATTGTTCCTGTCGTGTTTTACCATCAGCTCTTATCCAAAACTCACAACTCCAATCCGCCTTTTATTGTGATCACTTAGTCAAACTGTTGTCAAACATTGAGCTCTGTACTCATATCTTTCCCCCCCGATGTTCTGAGAGGTTTCAGAGCTCAATGCTTCTGAATATTTATGTTTTTTCCATCTTCTGTGCAGTGATTTTTTTTTTTCTTATCTCACGTCATCTCTCTCAATTTTTCTTACAGTAGGGTCTTGCTAGAATCCTGTGACCCTCAAAAAGCTTTGTAACTGTTCTTCAGCTTGTGAATTTGGTCACTCACTTGTAAGTCACCAACTAAGATGGTTTTACATAACATCTGCATGCCCAGGACACCAACATTTAATTGTAACTAGTTATCTGACTCCAAAATCATGTATTCAACTGCCAATCAGCAATCTTTCCTTCAGTAGACAACAGACACTTATAAACTATTACCTCTAAAATAGAAATGTTCTATTAACCTTTCACACCTCATCAAGTATCATTTCCATCTGAGCAACTGCTTAAATAAAAAATCAAAGGGATCATCCTTACTTCCTCTCCTTCCTTTCCATTCATCTTTAATTCTGCGATATAATCCAAACTACCCATTTTTCTTTCTCTACTGCTAACACTGAGGTTACCAGTTGCCTGGGCTCTAACAATCTGAGCAACTTTGTTGAAGATAAAAATATGTAATATAACAACCATTGTTAATTTCCCATCATCTTGTTGTGAAATTCTGTATCATTTTTATTGCTTTTGTATTGTTGTTATTTTATTATTTTTTTCTATTTAAAAAAAACAACAACAAAAAAACCAATTTCCTGCAAATTAGATTCTCTGGCTTTCTCTCTTATCATCTGACAATTTACTGTTTATGTAGCATTCAAAAATTGTTTCTATACATAAATAAAATCTCATATAATTCTTAAGATTCTTGGCTAGTGTCCAATTTTGTTTTATTTAAAGAATAAAATCATTACTCATTGCAAATTTCCTACAGTGGCATCCATTTCATATGAGCAATATTACCGTTGCTCATAGTAGCATCCCACGGTTACTTTACCTTAGTGTCCTGGATGTGAAGGTACCAATTCTGAGTCTAGACTGAGTCTATACAAACCACATTTCTGCTTTCCTGGCCAGCTGCCAGTTAGGTTTTGCCAACATTAGGTGCGAAGAGAATGGAGAACAAGTTGGGAAAAGACAAGATTTCTCTGTTTGTTTATAATGTGAGTCAGTGTAGCTTGATAACTCTTCTTCCCTCAACTGTGGAAATTAGTTCTAGTTTCCAGAAGTGGTCTTGTTTAGCTCCCCAAGATTTCATTTCCAGCCATCCTGTGCAATAACTATCTCAGTGTTAGTGCAAGAATTATGTTTTTGACATTTTTAGTCTTCCAATACGTGATTAATTTAAAAAGTAATTTATAATTTTTAAGAAAAAAAAACAGAATACTTTCTTCTTTCCTGATTGGATCCTGTTAGATAAATAAGCCTCAATGATCTCCTTTCTTTTCTGTTGCATGAACCAACCATATTCCTTCATTGGTGAGTTTTGTCCAAGGACTTTGTATGCTGGTTCTTCAGAGAATTCAGGTTCTGGCTGGAATATTATACACAAGAGAGGTTTTCTGAGGAGACAACTTGACCATCTTCTACAACTTACTATCTGCCTAAATTACATTGTTTTGTTTTATTCCCTTCATTGACCTTAAAATTCCAAATATTGTAAGATTCGTTAATGTACGTATTTGTCTTTTCCTCAGTAAAATGTAAGCAGCATAAGAGCATTTCCACTTCTTAACACTGTGCTTAGCACTTAAGGGTCGTCAACACACATTTGTTTAATGTATGAATGAGAGAATAAATTCAGATCTATGTGTTATAACAGGTAGCACTGGTTTATAGAAGAAGCTTGATTATTTCTTTGTTAAGCAAGGAGCCCCTAAGTTGGATTTTGCAAATAATAAAAATAATTTTATCATAAGCAGAAGAGCGACAGACTGAGGCACAAAATACAATATGGATTGATCAAATGTAAGTACTGGGTCTGATCACCTTAAGTGACAGAGAAAACAGTTGGCTATTTTCATCTGACAAACATTTGAAGAGTGCTAACTAATGTTAGTGATTATTCTAAGTGGTTATTTACAATATATGTGTTTTATATTTGATTCTTTGAAAGTAATTTCATTTGCTCTGCCTAGCTTATATCTATTTACTCATTGTGTCTTTTTTTTTTCCTTAAATCTTTGAAAGATTTTTCCTTAAATCTTTAAATGTACTCAAAACAGTTGAGATAAAATCAGGGTATATGAATTTTTTTTTTTTTTTTTGGTTTTTCTCCGGTACCGGGAACCGAACTCACGACCTTGTCCTTGCCAGGCAGGCGCTTTGCCGCTGAGCTAAATTCCCAGCCCCCTGAATTCTATCATCCAAAGATTTTTTATATGTAAGGAATAGTGTGCTAATTGAAATTATCTGAAAAAGTAATTGGCAACACTTAAATAGTATTAGCACTCACAGAGTAAGAAGGAAAACATTATGCTTCTTCCCTTCAGCTTCCCAATACCCAAGTTGTCAAAAGCAGTGTGCCCACGTTATCTTTGTTTTCCAGGGCAGAGAAATATATGATGCCTAACAAATTAAACTCTTTGTTTCATTCACAAAATAAAGCAGTTTCATTTCTTGATCAGAGAACAGATCCAGAACAAGTTAGGGTAGGGTTAGGAAAACCACTTCCCATCATGCGAGCTGGAATTCAGGCTGACATGTCTCCTTTGTTACATATATGTCACATACCCTCTTTAATTCAAGATAGAGTACAAAGAAACCAGGTTTATGTAGTTGCATGAAACAGATAAGTTAAATAACTGGAAAAAAAAACGGGAAAGAAGAAATCTTGCATATTGGATATCAGACATCACAAGACAATAGGCATAATAAGCTAAGATTGTGAAACAGACATAATAAACTAAGCCTAATTGTCTTGATTACCTTTTCTCATTGCTGGAACAAAATTCCTGATACCCAAAATTAAGAAAGGAAAGGTTTATTTAGCTCACAATTTGTGCAGGTTTCAGCCCGTTCTCAGCTGGCTCCAGGTCAGAGTGGCACATGTCAGAGGCCAGCAGTGCATAGGAAAATAGCAAAAGCAACAAGAGCACAGAGAGAGCGCAAGCAGCCTCTTTTCCTCCCTTACATTGTATGCGAACTACCTGCCCCAGGGTGGGTGTAGCACTCACACCCATGAGTCAATCATAAACTCTAGAAACCTGCCCCATGACTGCAGGAGGCTTTGGCAGGGATATCGGGACACAAACCATAACACTAGTTTTGCCCTAAATTTCTGCCAAAGAAAGTTTGCAAGTTCAGAAAGAAGGAACTCATGAGGAGCTTGATGGCACATAGCTAACAATAAATAAATTAGGTAAAGCAGTTAGGAGTCTAGGGAAGCTAAGGCAGCTACCATCTTCAGGAAGGAATTCCAGAGAGGAGATTGCAGCCCAGGAGAGGTCTTAATATCTGCCTCTGCAAGTCCTTAACTGAGTCCTGTGTACAAGGAAAGCTAGATGGAAGGGACCATCTGAGCCAAAGCACACAATCTCAAACCACATGGATATCCAGTCACCATCTAACTCCTTTCCCACGTCCATGAATAAGAAATTCGTGGTTTAAGAAACTAGTTTTAAACTGCGTTTGAAATAATAAAACCCCTTTGTGGTTTTACTAAGTAGGAACTATTTGAGCATCTCAATTAACTCTTGCAGTCAGTCATTCCCTGTAACCAATTTAATATTAAAAAATCTTGGGCTCAGACAAGATATGAAATTTGTCCTTAGAAAGCTCCCAGAAATTGTTTTTAACTCAGAATTTTGAAGTCTAGTGTCTAGCGGCCAGAGATCCACATGGTTTTTGTTTTAATACTTTTTATTTTCCAAGTGAGCACATCAAAAATACCTTTTTTACTTCTTTTCTCTTTCTGTTTTAAATTTTAATTTCAAATTTGAGCTAAAATTTTGCATATTATTTTGTCAAAATGAAGAGCATTCAGACAGCTGAATCCCATACACTTGAAATGAAAATCTTTCTCTTATAATTCATAGATGTGAGTGTATTGAACGCATAATTGCAGATAGAGTCACAATCAATGAGAAGTATTTAATTGTAATTATAGTACTTTATATTACCAACCAGATATTGTGTCTGTAATTTTCCTAAAAGTAATATATACAAGGGGCTTTTTGGTATTCAAGCAATGGGAGGGGAAAGATGATTATCCAAGATAATAGCTTGGAGTCAATAAGCCTAAAAATATCCCATTTTCAACATGATATGAATGCAACGGAACAACCAAGTGTCTTGAGTGTTGAACCGGTCAATCATTTCACTAATGCACTATTTGAAGTCATATAATTTTACTCTCAAAGTCACTCCCATAAATTTCAAAAAATGTTATTGATCTCTCTCACCTGGAAGACAATATTTACCTGGACACCCTAAAGGAAAGAAAACAAAAATCAAATCTATTTAAACTGCCCTTGTACCGATTTTGTATCACAACTCTCATGTTACTTTTTACAAATAAAAACACATTTGTCTTTATTTATTCATCAATAAATATCTACTTTCTTCTCTGTTCTGGGCATAATACAAAACTCTGAGGAGCACTCAGTGAAAAAAAAGGGTTATTTTTTGTTTTTTGCAGATTTTACAGTATTGTGGAGGAAGCACACAAACACATCACAAGAGACGAGAGAAAATGCATTTAGGTGAACATCCTATGCTCCAAGATGCCATGGTGGATGCAGTTTCATTGTCTCTAAAGAGCCATGCTGAATTCTTTTCCATCCTCTTTGTGTTCCTGGGAAGATGAACTGCATAGAAACATCAGTAGAGTCACTAGCAGGGGATGGAAGGGCAGAGGCAATTAAGGACACTATGCGTGTTCTCCCGGGGTCCTTCCTGTGGAGTTACTCGCTCAGTAACACTTTCTTGTCCTCTAGGTGTTGGCATCGTAACGTTTACCAAGTAAAGGCAGTGCTAAGGCATGACACTATTTCTTTTTGATTTTCCTAAATCTCACCCACAGCATTGTAAATGGTTGTTCTGTTCAAATCTCTCAAACACTGAGTATGAATGTGCTGTTTCCTTTTAGACTCACATATGGTAGGCATGTCTAAGGCTCTGGGAGAAAATAATTGAAGTATGTAAATGAAAGAAGACCTAGCACACTCTGTCAATAGAAGAAAGAAGCCTATGAAAGGTCAAAGTGCATCAAATTACATATTTTTGTGTGTGTACTCTTGCATGCCTGAAATTCCAGCACTCAGGAGGGTGAGGCAGGAGGATCCTTGTGAGTTCAATGCCAGACTAGGCTACCAAGTGAGCTCAAGGCCAGCCTGAACTACATAGCGAGACCTTGTCTCCAAAAGACCAAAGAAATAAAGAAAAAAAAAACCAAAAAAACAAATTACATATTTTGTTGGAGGAGACAGAACTTATAAAAATTAAAGATAGTAGAAAGTCACTTCATGGGAGTGTACTTGAAATATTTTGCAAAAATTTCACAATATCATGTCATAAGAAACAAATATTCCTTAAATCTGCAAGAGTACTTCTTTACAAGTGCTTTTAGCATCATCTTCCAATTGTTTTTCAAAATGAAAATCATTCTGAAGACAAGAATTTGATAATTGAACTCAAATTTTATGTTGACCTAAAATGATTGTTTACCATCCTGGTTTACCTATTTTGCTTACTAGCTAAGAAAACCATAACAAAACAAAACAACAAACAAAAAACTAATGCTGATTTGTCCACGTTTAAGGATTTTCTGTTTTTCCATTTAAGAAATTTTGTGGTAGTACTTTCAAGACAAGAGGTCATATAAGACTTGTAACTATGTAAAACACCCTTTTAATCTTGTTTAGAAAGTTAGGAGATAGATCTTTAAAAAGAAAGTGTACATAGAAGACTTTTATAAGTTAGATACTGGCAAATATGGATTCAACTGTAGACAAATTAGAAGGTGATTGTGGCAGTGTCATCTGACACATGCTCCTAAGGCTAAACAGGGGTTCAAAGGATGTTACAGCTACCGCCAGAGGGACATTAATGCAGGACCAGTGAAAGTACAGAATGCTAGATCTGGAAGTAGTCTTAAATGACATATTTAGTCACACAGGACACATTTAGAATCCAATGGACAGAATACAGGGATAAGACTCATGGGAAGTCCTGGTCATAAATCGTGAGGTGATGAAGCCTGGGGTTCAGTTCAGGAGGAATGATTATTTGCAGACGAGAGATGTAAGCTTCGCAGGTCAAGGCCAAAAAGCTGTCATGAAGAATACAACACTGCTCATGCTGAAGGGTAGAGGGGCTGTAGGGAGGGTGCTGCAGTTTCCACACTAAGTCATGGGGAAAAAAAAACCCTTGAGGTCTGAGGAGTCAAGCAAGTCAAAGCCCAATGTGTGTGTGACCTAATATTGAACTGAGAAAGAATAGGATAAGAAAGGGTAAACATTAATTCCAGTGAAAAGATCATACTGTTCTGTGGGATCAAGTTCTAAATAGCTGCAGTTTAGCTTTGGTTTTTATCAAAAGAAAGGGTAGAAAACCAGTGTGTGGGAATGCTGGGGACAAGACATATATAAGACATATTCAAGACTGTTGAAAACAAGGCAGAGATTACAAGACAATACTTTGGAAATATTCTTTGCTTCGGTTGTATGGGCTGGAGAACTGAGATAAACACAAGGTCACATGTGGGAGATGGAAAAAGGTACAGAGAAGTAAATGTCATTGGTAAAGAGATAAACTCACGGGCTGTACTTATACACAAGTGTGTCTAACACACTGATGGGCATGACTTTTTAGAGCTCGCAGAACTGGAAGGTAGAAGATTTTATTTAAATGTTACAAAGGTAGTCATCAAAAGCCCTTCAGAATGGGCAGGAGATTCACAAAAAAGTGAGATGAATAGTGGAAAAAAGACGGCAAATAATCCCCTTTCTCTAAGCACACTTGTTTACCTTTTGTGTCATGCATTGCCTTACAATTTCGTCTTTGCATTCTGGGCAAAGTAAAGTGACTGCAAAATTACTTCAAGAATAATTGCATCTCTGTGTTTAAAGACACGAGAAAGATTTCGCCAAAAAGAATCAGGAGGAAACTAGTAATTCGATAATAAATTACATAATGCAGTGATATACACTTTTCTTTCTTTCTTTCTTTCTTTCTTTCTTTCTTTCTTTCTTTCTTTCTTTTTTTTTTGGTACCAGGAATAGAACTTGTGACCTCAGGTTTGCCAGGCAAGTGTTTATGCCACTGAGCTATGTCCCCAGTCACAAACACTTTTCTCAACATAATCAGACATACTCAGATTAGTGACTAATGACACATGCTGTGACCCTAATCAACTGTATTGGATATTTCGCTTCTCTGTGGCTGAGGGAAGCACCCTACATCAGGCAGTGTTCAGAACCCCACCTTTCTTTCCATAGTCTTCTGCTGCTCACATTGTTCACGACTAGGACCATCTGCTTCTGGGTGATGAATACTTTCATGAGTATCTTCCTTATGATTGTAGAATATTCTCAGGTTCTGTTTGAATCCTAGGAATTCTCTTACTTTAGATATTTTCTAACAATGTATGTTTTCCCCCAAAATTCTTTCATACCCCTGGTATCTCTGCCATAGTACATATGTGAAAATATTTTTAAGATCCTGTCCTACTGTATTTAATACTTAGCTGATTCATTGTTCAGGAATCAGATGACAGTTGATATGTTGTATTTTCTCTTCCTAATCTGTTTTATGGGCCTAGGTTCAATGTGGGTGAACTTAACCATATCATCTTACCTCTAGGAGGTCTAAGTTTCCAAAAATGTAGAATGGGACAGTAATTTTTTCTAGTTTATATGTTGGCATGCAAATAATATTAGAATAAGGTATAAGAAAAGAGTGTTACATCTCACAGACAATGAAATAAAGTGTTAACTTCTCTTGTACATGTTAACAATAATGCCTTTTGTACTTGTAACACATTTATTATTGTTTGGTATTTTAATGTTTATTTGTACTTTATTTTTCTATACATAGAGAACAACAGATATAATATTCTGAGCAGCAGCTATGTGTCAACCATATAAAGAAAGATAATTTCATCAAAATCTTGAAGATTTGATCCAACTAAATTTTTATCTATGGATATGTTACATTTCTAAGCACTCAATATCCTGGTTGTGTTTTTAAAACTTCAAGTATGTTATTATCAAAATTAATTTGAACAATAAAATATAAGGCAAGCACTGTATTTAGTACCATTTTGTATTTTAGGATGTTGAATGGCAAATAAATAACTAGGCTGGAGTTAGAGAGCTAATTCAAAATGAAAATCACATTTCAATCATGGCATGTTAGCATCTCTTAGCAATGAAAGCATGAGTATTTTTAAAGTAATATTTACGCATATAAAAGTCTTTCACAGTGTAGGGAAACTTCTGATATGTGTTTTATTTACTAAAGAAAAGATATGTAATATATATAGAATCATTTCATTTGCCTTGCCTGATCTTTATGTTTCCATAAATAATCAGAAGAATTTTACCTAGAATTTAATCATTTTCTATCACTAAGTTAATCATATCAGCTGAAATATCTCAAAAATACTTCACTGAATAATAAACCAGTGATTTCCCTCTGTAATTTCATTGCAATATTTATTAAACTAAGCATTTTACAAATTCATTTAGATAAACTTTTTCCCTTGTAGATACAAGCTCTAAAATAACAATTTTTATTTTGTTTTTGAAAACAAATAGATTGTATCTATTGTCTCAGTCAAAATTATTTTATTTACTTTTTAAGCAGAAGTTATGAAGCAGTCTAGTATGATAGAAAGAATATTGGACATAGAGTCAAAAATTCAGAATTGATATCTGCTTGAAATACTGTTGGGCAAGTTACTTCAACCTTAAATTTAGTGTATCCATTCATGAAGTAAGTTTTGACTACACCTGTTAAAGAAATTTCATTTTCTATTGCACATCTTTTTAAAGTATCCATATGACCTCATTATCTTATCTCCTAAAATGCCAATAAAGTAAAAGATAATTAGCATTGTGAAGGATTTTGTGGAGTGCAGGGACGACAATAATAGTAGTGCATTCAAAAAGAATTACCTGACTATATGTCATTACTTGCTTGTAAGTTTGGAAGGAGTACATTAACGAAATAACAAGTACAACTTGAGTTTGAAGTACAGTGAGAATTTTGAACATTAAAATGAGTCAAGTTGGCAATGGGAAAGACAAGGTGAGCATTTGCTGGGGAGAATCGATAGAGGACTGCGTGGATGTAAGGCAGCAATCTTTAGGGAAAACTGTTGCTTACTAATGAGAAACAAGGAGAAAATCTGGAGGACAAATAAGTTATGCAACTTTGCCAAACTTTTTACTGGATATGGCATTGCCCATTCATATTCATGAGCTTGAAGAGAATCCATTAGCCACAGAATGAGATGGGACAAAGTATAATGGAATACAGTTTGACAGTATAAAAACACAGAAGGAAATATAATAATCGCCCATGTCAAATTCCGTCTATGAAACTGGCAGGTAAAACCCAGAAATATTGTAATGTTACACTGCCCACTAATTTTACTTTCCTTTTAAAAGATACCCAAAATTCCAACATAATATGCTGCATACTTGTGTAAGTATAAATCTTGCTGAGAAAGATATTTATAAGAGGTATTATATATCAGGCTTTATTCTTGACACAATAATATACATTTAGAAAAAGCACACTTGTTCAAGTATCTATAATAACCCACAGAGGAATTATTTATATTAGGAGTTTGGACAACTGAAGGAGGCATCGGTAGTAACAGAAGTGACACTGCAGAACTAGGACTGCATGCCCTACTGTATGCACAAATACAGGTAAAAACCACACATTGAAAAGTACTTTTACCCTTCTTAAGTAATCAGTGGGAAATTAGGGTAAGTACAGCTAAATCATATTTTCTGTTGGTCAGGTCTGAATTCTTTTTAAGTTGTATTTAATTGGTGCATGTTTGCGGTACATGAAGTTTACACTGACTTTAGGGAGTAGGTTCAAATCCAAAACATAACTCGATCCTCTTTTATTTCCCTCTCCCGCCTCACTTACCTTGCCCCCTGCAACCCTAAATTTCCTCTTCCATTTTCATTATTACTATTGTTGTTATTTTGAGTTTAGGTTTACAACATATGCTTATAATCTCTGTGGGTGTTTGATACTTGGATATGACACATCTTAGATCTTTTCACTTCTCTTTTCTCATACCCTTCCCTTTATGGTTGATCTCCTGAACTTCTTCCCTTCTGCAGAAGACCTATCTCCTTTTTCCCTGCTACCAATCCTTTAATTTACTTGTACTTTATTTGTACTCTTTATTTATACTTTGCCTTATTCAAGTGAGAGATACCATATGATATTTAAGAGCATGTTTCTGATTCATTTCCTTTTGTATATTATTAAGTTTCTCATGCATCTTCCATAGCATTCATATTTATGTACTGCTCAAGCCTGGATGGTCCTCAGTTCGGTGTCTGCTTGGTAGATTACTCAATGCCAGACCTTGAACACCGCCTTTATTAATAACATCTGTATAAGGTTTTGTGTGGCAGTTGGTTATTTCAGAGAGGATCCTGTCCACTTCTCCATGTTGTCGCACTGCTTACTAATCTCAGTCCCCCAGCTAAGTAAAACTTTTCTGTAAAAGAAGAGGGTTATTAGAAAAGAGACCGTTAAACAGCTTAGCTAACATTAAGATCCACATACAGGTTTAAAACAAAAACGTTCCAAAGATTTTATTTTATTCCAGTAAGATAGTACAATAGGTTTGAATGATAATTCAAACACAAATACATATACACATTCCATCATCAACAGTAAAATGAATGTAAAAGTGAGGGTTAGTATTTAGAGGGCAATGAACGTGTGAGGTGGTCGGTATCTACAGGGATATGTTTATACCCTAATTAGACAAAATCTATCTGCATGCCTATGAAAAAGGCTCATTTTCATTGCTATTTCTTTTCTACAGCTGGATTATGAAATAGCTCAAAGACAGATGATTCAGACAGCTCAGGAATGTGTGATGTAAATACATCTAGTTATATTCATTCTCAGCTTTTAAACCAATTTTCACTATATATCAATGCCATGGCTTTCTTATTTTGCACCATCAAAATGTCTTTCGGGTAGCAGCAGTGCTGAGGACTATAGTGCATGCCAGGAATCCCAGCACGCAGGCTGAAGCTAAAGGAACTCCATAAGTTTGAGGTCAGGCTGGGCTACTTAGTGAGTTCAAAGGTGACTGAACTATATAGTAAGACTGTCTCAAAAACCAAAACCAAAAACCCAGAGCCAAAACAAAATAAAAACAGAGAGGCTCACTGTTTAATTATTTCAAATGCACTACAGTCCCTCTGTAATACTTCAGGGTCAGGTGTGTTTTGTTACTTTATGTGCACATTTCATTTGCTGCCTTGGTTATGACCATTGCAAAGTAGTAAAGGAGCTCTTCATTACCATTTCATATACACATTGGAAATCATGACATCCTCTGCTTGTCCTGTCATATCTCTTTCTTTCTTTCTTTCTTTCTTTCTTTCTTTCTTTCTTTCTTTCTTTCTTTCTTTCTTTGGTTTTGGTTTTTTTCTGGTACCAGGAATCGAGCTCACAACCTTGCGCTTGTCAGGCAGGCGCTGTCCTGCTGAGCTAAATCCCCAGTCCCATGTCCTGTCATATCAAGATTCCACTAAAGGCCAACAAGCCTGGAGAAAAGATCTTGATTTATATTGTCATGTTTGATGCTTTACTAATTATTCTCACTTGTTTCTTTTTCCAAGCTATTACCTCTTTTCTTCCTTCCTAAGCCTGAGTTCCTAGACATTGGTGATATGTGTCGGGGTTACTACCATTTCATCATAGCATTGTCAACCTCAGTAATAATTGCATAGCTTGACTTATCAGCAAGGAAGTCCTCTTGTAAAACCTCCCCTCTGGTTTGTTTTCATTGGCTATCTCTGTCTGTCATAATCATCTCTGGAAATTAGTATTTCTTGTTTATTTAGGCATAAATCAGTGTTTCTTTTCTATGCAGAAATATGAGCATTTGCTTTCTTCTTAAATAAAAGGATTACAAATCATCAATGAATAACTATCTCTGCAACTCCCACTAGGACAAAGAAACCAGAAGGCCAGAACTAATAAATAATTTATCATGTTAGTTTTTGGCATGGTTTTCATAATCCCAGGCAATTTCTCCTGCTTGCCAGATGGAAATAATTCAACAATGTGTTAATGAGACAAACACTAAGGGGAGAAAACAATTATAAAAAAAAAAAAAAAAAAAGAAAGGAAGAAAATTAAAAGAGTCATGCCTGCCCTTGAAATGGGGTAATAAGTACATTTATTCCCTTCCATGACATCTGACACAGGCAGGAATCACTGCCAGCTAGCCTGAAGTGAAGAGAGATTTAATAGATCAACACATAACAGAAAAGGATGTGCAAAGCCAGCTTTCAGCTGAGAAGGGTCCTTGGTGGTGGGTTTTCTTATTTGGGAAACCTGCTTTGCTCAAGTCACACTTTACTTGGCCATTGGTTTCAATGCATACAGTTAGATTGCTATGAAAATCATGTCTAGGTTTAAATACCCTTTCCTCGGCAGCTGGAACATAAAATGCTTTACTAAAGAAAACTTATCAATTAAAATGCTCTGCATATTCAGATCAATACCCCTTGTTTAAAAGGATTTCTCCAATCCCCTCACTCCTGGAAATGGAAAGGAAAGTAATCAAAATGTTTATTGCAACCACATTAGGCAGTGACGAAGTAAGAGCTAAAAGGCAAATCACTCTTTGCTTTCTAAACTATTGGAATAAATTTTAAAATACCACCCTCATCTGCATAAACTGGGGAGATCTTAAGAAGTATTGTGATAAAAGAGCAGCATAAATTATCAGATTTCAGAGCAAAGAGAAAGCAAGATTGGCTACAGCCCTCAAAGCTAAGATTCGGCCCAGGACTAGAACGTTAGTGGGGGAAAAAAGCCTTAGTCCCCACATGGGAATACACATTTGTATCTGGCATACCTTGAAAATTAAGGAAATCTTTCCTTATGAGAGCCATGGAAGGAGAAAGAAACATGGATAAAGCATGTGAAAGAGGATTAGATTTGCAATAGGAAAAGTCAGGATGTCACCAGAGGAAGGCTAAGGAGAAGATGGGCCCTCAACTCACTCACCCATATGCGAGGTTGTAGGTTTGCTGATCCCATCACAAAAAATTGCTTTTTCAGGCATCAGGAAGGTTAACTCACTGTCGCTAAAGAAGTTCACACTCAGGTGAGTAGAGTATGAGCTCTTAAGACAGAAATGTGTTGTGGTCTGGAGGTGGGTGTTTTATGAGGTCTCCAGGGTGTTTTCAAGATGGTTGATAGCAGGTATATTCCCTCTCTCAGCCAGGTTATTCAGTTGCATTTGTATGTGTTTGAATTTAGAGATATGCTGCCCACTTTATAATGTTGCTCTCTTGTGGATGGAAGTCTGGGAGGAAAAGACCAGGCTGAGTGTTCAGGCTTACTGTAGCTTTATGCCTCTTAGGAATTTTTTTTAATGAACTGGCCTAAAACAAAAAAAGCCATTGCAATGTGGGGTTACTTTGTGTCCTGAAGCCTCAGTTTTTCTTAGAAGTACAAATTTAACAATTTTCCTTGTTTCTCTCCTTCCCTCACTCCCTCCCTCTCCTTCCCTCCCTCTCTCTCTCTCTCTCTCTCTCTCTCTCTCTCTCCATTTCTTCTATTCTACCTTATGTGGCTAGAACTTTAACTAGATTTATTTTCTATTATTTTATGCTTAAGTGGAAAGTGAGTTAATTTGATTGTGGTTTGGTTTCTACTTTCCTGTTTGAAGCCTGAAAGGTTTAGTTCAGGCCAACAGAATCATCAGGTTTGGAGGTATGATGATTATAGAATGCTGCAGAAATTACTGGAATGCAATTGTATATGAAATCATGTCATGGATGGGGAAATATTCTAGTATAGTCATGTTGAAGGAGAGATGAAGTCGAAAAAATTGGAGGGGATAGAACTTGTTCATGTCCAGTGAAGTTCATCAATATGGAGAAAAATGCAGAATTAAAAAAAAATGGTGATTTTATTCAAATAAGTTACAAACAAGAGTGTCTGTTTGAATTAAATTAAACAACACCAAGTTAATTGAAAGCTTTTTCTACATACGGATTTGCATGGTTGGATAGTGGTAGCTGGGGAATTGATACTAATTGTATCTTGCTCTATGGAGCATTGTTATGGAGTAAAATGCCACACCACAAGGTCTTCTAGCAGCTAAACACAAAGTAACAGTTTCACATTTTTCTATTGAAATTTTATTTTCATTTGCTTTCTATTTTCTTTAGTTTTTCACCAGTGCAAAGTTTCACAGTGTCTCAAAATCAGTTTGCCTCCGTACTTGTAAACCAGTGGTTGAGTTCCCAGTAACCCTACATCACAAAAACAAGAGAGAGTCTTTAGGTAGGATTTCCCACTGTGAGTTTTATAACTTACAGGAGTTCCTGATTTTGAACATATCCTCCTCGGTAGACAGTGCTGTCAACCACGGCCTGTGAAAGGTATTTTCTCAATCTGTGCTCAGATGCATCTGAACTGGCAGCAGGTTTTAGTCCAGCAAATGAGTCTGCAGGATATCCTGGCCAGGACAAAGCTGGCCAGTTACTGGAGAGATTTGGCTCCCCTCTGGAAATTGGAGTCCCATGGTTAGCCAAACATGGTCTTTAGGACAGGAAATAGGAGGGCAAAGCAACTCTTCCTTTACATTAATAATTTTTGTAAGATGTATTGCAGAATAACTCTATGATGATTGTATTTTTAAGGTATGCCTGCATGTAATTCTATAACCACATTTTATTGCTCTCTTTTCATGTATTTTCAATTTTCTTCCAGTTTACTGTCTTCACTTACCATTAGAACAAATACAATGCTTTGTTTAACTTCAATTTGATTTTATATCATAATTTATTAAAACAGTGTTCCATGAAATCACAATTAAGTTACTTCTAATCTTTTACTACTGCTACTAAGGTGTTCTATATGAACACTTTTCTGATTATAAAGCCTACTTATTTCCTTATGTTAAAACCAAAGGGCCTCATAAACTTGAAAACAATGATAAACTACTGTCTAAGAAATGTGTACTGGTTACCAGTAATAGGTGATCTTCTCAATTTTGAGAAATTTTCCTGTATCTACACCTACTCATGGACCCCTTCAGACATTATTTCCTGATTATTAATCATTCAGCTGCCAAGCCGAAGTAGCAATTGGTCCCATTCAGCACATAGTAGAAATTCAACTGTTATTTTTAAATAGATATAATTTATATCCTAATGGTGGCTGCCTAAAATGTTACCTAGCTATAATACTGTTTACTATAACTTTAATTTTATTTTTAAACAAATCACTCTTTATCACTGATGCTAACATTTATGCAAGTGAAATCTCAGAAACAGGATCTTCCACTCTGTCGGTGGAAAGAAAGTAATGAAAATGCTACAGTACTTGCTACTGCTCAGGAAGAACCATCACAGAGAACTCTGGACCATAGAAATAGCATCAAGAGAAGGCAAAAGGGATAATATGTCTGCATGCTCATTTCCAACTGCATATGCAATTGTGAAGGAAGCTTAAGATAAACAAAATGAAAAAACAACTAATCCATTATATCTGCTATGTAGTTTATATACTTCTGTTTTCCAAAAAAGAATGTAAACTTTAAGATCAACACCACCAACTACTCAGGTATATATTTTTTAAAAATACCTGTATTTCCTAGGTAATATCAAAAAAAAATGAAAGTAGCAAAAAATGTCACTCAGATCATATCTGTGTAAACCAAACCTTTGGCTTAAGGACCTCCTCTGTGATCTGTTTTTCATGTGTCTGTCTTGGCAAAAGGTTAAGGCAGTTCACAGTTGGGTGTTTTTCACTTGTTTGTGATTATTCACAGACATGGTCTGTCTCACAAGCCATAAAAGCTGGGATGTGTATAATAAAGTCGCATGTAAAGTCCTTATCCATTGATAAAGGGGAAAAGTAGAATATATTTCTGTTGATTTTCATTGTGGGAATACTAAGTTATCTTTCAATCACCGGTATTCTATTATGTACACCTAAGTACCTTATAGGTAGTATTTAGACAGAGATAACATATTTGTGGCTCCGTACTTTGTTGTTTACTACTATTTCCATACACCCCCAGAAAGGTAAGAATGCATTTTTTCCATGGATCAAAAGTTTTGGGGGTAATTCTCCATCACCTGAAGGTGTTTAAAGCTAATAGGCAACATTTCCGGTCAGGCAGGTCATTCTAACCAGCTCTAGTTGGGTTTTCCAGACTGCAGGTTGCTGATTTTGCGGTACAAAAAATATTTTCAGCTGTGGACAATTAACAAACTCAGTCAACCAGGCAAAAGTGCAGCCCTCTTCTGCACAATTCAGCTGCCAGCACTACTTTGACAGCTATATAATTACATGGACCATAAATTACGCTTGGTAATCACCTTGTTTATAATTTCATTCCCTGTAAATTAGTGGTGTAATGAAATGAGATTTCACAACCACCAGATGCATAGCAAGCCGCTCACTAGAGACTCTAGAAATGGCTCACAGGCAACCCTTTCCCAAGAAATGAGTTTGTGGTGCACGGCTCTTTCCTAGTCAAGCCGTGGGCAAGTGACCTAATGCTCCAGGCTTGGGGCTGCCAAGGACCTTCAAACAGTTCCAGGTTGGAAGCAGAGTGACAGCAGCTGCAAAAAATATGGCGCCATGTTGCTTTTTCAAAAAATTTAATGTACAGTAACTCCATTCATTAACATATACCTTGTTGTCTATTGTGTGCACATAAGTCACTGGAATCAATCTTAAAAATAATTGTAATGGAAAACGGTTCCATAACAACAGGTATTTACTAACTTCAGGTATGTAGGTGGTCTACTTTCACTGTGTGGTGATATAGCAATTAAGCAAAGAATGAGTAATGTGCATAATCACATTTTCTAATTTTTTTTCCATATGGATAAGTGATTTTTGGAATACCCTTTGTATCACATTCAGGACCATGAAAGAAAAATATAAGAATGGAAATAATAAAACACTAGTCTTCTTTTCTCCAGGGTTTAGCTTGGAACCTGACTTCTGGGGTGTACCTTCCTACTATTTCATAATAAAACCACGATAAATCATAGTTTCTTGAATCAATAACACACCATTGGGAATTAGACTTTTTTAAGGAAAAGAAGAACAAATTAACAGTTTATAATTTCTGCGGTCTTATATCCAAAGCCTAGACAAGTTATTTGCAAGAGATTTATTGGAACTTGAGCCTTTATTCCAACAAGAACTGCGCTGCAAGGAAAAATACAAATTATCTGCCACTACTTCTAACACAGCCAGGAGGGGAAAATGCATGAATCTAGAAGCTTTAATTACCTACAGAAATGTGAGTTGGTTATGCAGTGCCTATTTTAATTACCATCTGATTAAAATTAATCCTAGCTAGGAAAGAAGAAAGTAGAATAAGGAAACTGCCTTCTGAAGGTTAATGTTTCAAATGCCACCATCCGCCAACAAGTAACAGAGAGACGATTTGGATGAAAGGACTTACTGTGAGTGCATTTACCTGAAATGTAAAATATGTTTTAAAATATTTGTTGTTTGACATGTTCTAATGTGCTCTGAACCTTGGGAAATGGTGTGTCTTTTCACCAAAGGCATCTGGGTATGTTAACATTCCCCTTAGGTAGACACATTCCAAGTAAAAGAAAATTATTACAAGGTACAAAATATTTGATGTCCCCTTCACAGTGGCAAATCTAGACTCTAAGTAAACAACAGCTAATCTGCGTTATGGTCATTCTATATAGTGATATAAATCATGACATGTTTGAGATGGTGTATAAGAAGATACTTATGTTCTAGAAATTTGCCAATCAAAACTTCTTTAAAAGTCATGATAAATGCTATAATAGCCAAAGGGTTTGTGTGTGTGTGTGTGTGTGTGTGTGTGTGTGTGTGTGTTTGTACTTATACCATTTGTCTTCATGGCAACATCAAGCAAACCTGAGAATATTTCCAACAGGTTACATTTTTTCTCATCTACACTGAGGGGTTAAAAATTGTCCCTTGCATGTACAAGTAATTTACAACTGCCTTTCCATCAATAGAATTTAAATTTTGGGTCGGTTTTACATCTGACCTCATGACTTACACTAAAATAATTATCTTCAGTCACCAATAACTTTGTGGATGAAAAGTTAGTATTTTTAAGAGTTAGGCTGCTACTGTTCTATTCCTTTGTTTGTTTCTCATTTACTACTCTCTTTGAAATAAAAAAAAAAAATAGGGGCTGGGGATTTAGTTCAGTGGCACAGCACCTGCCTGGCAAGTGCGAGGTTGTGAGTTCCATTACTGGTACTGGAAAAAAACAAAAACAAAAACAAAATAAAATTAAATAAATAAATTTAAAGAAAGAATTAGGGTATTGATTAAGAATTGAGTAAATCAGCCAGCCAATAAACAGCTTGAAGTACACATAAATGAGAATACTGAGCAATACAAGTTCTTTCACTGTCATCATAGTAGCCAAAATCATAAATTGTTATGAGGTTAGTGATTGAAAGATAAGGAAAACATTAAAATTCTCAAACTCATCTTACTATCCATCTAAAGGAAATAAAAATAAAACAACAAAAGAAGTATCACCCCTCAACCTTTGTAAAAGGCCCGGATTATCAGAGATATTGAAAAGTGTTAATAGCAAAAAAAAGTAGACAAAAAGTGAAAGTGGTGAATTAGAGTCCACCAAAATGCCTTCCTCCGTCAATCTAGAGCCTGTCAACCACCACTAGCATTGTATGGAGGACAGGAAGAAAGAAATTAAGAAGTATGATGCTGCCAGGCATGGTGGTGCATGCTTGTAATCCCAGCACTGGGGAGGCTAAGGCAGGAGGATGGTTGTGAGTTCCAGGCCAGACCGGGCTACAAAGTGAGTTCAAGGCCAGCCTGCACTGCATAGCGAGTCTCAAAAAGACAAAAAAAAAAAAAAAAAAGAGTGTGATGCTAATTTGGGGTGTTTCCTAGATGAATTATCGGGGAAGGGCTCATGGTGACTTCGGGAGGGAGGCAATTGGAAAGGGAGAAGAATAAGAAAGGAGGAAGAGAAGTAGAATATCAGTTGCTAAAGTGACTTGCTAGAAACTGACCTCATGAATAGAATTATCACTTGATCTCATTCTGAAAGGGAGAGAGGAGACAACAATACTAATTATGACAACAAATAATTAAGAAATAACTATTTTTAGAGTTAAAAAATTAGATAAGCAATCCACTTAAACCCTAGAGGTGTATATCCCTCTGTGGAAAACCCGCTGTCTCACAGAAATGTCATCTACTCACTGTGCAAAGGGAATAAATCAGCTCCACATTGCACCTATGCATTTCCATCCCTTGCTGCTCTGGATTGGAAGGAAAGAGGAATGAATGCCAGGTGGAATCAGCTGTGGGAATCATAGTAAACTGGTGCAACAACACAACACCATACTTTCCCATCCTTGCTATCCACAAAGCCTTAGGAGACTGCAACAAGGCAGCATAAAATTTTTCTTTAATTTTAAAGATAAAAGAACAAAAACATATCAACAAACACACAGAGATAAAGCAGCACAAATACAATAAAAGCAATGCAGAATTTCAGACAAGGTGATAGGAAATTGACAATGGTTGTTGTAGTATGTATTGCTATTTTGAATTTGGTTACTCCAGATAAACAAATATAAAAAAGTTCACTGTCCACAAAACTTTTCAATGCACTCCCCCACTCTAAGACAAAGTTGATGGATAACATGGAATACCAAACAACCTATAACTCTCTATCGGATGCTCTGAAGGGAAAGTTGAAACACAGAGTTCATCTAAAAAGAACACATTCACAAAATCATTGGCCAGATGTAAAGTTCAGATGAAGCCACTTAATAAACAAACAATCCAAAAAGACAAGTTAAAAATATAAAAATTTTAAGGCAAATGTGGGTGGCAGGGCAGCAAGCAGGAGAAGGAGTAAAAATGATTAAGATGCAATATGTATAAATACCAGTTCCCCAAAATGAATGTAATGATTATGTATCTCAAACACACTAATAAAAAACCCAAAAACAATGGAAATGGTAATATAATCAGGGAAAAAAAGGAGAAAAGAGGGTAATTATTGGGAAAAATAATTCCATGAAAGGGAAGAAATAAATTCAATGAGGACTTTAAACTTTTCAAATAATTTAGAAAAGACTATACAATGGGATCTGAAACTACCTTTAACACTGAAATGTTAACATCATAATAAAATAAGAGTTTCACTAAAAACTCTTTCAGAACAAATTAATATCTTAGAAATAGAACTGAAATCCTATGATAGAACACTATATTAGTGACATAGAGGACAGGTATTAAAAGTGAGACCTGATACAGTGTAAAGTCAAAAGAATGAAATGATTTGGAAATGGTGAAAAAGTAAGGTAACAAAAACCCAATTTGATATTTGAGTACGCAAATCAAAATGCAGAAAAATAATGTAATGACAATGAATAAAAACCTGGCAAAAAAGAGAATAGGTGACCCTCTAAGTTAGGAAAAAATTATTTATGATCACTTTTGTACACTGTAAAATTTTATCAAAAAATGATAAAACTAAAGGAATTCAGACTATAAAAAGAAGAACTAACCCAAAATAACACTCTGTTTTTTACAGATTGCAAAACTTTTCTAGCCTGTGGTTTTTTCAAAGGCACTACTGGTAGAATTAAACAATGAAGAGATACCTACTTACATTTAATACCAAGAAGGTGGACAAGGATGTAAAACTGCATCTGAAATCCTTATACATGAAAGGAGCCAGGTTAAAAAATTTAGAAAATGACCACTAGACAAGAAATTTAGTCAACCTGAGGGTAAAACAACATAAAGCATGATATAGGAAATTATTTTGTTAGTGTTGGCCATGAAAGAAATCTATTTCAATAAAAATCAAATTCTAAATGATAATGGAATTATGATTAAAGCAAGTAATTAAATATAATTGTATTTTAGTATTTCCATTAGGAAATGGAAGAAAACAGGTGGATATTTGGGGAGAAAATGTCATAATTTCCTGAATCTTTGTGCTGTAAGCCAAAGCTACAGTCAAAAATTAGATAAGTGAAGAGACAAAGGATTTATTTCACTATGTAGAGCAATACCAATGTTGCTCCCCCAAAGCCTAAAACAAATAAAATATAGAAAAATTAATCTATGAAGATGATTAGTAACAAAGTAACTGTTTTTAAGATAGAAGAAATCATGGGATATAGCTCAGTAGCTCAGCACTTGCCTGGTAAGGTCTTGAGTTCAATTCCTGGTACCAAAAGAGAAAAAATTTTAAATCACATGGATAATTGAAATTAATGTAAGATTTACTGCTTTGGAAAATACAGATAGAGTATTAACAGGAAGAGTGTTCTTAATCAAATCCACATAAATAAGTAAATATCACATTTGAAGGAAATAACATTTCAAAACACTAGAAATAACTGAAGCTTTTGGGACAATAGCTATTAAAGAAAACAGGAGTTTCCATTTGTATTTTATTCTACACACAAATATGAACTGCAACTTATTGAAAACAAATCATTTTCAAAAAAGTAATAAATTTTCTCTAAAAATGAAAGAAAAAGTCTCTAAAAAAAGTGAAAGATAAAAGTAAACTGAGAATGTATGAGATTAGTATATATGGTTATATAAAAGCAGAAAAATATTCAGTTGAAAAAGTATTTTGAAGGGTATACTGGGACAAAATGTTTTAAAATTTTATATCAAACAAATAATGCCATATTTTAAAAGAGCAACTGCAAATGAAGAACACCTAAGTCAAATAGAAAATAAATAAATAAAATGTGTAATTGTTGAAGGCATGTAATTTTTTTTTTTTTTTCCTGTACCAGGAATCAAATTCACGACCTCTCACTTGCCAGGCAGGCGCTGTGCCACTGAGCTATATCCCCAGCCCTGAAGATGTGTAATTTTTATGAACCTTTTATAATAAAAGTGAACATGTAATAGATTGACTGGCAAGGTAAATTTTAGTAGTTAAATGTGAACTCTTAGGAACTAATTATACTGGAATTGTCTCAGAGAAAATTTTTAAATGTAAAATCAAACTATTTATAAGCAATTGATTAGAAAATTATTTTGCAAGTCCATTATTAAATGGAAATCTGACTCAGATTAAAAACAGATGATTTTAACATGAAAAGTACATAATTTGGGAATTGTTCATAAACAGAAGATATTCAATTATTTTTATAGGTTATAAGATAATGAGCTGGAATACTTCACAGAGAAATAAAGACTAGTCAACAAATGTATCATGAGCCATGGAACAAATGATATTCAAATTCTTCCTTCACATTGTAGTTTTGCTTTAAGAATGCTTAAAATAGCATCATTTTGCTCTGAGAGTTTCACAGAATTTCTTAGCTTCATGCTGAGATGTATATTATCTTTGGAATTCAGTTTCCTCAAAACCACATGAGGCCTTTCAATTGGATGATGCTTAAGTTCACTCTTACCTCTGATTTTCTGTAACGTCACTACACCAAATCACAGCCACTGGATCAAGGACCCTGGATATCTATGCTGTGTTACAAATACCCTGAGTGGCAGGTTGTGAAACTTCATCTCACTATCCACAAATAAATGCTTTTCTCTCTAACTTCTTATATCAGGGGCAATGGCATCCCAGGTCTAATCAGAAAGGATTTCATATGTCAAATCTTTAAAGTTCACTTCCATTTCTAGAAGAGAGACCAGATAAAATTATATCCATAAAGTTAATTTCTTTGGTTCATTTTATACCAGCAAAAATGTATCCCTGTAAATATCTAGTTATAAGAGAGATGATGAAAAACTGATTGTGACTATTAATTGTGTTTATCAATTTGACTGCAGTAAGACACAACTAGCAGAATAATAAAGGGCATTTGCATCTGGGTGGTTGGGAGAGTGTTGACTTTGGTGACTATGTCTGGTCCCTGGCCCCCTTTCTCTCTTATTTTCTTCTTCTGTGTTCTCCTTCCTGACTACTGTAAATCAATGCTCCCTTCAGCCATGATGTTCCTGCCTGGGAGCCAGCTTACCATGGACTAAGCCTCTGAAACTGTGAGCCAAATAAACCATTTCCCCTCAGGGGCTGGCGAATTAGCTCAGTGGCACAGCACCTGCCTGGCAAGCATGAGGTCATGAGTTTGATTCCTGGTACTGGAAACAAAACAAAACAAAACCAAAAAAGCATTTCCTCTTTTAAGCTGTACATGTCAGGCATTTTGTGCCAACAGTGGGAAATCTGACCAATAAACCAATTCATTGAAAATTATATTGCTCTTCAATAGAAATCAACAGGTACTATACTTAAGTACTTTCCAGAATCTGAAAATTGCAACTAAAAAGACAACTATGGGTACCATGTGGTAGTAATTTGTGAAAATGTTGAGAAAATGTTACTAAATCAATTGAAAAGTTGTATTTCTACCCTGATTTAAACCACACAAATCCTATGTATGTAAATGGTTAAAACATTTGCAGGAAACCAGGAAAATTGAAAAGCCTTTACTTTTATGACAAGGCATTTCGAGGTACACTTTTTAATTTTTAAATAGATATTTGCTGAATTTCTGTTTGTTGTATTGGACACTGATGACAGAAAAACAAATAGAAAATTCTACTAATGTGTTAAATGTACAGTGAGTATACATTTAAATGTATAAAAGAATAAATAGATTTTTCAAATAAGTATGCATAATAACACATATGTATAAAATATGACAGTATAGTGTTTAAGATTTGGGATTTTAAGGGTTTGTACTCCTACACTCAAATGCCAACTATGCTTTTCACTGAATACTACCTTTGTAATTGGTAAGGCTGTTTCAGGTACAGAGGGAGATTTTATGCAGTTCCAGAAACTAGCAATTGCAAATATCTCTATGCAAAGTCATGACATAGCAGGGCTTGCCTGGGAAATAGTAAGAAGTCCATTGAGAAAGGAGCTTAGCAGGCACTGGGGGAAGTGACAGGAAATTAAAATTATAAATCTGTTGAGGTTAGAGGGTAAAGACTTTAAATACAAACAGGATTTCACTCTTCATTGAGTGGAAAATAAAGAATCATTACAAATGGTGAATAGAGATTATCTCTACAAGTGTAAACATATTTTGAAATTAAACTCTCTTTGCATTAGGATGGAGGAATGAATGTCATTTGCTTATTTTTATTTCCTCCTTAGCATGGCTGAAATGAAAGCAATCAGAAATTTTATGTATCTACAGAAACACTGTGAAAGAGAAGAGGTAAAAGTAGACATAAGAGAACAATGTAGTTTTTACTTATATTTTAATTTTGACATAATTTTAAATTCATGTGCAGCTTTAAGGGGATATATGTAGATTCCTCACACAACATGTGCTTTACCCAGTTTTTAAGTGATAACCTTTGTAAGACTTGAATAGAATAGCAAAGCAGGATTTGACATTAATATAGTCAACATATAGCATATTCCCACCCCAGAAGGATCCTATATGTTGCTGTTTTATAATCACACACACTGTTTCCTCACGGGTGCTTTCATTAACACCTGACAACCAGTGAGCTGGTCATTTCTATTATTTTGTCATTGCAAGGATGTTACATAACCGGAATCACATAGATTGTAGTCTTTTGAGGTTGGCTTTTTTTCCACTAAGCATAATTTTCTTGGTACTCATTCAGGCTGTCTGCATCAAAGGCTTGTCAGTTTTTATTACTGAGTAGTATTCCACAGTATGAATCCTTCACTCTTTGGTTAACCATTCACCTGTGGAAGAACACCTGGTTGTTTGCATTTATTCGTTATCATAAATAAACCAGTTATACACATTTGCATGGATTTACTGGTGTGGAATTAAACCTAATGGAGTGAAGTTCTCTGGGATAAATTCCTGGAAGTGCAATTGCTTAGACTATCATAGTTGCATGTTTAATTTTTAAAGAAGTTTTTAAAAATTTGCCAAAATTTTCCTCAGAATGGCTGTACCATTTTACTTGCCAATATCATTACACAGTAGCTCTAATTTCTCCACACTCCCAACAACATTTACCATTGTCTCTATTTTTAACTTTGGTACTTCTGATAGATTTACAATGGTATTTTACTGGGGTTTAAGTTTACCTTTTGTAGTGACCAATGATGTTGAATACCTACCCATATGTTCCGTTCCTAGTGTATACCCACTCAAATGAGATGACTCTTTCTGTCTTTTGCCTGTGGTGTAATTGCATTGAAGTTTTTCAAAAAATTTGCCAAATTTGTGCATATAGGGTTGTTTGAAGTATTTTCTTAGTATTCCTTTGATGTCTCAGTGCCTGCCTCATTTATAATCAATAATCATGGTAAGGATTTGTGTCTTTCTGTGAAACTTACCATTATTTTTTCAAATTTTTTTATTTTCACCTCTTTTTAAATGAATTTTCTCCCTATTTTCCTCTTTTCTTTTTTTTTTTTTTTTTTTTTTTGAAAGAGTAAAATGTGTACATTGGGGAAAGAAAACTTCTTTCCGAGAGAGGGACAGAAGGGGGCCCAAGTGGATTGCCCAAAGAATCTGTCTTTACCAGGGATTTTTATAGAGCAAAACCATGAAGTGAGGAAGGTCCAAGGTGGGAAACAGAAGAACTCGCTAGGTGGGCATGAGGTGGGACAAAACTATGGTCAGCCAATAAGATTACAAGTATAATTATTCAGTTAAAATTAATTAAATTGGGATCAAAAAGGGAAGCGAGTCACCTAACAAGAGGACATGAATACAGAACAGGTGCTTTTCCTCTAGCGGGTGGGGCTAGTGACTCTTCCTGGCTTTTTCAAGATGGTGGATACCTAGTTAGAATGTCAATCCCTGATGTCCATCTCTAGGGAGGTTTGTGGCACATTTGTTTAATCTTTTGTCTTGTTCCCTTTTTTAAATGTCATCTCTTCATTGTGTCTTTCTGTGTCTTTGTTCTGTGCTCATTTTGCTCTTCTTTATCCAGATTCTTCAGCTGAGAGTTTTGATTTTTGAGGCCTTCTCCTCCAATATACACACACCATGCCATAAATTTCTTTCTCAGAGCTGCATTAGCTGCATCCTGCACATTTTGATCAGTCGTGTTTTAGCTCAGTCTAATGCATGTTTTATTTCCCTGAAGAGTAGTTGTGACTCTTAAATTATTTATAAAATAAATATATTTGTGTTGTTTCCAAGTGGTGCAAGATATCATTGGTATTTTTTCTGTTATTGGTTTTCCGTGTGATTCCATTATGGTCAAGGTTTATATTTTGTACAATTTTACTTTCTTTTAAATCTGTTGGCATTCAATTCCTAGTCCAGAATATGGTCTATCTTAATATCTGGTCCATGAAAAATAGAAAATGTACACTGTGCTCTAAATCCCAATTCATCTTATTAGATGATAGTGCTTTCATGCATGTCCTTTTACATCATTGCTGACTTTTCTAATTGTTCTATTAGTTACTCAGAGGGACTTGGAGGCCTTCAACTCTACTGTAATTGTGAATTTGTCTAAGTTTTCCTTTTGATTCTGTCAGTTTTTGTTTCCCATACTTTGCAGTTTTAGTGTTGGACATATACTTTGAAGCACACTTATGTCTTCTTGATGGATTTACAATTGTATCTTTATATAATGTCTCTTTCTGCCTCCACTAACTTTCTTCACTTTCAAGTCAACTTTACCAGACATTTGTACAGCCATTCCTGATTTCTTGTGGTTGACATTTGCATAGTATTTTTTCCTTTGGGACTTTTATTTGGGATAATTATTATATTTGAGTCAAGTATTTTCCTGATAACACAGGGTTGGCTTAAAACTTTAAATTCATTCTGTCATCTCTCTATTTTTTTTTTTGAGACAGGGTCTCACTGCATAGTCCAGGCTGACCTTGAATTCACTATGTACCCCAGCCTGACCTTGAACTTGCAGTGATCCTCCTGCCTCAGCCTCATAAGTGCTGGGGTTAGAGACATGTACCACCATACCCAGCCAACCATCTCTATTTTTTAACTGAAATAGTTAGAACATTGTCAGTTAATGAAGCCACTGATTTGTACAATCCTAAGTCCCTACTTTGATTTTTTATTATTCTCATTTTTAAAAATTTCTATTTTCTTTCTTCTTATGGATTGAGTCATTTTTAGTATTCCAACTTGATTTACTATAGCGTACTAAGTGCATTTCCTTGTACAGCTTTGATAGTTGTTACACTAGGTAGTACATACTTCATACCTAACTTACCACACTGTACTTGTGCTGACATTTTCTCATTTCAAATGAAGTCTAGAAACCTTTTCAGAAATTTAATTTGTAAATTAAATTAAATTATAACTACTATTTGAGGGCTTTTCAAAGTGCTCACTTTATTTCTCCTCTCGTTCTAGTACTCTAAATAGAATATAGATGTCAGAACTTGTGGATTTCTTCTGGTTTCAAAAGTTAAACTTTTTTTATTTTAAAGACAAAAAATTAACAAAACAACAACAATGAAGACAAAATTGAAACAGCACAAAAACAATAACAATGATACATAACTTCAAAACAAAATGATAGGAATTAACAATGGTTGCTACCTTACATACGGTTGTCTTCAATGCAGTTGCTCAGTCCATCAAATGTAAGAACGTAAGATTGATCAGCTTATGAGTGGATAAAATAGATGTGGTATTTTTATACATTGGAATATTACTCAGCTATAAAGAAAGATAAACTACAGGCTTTTATAGGTAAATGGATGCAACTAGAGACTATACTCATAAGGGAAATAAATCAGACTCACATGTGTAGTTATTTTTTTAGTCTCACTTCATTTTTGAGATTTCCAGTAATTTCTATTGTTCTCTGTTCCACTTAACTGACTTTTTCCCCTCCCCACAAATTCTCTTCTTACACCCATCCATTGGAGATTTTTCTTTTAGTTTGTGTGTTTTTGGTTATGCATTTCTATCTCATTGCTAAGTCTTTCTTCATTTATGTCACCTTTGTTCATAAAGGCTCCCTCAAGTATATTTATTACCAATCCTTGAACATCTTTCCTGATAAGTCAAGCATCTCCATGTCTCTATACCTACATGTCTTTGTCCCAATTTTATTCAGTTTGAGATTGCCCTGATTCTTGGAATGATAGATTAATTCAGAAAGGTAATCACTTTCCTAATATGTAATGAGAATCTGTATCTTCTTTATACCTGTTTTGGCTGGCTGTTCTGACACCTCTCAGTTTGGTCAAAGGAGGCGTTCCTGCCTTGTTCCTACCTGGTAGAGGTTGAAGTCTGCATCCCCTACTGACACTGGAAGTAAGATGCTCCTTGTTACTCCTAAGCAGAAGTGTGAGATTGGTTCTTTTCATGAAACCTGGATACCATGATGAGTATTAGCTCAGTATTTACCTTCTAGAATCTTTTTATGTTTGTTTTATATAAAAAGTACATAGGTTTTAGCAGTCCTTCACAAAAGGAAGAGGAAAAAGTATATATACCATCTATGTGGATGTGATATCTGAACATATTTTGGAAACATTGCAAGTGGACGGAAGAATGTTAGTTCACTTAAATTAGTAGAGTGATGGAGACAACTACAAAGCAACCCTAAGCAGGACTTAAATTAACCAATTGACTTTTCATGTTTACTTGTGAGTCTCCAAAACCTCTGGAGATGCCAGTGGACTCATAGTAAGTGAACCTCTGTGAGTCACTAATCCCTACTAAGGCCTGTAACGGTAGAGGAAGCTAGAAAGTCTCAAAGGTAAGACAAGATCACAGCCAAGAACACCTGGACCCAGTCTCAACTAGATACAGACTGTAGCCTCAGGAATCTCACTCCTGAGTGGATTAATTTAGTACCTTACTTGGGGAAGTCCTTGAGTGCTTCCACCCTTCTTGAGTAATTCCCTCCCATCTTTTGATAACTAAATAAATAAGAGCCACCCAGAGAAGGTTGTGGTTTTAGCCCTGAGAGAATCTTGAATTCTGTGAGAGGGTTC
Organism: Chinchilla lanigera; assembly: GCF_000276665.1. Lineage (NCBI taxonomy): Eukaryota > Metazoa > Chordata > Mammalia > Rodentia > Chinchillidae > Chinchilla > Chinchilla lanigera. Next base: position 9,053,710 of record NW_004955451.1, read on the forward strand.
TGCTCCTCCTGGAGCAGAACTGAAATCATTCCATTTCCCTCTTTATTTAGCCTTCACCCAGACAATGGCCCAGCCTTACTTTGCCCATGGCAGAGCAACAGGAACAAGCTGAGACATGCAAGGACGGCTAAAATGAATTCCCAGATCCTTGTCTTCTCAAGTTAGGAATGTGTCCTTGATGTGGTTCATTCTTTCTGCTTCCTGGCACTTGTTACCCATTCTTCTGCCCATGGCTCTGCCCTCAAGGAATATCTTGTATGCTCTTTTGTCCTTCCTTACCAACTTTGGAATGAGCCAGTGGAAATGGCAGCTTAGTAGCTTTACTAAAGTGTTCTGTCCAGGAAATATTAGCAAGAGTTCTTTTCATGGTAAAAACAATCTTGCTCGCTTTTATTTCAGGCTGGTTGTGCTTACCTTTTCTAACAGCGCTGTCTCAAAAAACTGGTAGATTTTTTTTTTTTCTGTGAATGTGATTCTATCAACTGTCAAAAGTGAATATGCTACTCTGCATAGATTTAATTCCTAGATTTTGGATATATGACCCTTCTGCTGGGCAACAATATTATATTTCCTAGCAGTTTTTTTTTTAATCAAGCCAAAAAGATCTATTTAATTTCACCTTAAATTTGGGCTCATATGTGTGTTTGTGTGTGTGTTTCTGTGTGTGTCACCAGGACCATATCTTTACGGAAGATTCTAAATCGGGTTACATGTCCAGGCTATACTTAAATTTGAAATATATTACTACATGGTAAACCTACAGGAGATAAATTCTTGTTTTGCTTTCATGAATTTCTTTTAATATGGCCAGTTCTTTTCTATTTTCATCTCTGAAGATACTTTGTCAGGTGATATACTTTTCACAATTCTTCCTGGAAACCATCTTGCCATAGGTCATAATATCATTAGGTTATAGTTACATTTGGAATGGTAAATGTATCACAAGGATGGATGTACCAATGTTTTCTCAATTAACTAATATGAATTGGAATGTTCCTTCATTTCTATAATGATTTATGTCACCTTCTACTCTCTGATTCCAATGTGAAATATTTTAAGGTATTTCATTATGGGAAAAGTTCTAATTTCTGTACTAATTTCTGAATTAATTGGCTACTGCTGCATAACAAACACAAAAGTCAGTAGCTTAAAATAGCAACCCGGTATTATCATTTACAAGTTTAGTGGCTCTGCCTGGATTTAGCTGATCTGGGATTGGTTGGTCAGAGCAACATATTTTGCTCTTTAAGTGAAAATAATTGGCACATGTATAAATTTATTTATTTTGGCAGAGTTTCAAACTCATTTTAAATTAAAAATTTGTATAACTAAATTTTAGTAAATTTTAAGTAAAATCATGATGTAAAAAATTTATTCTTATACTTCCTAATTAAAATATATCATTAAAATATTGTACATAAAGTAAATGTACACTAAGTGGAAGAAGCTTTTTGCTATGATACTAATTTGTAAACTAAGAGACTATATGCATATATCATTTGAAAAAGGTAAATGTCATTGATTCAATATTAAAGCAGATATATCCAGAGAGCATTACTTATTTATTTTGAGTGATAAAATATGAAGTGATTATTTTACTTTATGTTTATGTATTTGCAACATTGTCTTTAATGTATTAGATTCATAATCAGAATAAAATAGACTTTGTAAGGTTAAGAAAATGTGTTACCATTACTTTTTCCTTAAATATGTATGATATCAATGTAATATTGCTTTTAATTTACCTCTTTTTAAAAATCCCACTTTTTTATATGCCAAACAGAAACTAACTGAAGATGTGGAATTGTGGCACTCAATTTATACACCAAGGAAGAGAATTTATTTAGTAATTAAGTAATAATAGAGGCAGATTAATGACTACCTCAGAAAGTTCATTGCAGTGGGCCATTAAACCTAGTATAGCAATTAATTCCCCAGGAAATATTTTATGCATCAGAGGTCATTTCATGATTAGAAATTATAAGGACTAAAATCACATCAAAGTACACACTATCTAAAATTAAGCATTCTATTATTAGTTGTGTGATGGTTTGTTTTATGAATCCATTTGACTGGACTTTTTGGTGCTCAATATTTGGTTAACATTTTTTCTAATTGTTTCCATAAGGCTATTCTTAAATCAGTTAATATTAAAAGAACTAAATCAGATTTCCTTTCTTTGTATAGGTTTGCATCATCCAGTCAGTTGAAGGCTAGAATAGAACAAAACACACATCCTCTTCAGAATCATGGATATCTCCTCCCACTGCCACAGTTATTCTCTTCAGACTAGCAGAAGCTTTGCTGCTGTTGGGGTCTGAACCTGCCAGTGTTTGAACTGAGACTGTAATCAGGCTCTGCTGGTCCTCTGCCCCACAGACATGACCTGCAACTACTGTTGCTTGCTTGGTTCTCCCGCTAGTTGCCCAGGTACGGTGGAATTCACAAGTCCTATAATCACATAAGCTAAATCCTGAAGTGAATAATTCCCTTTCCTTCTCTGTTTCTTTCTTTCTCATGTGCATTCATATATTATGTGTGTGTATTTGTATGTAAATATGGATATATGATAATTATATATGTACAGGTATAGGTATATAAGTATATATGTATATACATAAATTCTGTTAATTCTGTTTTTCTGGAAAGCCTTGAGTAATACTACAAGCCTATCAATCTATCTATCTATCATCTACCTCTCTCTATCTATGTCTTGGTTGCTTTTCTCTTGTTGCTGAGACAAAATACCTGATGCCCAAAATTGAGGAGGGAAAAGTTTGTGGAGGTTTCAGTCCTTACTTGCTGGCTCCAAGGCAAAGTGGCACATGGCAGAGGGCAACTGCTCATGGCAGCAGAAGACACCAAAAGTAATAAGAGCAAAAATGGAGGAGCAGTGGCAAGCAGCCTCTTTCCCTCCTTTACATTATATGCAAACTACCTGCCCCTGGGCAGGTGTAGCACTCACACCCATGAATCAGTCATAAACTCTAGACGCCTGCCCCATAACTGCATGAGGCTTTGGGGGGACATCCAGACACAAACCATAACAATCTACCTATCTATCTATCTATCATCTACCTTCCATCCAAAAATATTGTTATCCATAATGTCCTCTTTAGTCACCTTTGATTATATAGAAGAATACAGGACATAATAAATATGAATGAGGTGAATAAGAATACTGAAAAAGTATTTGCCCACCAAAGACACACTCAGGCTTTAAAACAAACAAACAAACACATTTGTATCTTTTTCAACCATGAAATCAGAGCATGGTGCAGAGACTATATCAAGCCCAAAAGCTCCACGTATGGTTGGTTGGCTTTATATACTTCTGCTTTGTTTATGGAAGATGTTCAGCTGACATAAGCAGAAGTTGGCCAAAATACTGCCTGTACTATTAAATTCCTGTAAAGCTCACTATTAATCAAAGCAGTTTTTCTTATTTCAAAGAGAATTATCTAAAAAAAAACAATTGCAAAATACCAAACAACATAGACAAAACAAAGCAAAAACAATAAAAATGATACAAGGTATCAGAATGTAATGATAGGAATTAACAGTGGTTGTTATATTACTTATTGTTATCTTCAGTGAAGTTGCTTTTAATCTCATTCATAAGAGTTTAAAAAAATTTACCAACTAACAATATCTTAAACTCAAGAATTTCATGCACTATGTCTTAAGGTTTTAGTTGAAAATCTGGAAGAAAAAATAAAGTAATGTTTATTCTGCATTAAAATGTGACAGGTGCTTTAACTATATTACTAAAATTAGTTCTCAAAGAAAATAATTCAGATATAATGGACATTTTACAGGTGAGGTCTAGAAGGTGTAACCATCTTTCTGAGGCACACACAGGAAGTAACCCCTACAGGGCTCTGACTCCAGTTTTTCTGATTTCAACGTTCATGACCTTTCTGTAGTTCTATTGCTGTGCTCCTGAAAATTCCCTTTTTAAACTAACACATGGCAAGAAGCTTAACACAGGTGCTTCCACTAAGGATGGAGACCTTAAATTTGAAGGATCTAAAGAATCAGAACATTTTTTTTTCTAATAAAGTAATGTCAAGAAACATGATGAGAATGTCATAGACATATTTTGAGAGAAAATATTACTATTTGATAATAGTAATGTCTTGAAAATTTAATATTACTCTCTTAAATTTATTCATTGTGCAATATAAAGTAAATAGGATAGTACCATGTTTCTTGAGATGATTTCTAGGGATAGCAACAAGTTATGAAATAATAGTTATAATTATCTCCCAGGAAATAAATTACAGATTAATTTTGTATACTTGAACTTTGAAAAATTTCTCATTTTTGTGGAGAAGGTATATAGCTATAATTATGTAACATATAAGTATAGATTTTTTTTTTTTTTTGGTTTTTCTCCGGTATCGGGAACCGAACTCACGACTTTGCACTTGCCAGGCAGGCGCTTTTGCCTCTGAGCTAAATCCCCAGCCCCAGTATATTATTTTTCAAATGAGGCATTTAGAAGCTTACTTTGAACTTGTAAATCAAAAATTTAGGGAGAAAGCTTAATATTTGTTAAAAGGTCAGTATATCAAGTGGTTGTCTCTTTAATCCAAAATGTACTCATTTGCTGAAAGCAAAAATAGGTGATTAGAGAACACCAATACCTAACAAGATTTAGGAACTCTTAGTAGCTATATAGGTGAAGCTTTCAAAGTGATTAACATGGGCATGACATATTTGATTTTTGTTTCGGGGGGTGGTTTGAGTCAGAGTCTCACCAGGTAGTTCAGGGTGGCCTTGAACTCAGGGTAATCTTACTGCCTCAGCCTACTGTGTGTTGCGATTGGATTATAGCCATGTGTTACCATGCCTGGCTATATTTGATAATTATATATTAGATTAAAAATATCAACAAATAAATAGTTTTTCTAACTTTTAAAAGTATTCACAACCATTTGTCTTATTTGTTTATCTTTTATTTCCCCTAATTTCACAAGGTCAGGCAATTTTGAACCATACATGAAAAGCAATGTAACTTTTATAGGTGCATATTGAAGCAGCTTGGGACATGGGTGGTGGTGGTGACTAGTCAAGAAGAAAATCAAAGGTGAAAGGAGCATTTTTTGTGGAAGACAAGTGCTTGTTGTTTGATTCTCACTTACTGATCACATATACAAATGGAAAGATATTGTTTGATAATGAAAAATGCATTATAATAGGAATTTATTCATTTTTTGCTTTATTTGTATATTGTTCTTGCCTTATTGTATTTCATTTCCCTTCTTTAAGATATTGTGGTCTGTATGTCAAGAACCTGGAATCTACAATCAATATGTAGTAAAAATAAGATGACTTTGGTAAAAGAAGTGGATTTTTCAATGCATGTTCTGTACATGGGAAAATAGGATTCATCTGCTAACTTAAATTAGCATGGCATCTTTTTTCTTTTAACAGTGTGCCCTCATGATGTTATTTACAGTCCATATTTACAATTGTCTAGATCCAATAGCTGAGTGCCTTTGTACCTGTTCAAAATGTCATGCCTCCTCTCTGTCTGTGCTGTAGGTACCATATAACTCTTAGCATGATGCTAGGTTCTTGATCAAGCAACATGGACATTTCTCAGCTGATTCAGTTTTCAAGTATGTACTTCACCTAAGTAATAATTAACTACCTACTTAATTCAAACTCCTGTCATTCTATTGTATTCTCAGAATAACCTTGCAAAATATTGTGAACTCTATTTGGCTAATACATTGAGTAACAGAGATAAGGTGGCCTAAGGACAAGCAAATGAAGATACCCTTTTAGAAAGATTGCACACAGAATATTTGTTTCTAAATTAAAACACATGCCCCACCTATAATGACATAACTATAAAAATTGCCATGTTTTAAAAAATTGTAGCCACAAGTTGAAGCTTGCTGAAGTATCAATACATGAAAGAACCACAGATCACTGAATTCTAGTTACAGTATTTGTGAGGTATAAAGTGCTGTTTCATTTTTCTCCCTTGAGTTTTCTGTCTCTCTCTCTCCCTCTCTCTCTCTCTTTCTCTTTCTCTCTCTCACACAGTATCATTCCTGTGCAAAAATCAGTGCTTCTCTAATTTCACAAAAGTCTTTGTCTTCACTTTGGCAGGCACTAAACAAAATCCTCATTTGCATTCCACTATGACAACTTGGTAATCAAGATTTTACCTTCTTCTGAAAAGAGCAAGGGACCACAAAAGGTCTTAAATTAGCATCTCACCAGAAAAGGGAGTACACTGATAAAATGGGCGGAGCCTTAACCCTGCTATGCCTGAAGAAAGTTCGCCTCACAACTTTGAATTTCAAGGTGGGCAAAGTTCTACTCAATATGTTATTTAAGCTACACACTGAGTTGAATATATGTAAATTTCAATTTACATAATTTAATTCCCAATTGATTAAGCAAACATATATGACTGATAACATACATGACTGATAACATATATGACTGATAACATATATGACTGATAACAGATCCAGCAATGAGTGGCTACTGAGAGGGATAGGACAGTGAGCATCAGGCCCAGATTAACATGTTATTTTTTAAGAAACAGTTCAAATTGCTGTCCACTGAGAATGTGAATTCAGATCATCTGCTCATCAAGACAGATGAGACTTGGAGACTTGGCAAAGTGTTTCAGAAGCGTGATGTCTTTCTGTGACACTCTGGGGGAGGTTGTAGTCTAAGATTACCTAGTGAAAAGTGAAAACATTGTTTTGCTGTGAAGAATCCTTCAATTTGTAAGTCAGATCATTGACAAAGCCATAAGACTTCTGGATTATAAAAGAAATAAAACAAAATAAAAGCAGTAATCGTTGTTTTAGAGCTCAAGTAAGTGGAAAAAAAAAGATTCAGGAAACAGAAGAGGATGTAAAAATGGAAGCAAGGAGCGTTCGGAAACTTGCTGAATCCATTTTGCCACTTATAGTTAACCAATTATACAGTTATGAGTGGCAATGCTGTTTTGTGTGATCCGGGCTCAAGGCAGACGGGACCTGCTCTATTGGGCAATACTCAAGTCTTACAGGGAAGCAAAAACCAACAGGGACCACCGAACCGGGATGCCTGGGAAGCTGAGCTGAGCATGGCTACCTAATGCAAAGCGACATAATTACAGTGAAAATGGTGGCATTGCGATTGGGGCAATATATTTTTATTTATTTATCTGCCCAGGTATTAGTCAGAGATCTCCACAGAAATAGAACCATTTATTATGAAATCTGATTGCAACAATGACAGAGGCTGCGAAGTCCCACGGTATGAAATATCGTGGAAAACCAGATAAGCTAGTGTTTTCAATTCAGTCTGTGTTCAGTGCCCTGTGAACCTTGAACTCGGTGCTGTCACTCGGGAGAGGAAGAAAGAGGCTCCTGCTGGAGTAACTCTCACAGTCTGAGGGCCAGAGAAGCTGAGTTCGAGCTACTAAAGGAAAGAGAAGGATTTGCTGCAGTAAAAAGAAGGAAGGTGTCCTTCCTTCGCTTTTTTGTTCTGAGTTCTCATTAGATTGCATGAGGTCTATGTCTGCCCAAGTTGTGAGGGTGATCTCTACTCAGTCCACTGATTCAAATGCTAAGCGCTTCATCAAATTCTTTTCCAGAATTCTTTCTATAGACCATTTCTTCTTACTAGAAATAAAGGACTGGGGCTTGGGATTTAGCTCAACAGCACAGCGCCTGACTGGCAAGTGCAAGGTTGTGAGTTCGATTCCTGGTACAGGAAAAAAAAAAAAAAGGACTGATGAACAAATTAAGAATAAGCAAATTGTTATTATACTCGGATTTTTTAAAAGTTGTAGGCTGTGATTGGTAGTTTTGCAGGCAAATTTGACTAGCCTGCAGGATGGCCAGTTTGCTGCTAACATTTCTGGGTTCAGAGCCTCTCCTCTGTAGGACATACACTCTAGGCCTTCCATCAGTCTTTAATAAAATGAAGCCTTTTGACACTGATTTCTGAACTGATGCAGCATTGTAAGAATTATAAATTATATTTTAATTCCCCTAAAAATTATCTGACAATGGGAAAGTGTCTAAAAACAGAAAGATAAATAGAATTCTTTTTGGCTGTTATCGTTATAATTTATGGGAAGACAAGCTAATGAATAGAGAATTGCAAGACAGGGTATAGAAAGCAATGATGAACACAAGCTGTGAAACAACTGTATTCCAACGAGAGTGTGTTGGTGAGGTGGCTCCCCAGGAGCAAATTTTAAAAAAACACATCTGATTTTGTGCTATCTATTAATTTCCATGCTGTAAATATTTCCAACAATGCTGATTTCAGGGTACTAGCGGCTTGACAGCTGTTCATAAGGTTCTTGCATAATTAATGTATATGTGGTCTGGCCATCCAGTGGCTACAGTTGAGTAAATAACACAGTACTGATGACAACGTACAATTTCTAGATGAAAACACATAACTGATACATGAAGAAAGAATATGCATTGTAAAGCAGAGAGGAAGGGAAAGTTCTGGAGGTAGAGAAGTCAGCAAAATAAAATTCCTAAAGACGCGAGTAAACATACCCCTTGGGACAAATGACAAAGATATCATTTTGATTCATGAACTAGATAAAAATGAAACTGGAGAAGTAAATACATTCCAGGTGGTAAATGTTTTGGATAGTCTCAATAGGTAATTTGAACTTTTTCCGAAGGCACTGGAAGATCAGCAGAATGTTTTAGGGATGTAACATGAATACAAACGGGTGTATACTTCAGAAAGATGGCTTTAGGTGTCCTACGAAATATCCACTGGAAAAAGTATGACTAAAAGTGGAAAATCCACCTCTGAAAATATTTAAAATTCAGGCAGAACTGCTGAGACCTGGTCCTAGAGGTGTGGCAGTGAGGGTGCTAGACGCTGAGGTTAGAGATTTGAGAATATGTGAAGGGAGGGATTTTAGCAAGGTGCAGGGGGTGTGAAGGCAGGAAAGTGTTAAAGATGATTTCTGAGCTTCTGCCTCATGTTAAAAATACCTGCATTATTGCTGTTCTTAAGAAGAATGGAGGGGGCTGGGGATTTAGCTCAGCGGCAAAAGCGCCTGCCTGGCAAGCGCAAGGTCGTGAGTTCGGTTCCCGGTACCGGAGAAAAACCAAAAAACCAAAACAAACAAAGAAGAATGGACATAGAGAATGAAGTTTCCTAAAAATTTCAGTTTTCCTTGTGCATAGAGATGTCTTTGGAATGTATAGATGAAGACAGCTATTTTAGACAGAGGTGTGGAGACCAGCATCTGACCATTAAGCTGATTCTTTCTAAATAAACAAGATAAAAATATGAGAAAGATACATCCCTCCCACACAAGATTGCATGACCTCATGTACTATGCAAGTCAATAACCCAATACTTCATTTAGTCACAGTGTGATCAAAATTTCAGTCTGTGGAACACAGAAAATGCTTCTGCAACATATAACTTAGACATGATGGAGCAAAATCGTCTAGAAAATCAGTAGAAGTTCAGTGATAGAAAAGGAAGTAAAAAATATTCTTCACAGAAACATTGATCAGTAGAAGGATATAATAAGCAGATTATTTTTGTTTTTGTTTTTTGAAACACGGTCCCCCTATGTAGTTTAGCGTTACTGTGAAGTCATTGTCTTAGTTACTTTTCTCATTGCTTAGATCACATACCTGACACCCAAAGTTGAAAGAGAAAAGTTTTATTTCTGGAGGAAAGGTTATTTCACAGTCTGTATAGGCTTCAGTCCATAGTCAGCTGGTTCCAAGGCAGGGTAGACACAGGAATATCACAGAGGATAAACAGTCAGTGGTGTGCAGGCAGAAAACAGCAAACAGCCTGCCTTTCCTTTTTATCCTGTTCAGGATATAAGCCTTTTTGGTGTTGCTACCCTCATCCAGGGTGAGGCTTCTGACATCAGTAAATCCCTTCAGTCACACACAGAACTATGCTAATTCCAATCAGTGGGCTCATTTCATACCACACACCCTTAATATAAGTATCCCACAGTTCTGAGGCTTTGGAGAAGGCATCTAAATACAAGCTATAACATTCACTATTAGCCCAGGCTAGCCTCAAACTCACAGTGAGTGATCCTCCTGCCTCAGACTCCAGAGTGCTAGGGTTATAGGCATGGACCACCAAGCCCATCAGGAGAGGATTCTTGTGCTAAATAACTTAAACAATACCCTTGATGCAACAGTAACATGGAGACATACAAAACCATGATCAGATTGCCATTTCACAAAAGTAATTTGAAAAGCTCTACTCGGTATTGGAAGGCTTTGTCAAGATAGGAGTAGAAAAGTGTAGTTACTTCCTTTGTAAGTTATTATAATTATGGGTCAATCTTTAACGTTTAAAATATGAATCCATTCTACACAATCAGGCAGATCGTCATTGTGAAAAAGAAAAATTAGAATACACGCAACATCCACGATCAAAGAGTCAGTTTTATAAAAGAATTAGAGATATTAGCAACAGAAGATAGCTGAGAAGTCTTGACAGAGGTGATTCTTTCTTAATTTTTTGTAAGCAAGAATGAGGAATTGCTATGAGTAGTCTTACAAAATTTTCAGGAGATTCCCCCACAAAGACTTAAATCGCTGGTAAGCTCCATCAGCTTACTGGCAAACATTCAAAACGTTTGTAACTAACCTTATTGCTACCCTGTTAACAAGGAAGCTGATATCTTGCAGTAGTGACTGTCTATTCATCTGCATCTGAAATGTGCCCTATGTCTGAGATTGAATGAAATACATCTTAAATTGCACCTGCAATTTAAGTCTTTGTGGAGGAATCTCCTGAAAATTTTGTGAGACTTTACTCATCGTGATTCCTCATTCTTGCTTAAAAAAATGAAGAATCGCCTCAGTCAAGACTTCTCAGTCATCTTCTGTTGTTAGAAATATAATGCCGAGAAGGTACCAAGTGATCTCAATGGACAATGTTAGTGTGATGAGCGCCGCTGCTCCAGTCTAGCTGGCAAGAGGACTCTACCGAACTCAGCTGTCAAAGATGGTCCTTATGATATCCTTGAGTCAGTGGCATTGTGATAAAAATGAATGATATTGGGTCAAGTCTGGGCTAACAGAGATAAATTAAAATACATGTATGGATTTTGATCAAGACAAACAAAAATAATGATCTTTCAGAATCCCTAAAAATGTGAAGTTGTTTTACTATTTGTCCACTACACAAGAGGTCAGAAAGAGGCATACTGTTTTGGTGTGCTATTTATTCTTAGTCCAAATGTCTTTTAAGTACTGAAACCAAGTAACATTCTAAAGATTCTCTTTTCCAAAGTCGCACCAGTCCATTTCTCACAGAGCATTACTATATCTGTTCTTTACAAATTTTCTGCAATGATTTTCATTTCCTTTTCATATAAAATGCAGTCTGTAACTCATGAGGTTTGATAGTAGAGAATATCTTTTATTTTACTCTGAGCAAATGTTTAAATGGAAATAGTAGTTAATTTATAGAAATTACATTTGTTAAAAGCCTTTTCAAAAGTGTAATTTCACCTGCAAAAATGAACACATCAAAGAGTGTTGCCAACATAAAGTCAAGATGTCTATAAAAAAGAAAAGAGATACTTGGACCACATATGGCTTAACTTGAACATAAAAACCACAGAAGAAAGTCAAATATCTCTTAACTCTACCATTATTGAATGGCCTACTTATTGGATCACAAGAAGGAGCTGCAAAGATTTCACAACATGAGATATGCAATGTTTAAGGAATAAAATGAGTCAAGGTATGCAGATTAGTCACCCCATCTTACAGCCTGGAAGTAAAACATCTAAATACATGACATAACTTCTCTATAATTACCCAAAGTCTGGACTATTATACAGAGCTCTTCTTACCTCCAATCATAATTTATAAGTGAGTAACAGCATATAAAAAGGTGCTCTTTTTATCATGAGGTATAAATGTTATCCCCTGGAAAACACTACATGAAAAACATTTCTTCAGATCAAAATGAGCATTAGTCCAAAAATTAAAGATCTTCTCACTGCATATATATATTGAGCATAAGTTAGTTCTAAATTAGAGCTATCCATGGAAATCAGTTTTTCACTTTTGAGCTATAAATTCCAAGTGAATCAGGTATCAATCTTAATTCTCAGAAATGTGAATTTTTTTAATTGTCAAATAGAAAACATAATATGTATCTTGATTTTCTGTGTGAAAGAAAACAGCTAACTTTTGAGAAATGATTTTAACAACCTTTAACAAAATGTTACCTTTTATTTTCTTACTTTTATTTATGTTATCATTAGAATGGTCCACAAATCTATTATTTGGAAATTCATGGCAAAGTATCTTTTCAGTGTGCCTTACCTCTCTAAGATCTATAAACCGTGCAAAAAAATGGTGCCCTTTTTTGTACTTAGTCTTGAAGGAGATAAAGACAAAATATTCCTTTCTTGAAAATGTGATGTGGAATAAAACATGTTGATAAGACCTTTTATTCTGCCTAGCTTTTGGTTCAGTGGTATAAACTCAGTTGTTCAGCTGGGACACCAATTTGAGGTTTTTAATTAAAAACTTAGACTGTTGTCCAAGATATTCTTACAAAACTAAAAGAAGCTAAAAATAAATCCCTGTTGGATGAACATAATAAAACAAAATAACAAATCCAAGCTCCTCAAAGAGGAATTTAGATTCTTCCAGTAAATCTCACTAGAACTGCCGTGTAGTCCTCCCACACAGCTGAACAGGTTTGTAAAGCTCTGGGAAGAGAATCAGTCGCTTTGCACGTCTCCCTATCTCTATGACAGCACATATTGAAAAAAAAATCCCCCAGTCCAATCAATTATACAGCTTGTGTGTTTGTGTCTGTGTGTTTATTCATGGTGGAACACCAATATTTTTCTCCTAAAGCATTGTTACCATCAAACTCAAATCTTTTCCCAGGGCTGGGGATTTAGCTCAGTGGCACAGCGCTTGCCTGGCAAGCACAAGGTCATGAGTTCAGTTCCCGGTACCGGAAAAACAAACAAACAAACAAACAAAAAACAAATCAAATCTTTTCCCAGTGTCTCTCTGCTAGGCTTGATAGTTGGGTCAATTGCTCAGTATCTTAGCCTGGGTTGTTTCTTCATTATATGTTAATAAATACTTAGCTTTGTGAGACCAGAAAGGATAAGAAAGCGTTATAATGAGCTAAGCGTATACATTCAGGTACTGTGCTAGAATCCTTATCAGCATTAGTTTAGCTAACAATTCATTGAGACAGTGCTTATCTTTCTTGCCTGGTGGATGAGAAAACTGAGCAGGACTCAACTTTTGAAGAGTGTATCTCACCCTCAGGAGTGAGTAAGTGAATGGCAGATTTAGCAGTACTACTTGGATGTGCTTGGAGCAGACTATTTTTCTGATGTATTTCTTGTACCATAACAAAACCCTGTAACTGGACAGAGTTTAAGATTCTGTTGTCCATCACAGTCTGAAAGATGAAAAAAGCCCTACCTAAGGATCAAAAAGGGAGAATAGCACTTATATATGGGGTCCCTTGACCCCCATGTAAGATCAAGGCTTGATAATTGCTACAAACTTTAAAGCAAGAAACAGTTCATCCTACAGCCTTGAAAGTCAAAATCTGATAATGTCTTATTATGCAGCAGGGCTGCAAAATCTCTTTCCTTGCCTTTTCCACTCTCCAGTTTGGGCCGGTCGCCTCTTCCTCCTTATTCAAAGCAATAGGAGGGGAGTCTTCCTTACAACTCATCCATCTCCCTTTTTGTAGCTGAATCCCCTTCTTCCTCTCTCACATCTGCTTCTCTTTTTCTCTTAAGAATGCTGGGATGGTACTAGATCTTAGTAGGTCTCACTTTGTAGTCTAGGCTGGGTTTGAATTCCCTATGTAGCCCAGGCTGCTCTTGAACTCATGGCAATCCTCCTGCCTCAGCCGCCCCACTGCTGGGATTACAGGCATGTGCCACCACGCCTGACTCATAAGATCTTTCTAAACCATAAATTTTACTGGAAGGTTTCCACGCATTGAATCTACCAAGATTCTTTGTTAAGTGGAAGACACAGTCCAAATGCTGCAAATCTGTGTGGCACTCTCAGGCTTGTCACTTTGATTCTGTTCATCAGGAGGTTCTGCTTCACCCACAGTGTCTGAATTTTGTCTTACTAAAGTGTTTGGCCTTTTTTCACTGTCTCCTACCTTTTCATATGTTTATGCCTTGAAATGATAGTTCCACAGTGGAGAAACTTCAAAATCTGTGAGACATGTTATACTTTTCCACTCAGATCATACCATAATTGTGTTATGTTCTTTGGTAAATTGTAGACGCTAATATTTTGGTGACATTCTGACACTGCTTATCATATTCAGAGATAAACTGCTTTTTTTTTCTTGGTATTGGAAAATCAAACTCAGGATCTTGTGCTTACCGGGCAGGTGCTGTGCCACTGAGCCATATCCTAGGTGATAAACTGCTTTTTACAAGCGACAGTGACAGATGAAGCATGAGTAGCTTTGGAAGTTCCTTCCACAAAACCGGTCCTATATAAACTGTGTAAGAAATATTTGTGGTGGAGCTGTACAGCAGAGATATTCTTGTATTCTTTTATTACTTCCCAGAAATTCCGAGTCCAATCTCCAAAACACTGGTGCTGTTTGACCAGGAACATGATATAAGCAAGATAGCTATATATAGTTCATGAATTAATCTAAAATAATCAAATGACCTGACTGAATATTGTTTGCATTGAGTTTTCAGTAACTGTAGCCTAGCTGCTAGAAAAGGTGATAAAACATTGATTTGTCATCCACTGCATGCAACATAGTCAGAGCAGCCATCGTTTCTTTTTTTTTTTTTTGGTTTTGGTTTTTCTCCGGTACCGGGAACCGAACTCAAGACCTTGCGCTTGCCAGGAAGGCGCTTTTGCTGCTGAGCTAAATCCCCAGCCCAGCCATCGTTTCTGAGAACAGAATTCCCCTCTCTTATGGCATCCACATTCCTGAAGCATCAGCCTCTGACAGGAACAGTAGCGAAGTCTTGCTATGTTCCTTGCTTCCTTCTATTCAGAGGGAAGATAGTCTGGTGTTTATTTCCACAACTGTCAGCAATTCTAAACTGCTCACATTTCCTTGAAGGTCTGTTTCTAAAACTTACTCCTTCCTATACATTTATGTTAGTTAACATTCAGTTAAAAGTACCAGGAACTCTTTCAACCTAAAGAAAATAAAAAAGGCAAAAAAAGAAGATGGGAGTGCATATGAATGTGCCAGAATAGCTCTGATTTCTCACAAGATCAGATACAAAACTGGAAAGAGGAGGGATTAGGCTGGAAAGTGCAGGAGCCTCAGCAGCAAGGGCTGCTATTCCTTCTAGCTGAGAATCTTCCTGCAGTGATTCAGCTGGAGTAGCCTCAGCCTCTGTGCCTCTTGTCTTCGCAGTTCCGAGTTCCTGAGGCAGAAAATCTAGCCTGGATCAAAGTGCCAAGTCCACTAACTGCCTATCCCTTAGACTGACTAGATCAAGTGGTACCAAACGGCCTTGGAGGCTTGTCTGGTGTCTTTAAAGCTGAGTGCATCAAGGGTGAATGATTGTGGTGGACGTCTGTACAAATAAACATCCCCATACCCATAGCGTTGTCCTTGGAGTTCATGCTCATTATACGTATCAATCTTCACTGTCAAATGATGTCATAAGTGCGGAAGCTAGGGACCCAACGAGTGGCCCAGAGAAAGAGGCAGAGCTGCCCCTTAAATCTCCATCCTGTTTCACTATGAAACCAATTTAAAAAGTCATTCTTAGTACACAGAAACACTTTCAAAGACCACTGAAGGAATGTGGTTACACAGCTACACAGAAAACATTTCAGGACTACCGGATGTTTTGAAATGGAAAACATGCTGGGTGTGGTGGTGCACGCCTGTAATCCCATCACTGGGCAGGCTGAGATAGGGGGATCATTGCAAGTCTGAGACCAGCCTGGGCTACAAAGTGAGCTCAAGGCCAGCCTGAACCACATAGTGAGACCCTGTCTCAAAAAGAAGAAATGGAAAACAAATCATTTTCAAAAGGTGGGAAAGAGGGACTAGCTAGGTCAAGCAAGGTGTCCAAATATATTCTGAGCTGAAAAAATCCTGTTGAGCTTTCTTGAAAATGAATTAAATTATTAAGACAATTATTTATTATTAAGACAATTATTTACTACAAATAATCATGAAAGGCCTGACATTTATTGAAATATAAGTAAAAACTGGGGTTCCCCGTATTTCTTAAGGATGGGAAAGTCTGCCTTAGAATTATGGTTAAATACATGTTTTATTGATTCTGAAAATGCCTATATCTTTCTTCTACTTTGGAAATATTTTTCTTCTGAAAATGTGTATTTTATGAAAGAAAAGGAAAAGAAAATGGATAGACTGATAAAGTAGAAAAGGGAGAGGGAGGGAAAGGGGAAAAGAGAAGGAGAGAGGGGGAGAGAGAGAGAGAGAGAGAGAACACTTCTTTTCCTCATATGGCATTCTAAAATTAGCTGTTAGTTTGCTATAGTATTCATTCTGTCCACTGATATTTGGTGCATTCTAGTAGTTCAGCTCTACCTCTCCCAAGAGAGTGAACTGAATTTCAGTGAACTTGAACTTCTGTCTCAAATTGCATTACAGAGTACTTGCAAGATATCTCTGAGGCCCAATTGGAATTCCATTTCTATGGAGATCAGATTAGAACCTGCAACCAGGACTAATAAAGCAAAATACTAACGTATTTCTTCTTTCAAGGGCTGTTATAGCGCATGTTTTTCTGCTTGCTGTGAAGTGTTATTTTGGGAACTTTCATGTTTATTTCATTTTGCACGACAACACTTGGAGAACAGAGCATTTGTTTGATTCACTGTCTTCATTAGTGCCCCAGTAATTAAAAACTGATGTTTAATTTTTCCCCTTGAGTTTATTTTTTTCTTCCTGTTCCCCCTTTTATTTATTCATTATAATTTTCTTTATTCATGAATTGTTTTGGAAATTACCAGTGATTTGTAGAAATCTGGGCAAAGAGCCAAATGAGATTATGAGAAGTAGGCCAGAACAATGGGAGATGGAATTTTTTTGTTTAATGATTGGCTCCCTTAAAGAAATTTTTTTTGCTATGTGCTCATACTCCTCACTTGAGGTTTGGTGTTAAATCAAATTTGCAATAAATGGGGAAATTATTAAGATAACATTATTCCACAACTGTAATTATATTAACTGTTTTATATAGATGGCAGATGTTTGAATGAAGATGCTTCTCGTTACTGTGATATATGAACTACTGTGGAAAGCATGGACACTATTTTGCTAAGTAATTTATCTGAATTTCAGTGTAGGCTTTTATGTTACTCATTTTGTATCCTCCTAGTTCTCTATTTGTACCTCTTTCATGTAAACATTAGTTCACAAAGCTCTTGCACTCATCAATTAAAGTTCCTTCCAGTACTTGGAAGAGCTTTTATCATTTCCATTTTACATATAATAAAAATAAAGCTCAGAGAGAATAAGCAACGCAGCCAAGATCACCTGTCCATGAGATGCAGAGCATGTGAATGACAGCAAACTGAGTATCACAAGTGGACTAAGGAATGGTCTAAGACAGTGTTATAAAAAAGAAAGAATGAAAGTAATCATGATGATTAGGAATGAAATTTAGCAGGTCAAGGATGTGACCAATGAGCTGGTTTAAGCTTAAAAAATGGAAGATCTTGTGCAGGCTGAGTGATTCAAGCCACATTAGAAAATGAGAAAGACCACAGATTAACAAGATATAGCTGGAATTAAGTAAAGACAGCATAAGATTGATAGAAATCAGGTGAATAGTTACCCTAACTTTCTTTTTTCTATATACCATTATAACATTTACTTTTATAATGTATATGTTACGGTGTCAAATAAACTTTTACTAATTTTTGTAGTGTCATGCCTAATAGATTTTGAAATAAGAAAGCAATACATGACTACCATAGAAAAACTTCAAACCATAAAATATATATAGTGACAAAATTTCTCTATCTCACTCCTATATGTAGATAGACATGTATATGTGGTCAAAGACATAAAGCTAAATATGCATCCATATAAATATCATTGTAAATAAATACTTAATTTGAAGCAATGAGTTGACTTTTATTTAAGTAGGAAAAGTTTAAAAGGTAATTTTCAATTCCAAATAAATTGCAAATGCTTTTTTTTTTTTTTTTGGTTTTTCTCTAGTACCAGGAACAGAACTCACGACCTTGCGCTTGCCAGGCAGGCGCTTTGCAGCTGAGCTAAATCCCCAGCCCCGCAAGTGCTTTTTAATTGATGAATTTTCAGGCATATGACATATATCACCCTTTAATGGGCACATTTTTATATCTACTTTCCCTTACAACTATTAGAGATTCATTGGTACTATTTACTTGTACATGAGTCCATATCAAATTTTAATGTATAAAGATTTAGTTGCATGTGTACAACGCTTCATTAGCTAACATTGTCTAATCTAGTTGAACATTTCATTATTTCTCTCCTTTTATTATTTGTTATGTTCCATGGCTCTGCATCTTTTTCCGCACTTTGAAACATCGGTCTTTTGGAAGTTTAGACATTTTAATAGATGCATAGTGCAATCTTACTGGAATTTTCGTCTGTTCTAATGGTTTATATTGGTCATATTCTTTACATTCTTGCTATTAATATAAATGCTTCTTTGGGTGGTGTCTGTTTAATTCTTGCCCATTTTTATGTGTCATCTCCTTACTAGTTGTAAAACTGCTTAATATGTTTTAGTTATCAATCTTTTGCCAGATGTATGTATTAAAAATAAACTCACTCCCTCTAAGCCAGGTTTATGGTTTGCAGTTCTTTTATTTGTCATATTGAGTCACAGGATGCCATATTTTCTTTTTTGGTTTATGCTTTCTCTCTCTTAGTTGAAAATATATACTTACTCTGAGAGCAGAGATTGTTCTCACTTTTGTCTCAATTGTTCTGTGTATTAGCTTTTACATTTTGACAATTTTTTTATGGTTCTTCACCCAATACATCAGGACCTGGTTGAAAATTCATTGGTCATATGTGTATGGGTTTATTTCTTCATTCCTTATTCTATTCCATAAATAAGCAATACTTTCACCAATACTTCAACTGGTGTCATTTTGTGCTAAATTCTGAAATCAGTTCTTTGACATCATTCTTTTTTTCCAGTATTTGATTTGAACATTCTTGGTCTTTTGAGTTTTCAGACAAATTTTGCCAAAAATCTTCTTTTGTCTTTGAAAGAAAGACTATTGTGCTAAAATTTTGAATGAAAGTGTAGCAAATATGTAAAAATTATACAAAAGTAGATAAATCAAGGAACATTTACATGGTAAAAGAGTAAACTGAAATAAAAATGAAGAAATAACTCCTAATGTGGATGAGTCTTAAAATATTAACCAGTGAAAGAAATTATAATTAAGACAAAATATTCCCTTTAAATAAAGATTTAAAATAGTCCAAATCATTGGTGAAGCAATAAATCAGAATGATAGTCCTTTTGGTAGTGAAAGGAGTTAGTGACATAGAGGAAGGTAGAAAAGGACTTCTTAAATTGAGCTGCCTTCTCCTCCTTGAACTGGATGTTATTTGTACATTTATATTTAACTTATAAACATTCATAAAACTGAACAGTTCTTATTTGTGTCCTTTTCTGGAACTAGATAAATTTCAATTTTCTTAAAAGAAAGCAAATATAATAGTCATACTTTAAATTCTGTGAGGAAGAATGTATGTGTGTGTGTGTGTGTGTGTGTGTGTGTGTGTGTGTGTTAACATTCCTGACTTCATGACAAAGAGATTAAGGAATTCTTCGATCAGGAAAAATTCTACTTGGTTGTTGAATTACATTTTACAAATTTTTGAATATAGCATTTACCTTTCAATCTAGGTTTAACGAATGGCTTCTCTTCTGCTGAGACATTCTAGCTCACCTAAATTATCTTCAATAAACTTCTAAAACTCTTTTGTGTCCCCTTATAAGCTTTATAACACTTTCTGTTAAAAAAAATTTAGAAGACTATTCATAATCATACAATCTGTCTTGGTTACTTTTCTCTCATTGCTAAGACAAAATACTTTATGCCCAAAATTAAGGAAGGAAAGGTTTATTTCACTTACAGTTTGTGGAGGTTTCAGTCCATACTTGGCAGGTTACAAGGCACATACATGGCAGAGGGCTACAGCTCATACCAGCAGAACACAGCAAAAACAACAAGCACAAAAGCCAGGAATGGCCCCAAGTAGCCTCCTCCTCTCCCTTACATATTCAAACTATCCACCCCACGGCAAGTGTAGATCTCACACCCATAATTAATCAAACTCTAAAAGCCTGCCCCATGACTGTGTGAGGCTTTGGGGGGACACCCAGACACAAACCATAACACAATCTCAGAATTGAAGGGAAAACCT
This sequence comes from Chinchilla lanigera, assembly GCF_000276665.1. Classification (NCBI taxonomy): domain Eukaryota; kingdom Metazoa; phylum Chordata; class Mammalia; order Rodentia; family Chinchillidae; genus Chinchilla; species Chinchilla lanigera. The sequence continues at coordinate 9,074,125 of NW_004955451.1, forward strand.
AAAAGTTGTGCATTTCCACGATGCATTAATTCAGTCTTTACTTGGACATTTCTAAGGTTCTTCCTATCTCCCACAAAACTATATTGTGGATATCTCTAATGATGAATTGTATCATTTTGCCATGTAGGAACATAAAAAATTACCTCGTATACTTCAAAGCTCTTGAAGACACATATGCATCTTCTGAAACTCTTCTCTATGCATCACAGTATATTTGATTCAAAGGTTCTACATTTTTAATAGGGGAGAGTTATGTCCTCATCTCCCAGTATTGAGCAGGCTCTGCTTTATCAATGTGTCTTTACGTTTTATTCAAAACACCCCAGTTAAACCATAAAGTATTTTGGTTTACCAGACTTTTCCAAGACTGAGGCAGTGGCTGGTTGGTAGTTTTCACTTTCCAATTGACCCTGCACAGGAAACTAGTTAAAATGCCTCTCTTTCCAGAAGACTTATGAATAGTGAAGACATCAGTGGAAATTTCATATATGACTCTTCGGTTTAGACGAGTTGTACTGAAAGGTCACCTTGCCTGTATGTTGTCTAGGTTACTTGTAGCAAATTCTGTGCTTCCCCAACTTCAGTTTGCAGGTTTAAGAAGAATAAAAGTCAGGTTTATGCTACAGTATTTGAAGTAAAAGGTGTGAAAGCCTTTGAGAGACAACCTGACACATGGCGATTGTTTAGTAAATATTATTTGACTCCATGTCCCAAAAGTACATGAACTCAGTACTTTGGTCATAGTGACCTTTTGGAACCCCCCAAAATTGCTTCAGGTGGCCTTGCAGTTATAGGACTGGTCATATATGAAGGTATGCTATTAGTGGCTATTCACACCCTGCCTGATTTTACCACCTGCTAAGGCCAGGCATGAAATGTAGGGTTGAGCAATGGGAACTTTTCTCTTTGTGGTTTAATGGGCACTGACACCCACTCTCTCACCAAGTTCTAAGTTTGAAGGGAATATCTGCTCAACAGAAATATGATGTTGGAAAACACTAACTGAATGAACACTTGAATATTCAGTTACCATTAAATTCTAATGAGAGTAAAACCCACATTAACACCTAATTAAGACATTATGATTAGTGCTGTACAATGCATACTTTATCATCTTGGATGCCTTGGCATACTTTTATCTTTGAGGCAACTGAGCTCATTAAAAACTGCTATTTGCTGAACAAATCATAAGAACTTTATGATGCGGAGTAACTAACATCATTAACCTCTTTATATAGTTTTTCAAACACGGAAGACTCTACCAGTGGAGGGTTACTGTAATAAAAAACTTTACTTGGGTGCATATTTGAGAGAATTTATACCTAGATTGATAAGATGTAAAGAATTCACTCCAAGAAATTGACATTTCCTAAGCATTAAAAACTATTCAAGTCTTTCTTCCAATAAGCATCACTCTCTAGAATAATTTGATATTTTTAAACTGATATTTAGCCATCCAGAGGCAGATCGCTGGTAGACTCTTATAGATAGATACATTTGCTTTGGAAACAATGCAAACTGTGAACCACTGCTTCAAGCCCAGCTCTGTGCTTCTGAGTTGTGGAACACTGAATTTATGACTTCAACCGTCTGAACTTCAGTGTCGCTAGCTTAAAACAAAGCATAAGGGTGCATATATGATGAACAGACCAGAGATCAATAAAGAAGATAACTCTATGTAGTACATACTCGTTAAATCATAAATCTTTTATTATTTTCTTATAGAATTAATATTAGTACATTGAATATCCTCTGAAAAATGTTAAATTTTCCTTTCTACAAGTGTCTTTCAAATCTATTTCTCTTACCAACTGAAATTTTACCATTTATTCACTTGGGTTAAAGATAATTTTCCTCAATCTTAGAGAAAATAGAAAGGAGGGTGCAAAAGAGAGCCATTCTTAGTCACCTGCCTCTGAATAATAATATAGTAAGTCCCCAACTTACAAAAGAGTTCCATTCCAGGAAAGCATTCCTGTGTTGTTTGCTAAATGGTGACGTTTTATGTGCAAAGTTTTTATGTATTAGTTGCATTTTTGCTCTAATAAAACTGCCTTGCTTCAATTTTTATTATTTCAAGTACTGTCCATGTATGTCCATGTAGAACTGTGGATTATTCATAGGTCCAACAAAGTGACTCTTACACACATTTGATGCAACTTCCAGTATATACTGCTTTGCTCTTTCTAGAATTCACCTCCATATCACCACTGCTTTCCATCTTGCTTCCCGACATCCTGGGCTCTGAATGAGCACTGTACTACTGAACACTACCATGCTATGCAGTAAGCACACAGCATCACAACTGTAACAATGTTGGGCAGACACTAAGATTTGTTTGCAACTACAAATGTTCATAATGTAAAGTCCCTTTGTCTGTGAGAGCTCCAACTCGAATGTTCATGCATCAGGGACTTCCTGTACATTATTTCTTCCCAAGAGTCTTCTGATGTCTGAGAAATGAGGCCATAGAAATTAGGACAGAGTCTCCTTCTGGGACGCAGGAGACTGTTGAGTAGAATGCCTTAAGAAACAACATGAAAATGTTTAGAAAGCTACAGATGATAGGGAAGAGAAAGGCAAAATAGAATTAGTAATAATTGAATGCTAGAAGCATTTTATTCAAAGTCGTTGAATAGTCCTCCCAAACATACTTTGTTTTCTTCACCTTTGAAGACTTTTGTTCAGCATCCCTTGCATGGTGAAGGTAGGCCTACCCTTTCCTGACATCGTTTGCCCTGGTACACCTTCTTATCGTCCAAAAGGGGAGCTGGGTTGGGTCTGAAACACATATTTACCTAGCACTTGACGAGTAGACCTTCGAGAAACCCAACAGCTTTCTATAGCTGATCTTCTGATTTTTGATGTTGTCCCACTTCTTGAGAACCTGAATAAACCGAGTTCTTCCTTACATGGATGCATACCTTATTTTAACCCTGCACCAATTTAATGTAATGAAATATTAATACATCATTTTAGCAATTTCAGCATAATGCCTTTTTATATGCTTTTCAAATGTGGTCATAAAATTAATGTAAACATGTATTAGAAATTTTGTAATCTTAAGATTACTTTCCCACTTCCTGCTCAAAACTCCTCTGTGTACAGTTGGTTTTAGCATTTCTATCTGGCACGTTAGGAACCTAGATATCAGAAGGATAAAGTTTATTGATTCTTCAGATAATTACTTTGCAGTAGTATTAAATTTTAAAATTTTATTGAGCAAATATTTATTGAGTGTTCACTTTGTCTCTACCATTATTTTAGTGATTCATATATAGAAGGGACCAACCTGCATGGATGTACCTCACAGACCAGTGAGAAAGACAAATGAACAAATACATATGTAGGAGGACATTAAAACTATAAATCCAGTAGAAGAAAATTGAAATAGCGTATTAGGCTAAATAGGTACTAATAAGCTACCTTTTAATTAAGGAAACAAACATGTAGTACTTAAATTGCCTTCCCTGTGAAACAGGAAATACAAAAAACATTTGATTGCATGTCTGTGAGGTGGACAAGAGGATTTTGCTGATAGATTGAGCATCTTGGTTGTTCTACTGGTTTTGGTCCCTGTGCAGGATGGGTTAGCTGGGCATCAGGAATGTGGCAGGTAGGCCTAGCACAAAAGCAATTAGTCTGCTGCTATGAAAAATAAAATGAAGGAACTGGAATGTCAGGTAGAATCTTCAAGGCAGAAGCACATTCTTATGGATAAAGCTAAAGTGGCAAGACTCAGGAGAAAAGCCCAACTTCAAGGCCGTTGCAGTTTTTCACTCTTGCTAGAATAGTAAGAGACAAGAGTATACAATCATCGAGGGTTTCTTGAAGAAAGTGAAGTCTTACCACTATATTGTTGAAAAAAGCAAGTTGTTTTTTCTTCCTGAGTCTCAAACAGTGTTAATAGGGCATTATAAAAATAGCTGTGAATAATGCAGTTGTGAGGAGGTAACAAGCCACATGGAAGTGCTGTGAACATCACAAAGCAGCATGGGCTTCTTCGAGGCACAACCTGACATCAGTTCAAACCTCCAAGACTCTATGGAGGCTCCCACAGATGGTGGAGCTGAGCTGAGTAGTACTTCATGTTAAAGCCATGAATATGCCAGAATCGATCAAGTCCTAGCGATCAGTAGAAAGTGTCAAAGTGTCAGTATTATTTCTTAAAGAATAAAATAAAACAAAACAAAATAAATTGATAAGCACAAAAGGACTGGAAAGAACCAATGAGTGTTAGAACAGACTATTAAAAAGGGAAAACATACACTATAATGAAAAGAACTCATCTGGAATGATTATCTATCTATCTACCTACCTATCTATCTCTATCTCATCTTCTATTTCTGTATCTTCTATATTTATCTGTCTGTCTATATCTCTATCTCTCTAGCTTCTGTCTGTCCATCCATCTATATGTATCAATCTATCTATCTATCTCTTTCATCTATTTATACATCCAAACATCCATTCATCTACCTAATCACCCACCCATCTGTCTACATCTTTGTCTACATATATGTAACAAAATTTTAATAATTCAAAATTAATGTAAAACAGATAAAAAGAAAGAAAAGGCAAACTGGCCCTAAATTATCAATGAAAATTAATATTTAAAGAACAAAAATACTCAAACAAACCAAGGAAAGCCATGTCTCTAATGTCTTTAACCCTGAAAATAAAAACATTAGAAAGTAGTAAGATGGGATTTATGAAACTCTTAAATCTTTATCAAGTTCATGATGACTGGTATAGGCACTGAAGACAATATTTTATAGGTGTAAAGTTTACATGTAGTTTGATGAGGCATGGAACTTACTGTCTATATCTGTGTGAGCATGATCAGGAATAAGATAAAATATTTCCATTACCCCAACCCATTCCCTTGTCTCTCTTTGCACCAGTCTCTTCCCAGGTAATACACTGCTGTATCTCTTACAACACCACACCTTAAATTTGCCAATTCTCAACTTTTATATGAATGGACTAACAGGGTACACATTTTCTGTATCTGGATTATTAGCCTCAATATACTTTTGAGATCCTTAATCTAGGTGAGTAATGCCTCCCTTTTACTTGGCAAATCTGTGTTAGTCCCTTGTTTAATTACACTGCAGGTATTTATCTCTTTTCTACTTGGTGCACACTTTTTTTTGCCATAGCTGAGCTGGCCCTTTTCAATGCAGAACAATAAGCTGCAAAGTGTTGTTGTTGTTTTAGTTTATAGGCATATGTTTTAACTTCTTTTGGGTAAACATATAGAAATGGAATTTCTGTGCCATCGAGTAGGTGTATATTTAACTCATTAAGAAAGTGTTAAAGTATTTCTGCAAAGTTGCGTTACAGCCTTACACTTCCAACAGCAGAACTCCATATCCGCCTTACCAGCACATGTCATGATCAGCATTTTAAAAACCTTTCGTGAGCATGTGTGTGTATTTGTGTGTATGGGTGATGACCTAATTTTTTAGACTTACACTTCTCTGATAACTGATTGTATCCAGAAGCTTATATGCTTACTGGCCTTTCACACATTTTTGTGAACAATCTGTCCTCGTCCTTTATTCTTTTTATTGGATTACTTGTCATCTTTTTATTATAATGGAAGGTGTATTTACATATCTTTATATTTGAGATAGAAACTTTCTGTCAGATACATGTATTAGGATCATTTCATACTTGCTGTGAGTTCACATTTCACTTACTTAGTGAAACCTTAGGATGTTCAGAAGTTTTAATTTTGAAAAAACATTTTGAATCCTAAAGAAACTTTATCTAACCTGAGGTCATATTCCCCCTAACATTTTCTTCTTATATCCTTTATGTTTACATCTATGATCCGAATTAATTTTGTGCATGGCACAGGGTAGGGGTTTTTATATAGGAATAGGAAGCCAATCCAGCACCACTTAATGAAAAGCCTTTCCTTTTCCCATTGAATTTTTCTTGGTGCTTCAGGTCATTATTACCCAATGCCTTCAAAAGATTATACACATTTTGTCCCAGTGTTTTAGAATTTAAAGCAAAATGCTTGTCTAATATGTCATTTAATCATGGTTAAAAATTGAACATACATTTTGTATTTTTTTAACTTCTAAATTCATTGCATTATACTGCAGTGTTTTTCCATCCTTTTCTTTTATCATTTCCCTGAACAGAATATGAAACATTTACTTATTCCCCACAAAAATCAATGAAATCTTAATACCACAGATATTTTATGTATTTTACACACTTTGAATAACTATGGTATACATAGAAAGAATAAAACTTCTGTCCCTCCAAAACCAATCTTAATCCACCTTGAGAATACATGCATTGTAGCACAAAGTGTGAGACTCATGCTATTAATAAGATTTGCATTTTGCCTGTTTAATATTATTTTCCAATATCCTTACATTTTTCTTATTTCCCAAAAGAGAATTTTTTTGATCCTGATTTCTGATCTGCTATAATAGTCTCATCATTGCTAGCATTTTATTTAAGTAAAATCATATACTTTGCAATCATTAGTGTTTGGCTTCTTCTAACATAATGCTTCTAAATTCATCCAAATTGTTTCATACATCTGGTCTGTACCTTCATTATTTTGTAGTATTCTGTTGTACGGATAAATGACAATGTTTTACTAGTTAATATACAGTTCAGCCTTTTTGCCAGTTAATATGCATTTGAGTTTAAAATGTGGGGCCATGACAAATGGAGCTGCAGTGAAAATTTGCCTACAAATTTTGGATCAAAGATGTTTTTCCTCTTCTCCCTTTTTTCTTCCTATCTTCTCCACTCCTTTTTTCTTCACGCTTAGGGAAGAAATCTCAAGGAAATAAACTAAGGCTATGTTTCAATTTAAAGAAAACTGGCAAACTGATTTCCAAAATGGGTGTGCTACTCTGTATTTCCATCAGGAACAGGTGAATACTCTGTATCCTTGATAAAACTTGATTGATCGCTTCTTAAATCTTTTTAAAATTTTAATTTTAGCCATTCCAGCAGGTTTGAGAGGGAATCTCACCATGGTTTACATATGTATGTCCCTAATGACTGAAAGTGTGGAATATCCCTGCTATGCACATTTGCCCCCTTCTTAAGTGATGTATTTGTTCAATATTTCCTTCCAAATGTCAGTCATACTAAAGTAATTGATATTGTTTAAATATCCTTAAATTTATTGTTTTTTGATTGATTAATTCTCTGATTATTCTAGTATTTAAAGAAATGTGTTTAATTTCCTTGTGATAATTAAGTTTAACTTCCCCTTCAGTTCTATCAGTTGCAGCTTGATAGATTACAAGACCCTATTGGAGATATATATATATATATAATATTGCTAAATCTTCTTTGAGAATTAACTATTATCATTATGAGGAATGCTTCTTTGTTCTTAGTGTGATTTCTTGTTAGAGCCTAACTTCTCTAATGTTAATAGAGGCATTTCAGCTTTCTTAGCCTTACTTTCTGGATGTATCTGTTTTCCCAGACTTTGACTTCCTAACTATTCATATCATTGCATTTAAAACTGAGCTCTCTTGTAGGTAGAATATTCCTGCTCTTGTTTTCCTGAAATCCAGTGTGGTAATATCTGCCATTTCATTTGAGTGTTTGGACCATTTTAAAATGTAATTATTGATATCTTTATGTTTACTTCAGAAATTTTTCTATTTTGTTTTATGTTCCCCTATCTGTCTATTCCCATCATCATTTTTGTTAATTCTTATATATGTGTGTGTATATATATATATATATATAAATTTAATTTTTCTATTGGATTTTTAGCTATCCGTCTTTCAATCTTTAATTGTCTCACTAAGGATTAAAATGTTCCTTAAAACACATACTAATTTACTTAGAGGTAATTCTGAATTATCTTTGACAAAAATATAAGAAATTTGTTCCAACCTATTATAATTACCCACTCCCCATCAATCACTGCTGGTATGTCTGTTATGCATTTAATCTAGTTCATTATAAAGCCCCTGAATTACCTGGTATACTTTTTCTTTATAAATCTACCTGCCTTTTTTAGGCATTATATAAAAATAAATATATTTAAATGAAACGAATATATTTCTTACACCTCCGTATTTCTCATTCCTGAGATTCTTCATTTCATCTTAGACATCTGAATTTCTCATGAATGCTGTTTCCCTTTAGGCAAAATAACTTTCTTTAGCTTCCCCTCTATTACTGTTGCACTGGCAATAGTTTGTGCTTATTTTTAAAAGATTTTAATCCAAAAGTATATTTAATATTATTTTAAAATCATACCTTATCGAGATAGAGAATTTTAAACAGATAATTCTTTTTTCCTCTTTATCACTTCTAAGTCTGTAAAGTCTTCATATTTTCAGAGGCTGTGATTAAAAGATCAGTGTTATTTCATTGTTTTTCCTCCTGTATAACCTATAATTTTCAAGATTTTTCTCTGTATTTGGCTTTTATCACATTATATGATTAGCCCACTGTAGTGGTTGATTAATTGTGTCAACTTGACAAGTTTAGAAGCTGTTATGATTTGGGGCTTATTGCAAGGTGAACAATATAATACAGGACACATATATTATAAGATTATCTATAAGAGTCACTCAAAAAATCATATACAAGAGAGTGCAGGAAATCTGTCCACACACTATAGACCAGGAATCCAGCTGAGTGCCAGGATCCCATGATAATAACCTCCATGAGTCCAGCTGAACACCTAGAGCCTGTAACAAAATCTCCCATGAATTCAACTGGAGGCCCAGAGCCCATAACAATATCTCATGCAGGCCTGTTTCACAGATCTACACTGGGAAGGCTGAAAGGTCAGTGGTGGAATCTAGAAAATCTGTGTCAGCAGGATGAAGGGTCTGTACTAGCAGGCTGAGGGATCTGCAGTGGAGCCAGGAAGCGATGCTCAAAGGAAGAACCAGAGCTGCCCTGAAAGGTACCACAGCCATCCTCAGCAACAGTGAGGTCCTGAGCTTCTCCAATGATCAGGACAGCTGAGTTTCCATCAGGAAAGCCAATGCAGCAAGCTTCTCCAGGAAACTGGCAGTGCACCATCTTCCCCTCCAGAGCCAGGAAGCAATGATCAAAGTGAGGACCAGAGCTCCTCCAAACTGAACTGAAGCCATTCTCAGTGCCAACAAGGTCCTGAGCTCCTCAGAGGATGAAAACAGCCAAGTTCATCAGGAAAGCCAGCATGACAAGCTCCTCCCAAAGAACCAACAGCTCCTTAGAACTTCCACCAGCTCCCAACAGTCTTCCTCAGCCCCCAACAGCCTAACTTCTTCTTCTCCAGTTCTGCCTCCTATGCTGCTGGCAACAGTCCCCAGGTGGGCCTCCCACACCCAGCACCACACTTACTCAGTTCAGCTGGGTATTATAAACTGACCACCAATTGTCATTCCACTACAGAAGCTGAACTAAACTTGACTCAGCAATTGGCTCAGCAATTCTACACCCTAGGGTGTAGAGGAGCTACCCTAGGGTGGGTCATCACCTAGATGATATAAAAGGTAAACAAGTAAGGACAGAGGGGTTCCATTCTTCAGAGGACCTTCAGTCTTCACCTTCAGCTTAGGCATCATCTCCTGGCTTCTAGTGCAGATTCTTTGGCTTCTGCCTTGGATCCTTCAGCCTTCTGGTGTAGACTCATCAGCCTTCCGTCACAGACCCATCGGCCTCCTGATACAGACTTGCACAGAATGTTGCAGTGAACTCCACACCCTGGACTGATCCCTTCAGTCTCCAGTGTGCAGACACCCTCTGTACCCTTCCTCATCCAACTCGTTAGCTCACTGTCCTAAACCACTCTTATAATTTCTTGTACATTTGTATATCTTGTGTTATATCTGTTTCTCTAGTAAACCCTGACTAATACACCCAGGTAGGGCATCTTCTGTTTAACTTTACTTAGTGTTGAATATTTCAAATTTGTTGCTTAACGTTTGGAAATTATCAACTATTATTTCTCCAAATCTATTTAAATTTTCTTCTTCTGTTTGTTGTTTTCTATTTGTATTGATTTATTTTTTTTTAAGTCTACTATCCTGAGGTTGGCATGGGTTGCATTTCTTACAAGTTCTGGAGAGTCTGTGCATTTTTCTTCAGAGCTTTTCTCCTTATATTTCATATTAAGTAATTTCCAGGATTCTATTTTGAAACCCATATATTCCTTCTACCTTTCCAATCTGATGCTGATTGCATCTAAAGAGTATTTTTTTTTCTGTTACTCTACCTCTAAGTTCTTCATTACCATATTTATTTCTGAATTTTAGGGTGTTTTTGGTATATTTACTTCTACTGCCTTTATTTTCACTTTATAAACATGCTTATCCCGTATACGTTTGTATGTTTGCATTTATTTTCATTGTCAGGGTTAGTATTATTGATTGTTATTTTTCCTGAAAACGAGTGGTTCTCATATCCACATCTAATCAATTACTGGTGGTTTTGGTCTTTATAGTTGTCCTTGGTTCTGCTATGCTCTGTGAATGCTTGGTTTTGTAATCTACCCGGGTTCAAGCTGCAGTCTTTTCCTTCATGTGTAGCTGCTGATTCTTTGTTCTGTTCCTATTCCTCCCAGTTGGTGTTTTTCCCCTTGGCTGCGGTCTCTTTTGTGCCAAGGAGTTGAGCAGAGACAGAGCTCTCCCTCTTTGTGGTCTTCTTGCTCCTGGCGACTCCTCCTTGATTTCCAGCCTCTGTGCCAGCTACTTGCTCTGTGTTTGCTCAGGTCAAGGTTCCTGCTGCCAGCGCTGAGCATGGTTGGAGAATAACACAGATCAGAATCCTCAGTCTCACATACCTGGCTCCAAATAGTTCTGTCTGTCATGAGAAGATTTATTTCTTGTTTCTCCTTGCTTTTCTGCCTTCTCTCCAGAATCCCCCTTTACAGGTTATGTCTTATTTTATTATATTTTAATTTATTGTTTTTTAATCTGAGAATTTGCACAGTTCATGCTCCAGTTTGAGTCCTGCTTCTGAGCTAATTCCCCTGGCAAGACTTCCACTTGCGTTTTGATCTGTCTTCTGCTTCGGAACTGTTTTCCTTCAAGTATCTCTAGCCCAAGAGGATGCAAGTTTTCCCTCCTGCGGTTTTCCAGCAGCTGTTGCCATTAAAATTGGGTGAGACCATTGGGCGAGTGAGTCCCACACTCACAATTCTTCCTTGACTGCAGTGGCAATTTGGGAGACCACGCTCCCCTCTGGACCCAATCAGGAATTTATTAATTCTGGTTTTGTGAGTAGTTATTTTCTTTTTAAAATTTCATGTACGGCTGGATGTGGTGGGCACGCCTGTAATCCCATCACTCGGGAGGCTGAGGCATGAGGATCATTTCGAGTTTGAGACCAACCTGGACTACAAAGTGAGCTCAAGGCCAGCCTGAACTGCATAGTGAAAAGCTGTCTCAAAAAAACAAAACAAAACCAGAAATTTCATGCAGTTTTTTTACTGATGCTTGCTGGCAGTTTGTGCAAGAGAACACATAATTTCTTCTGTGTTATGAGAAGTAGCCTTTGTCTTACAAATTCTTCTGTCTGGTTTTTCAATAACTTGCTCAATGGGATGAAGTAAAATGTGCAGTTTTCCCCTCATATTCCATTATCTTTGGCTTTGTTTATTCCTAGGGCATTTGTTAGGTGTTTATAGTCTTCAAATTGTTATAGCATTTTGTAAAAATATGTCATTTGATCACAATAAGCAATCCTTAAAAATGTTTTGCTTTATAACATTTAAAAAGCTAATCTAAATATTTGTTAATAACATCATTTTTGTTAATGTATTTATTTATATCACTTTTTATATCATTTTAACTTAAATCTCTGTCATTTTTCAAATGTCACTGTGCAATATGTAACTGCATTTTAAAAAACCTCATTTAATGTGCCTAATATATGGCTTAGTCTCTTTTTGTTGTGATTAAGTGGAAAATTGACATTTGATCCAGCCATTTCTTTTCTGCATAATTCTTGTCAGTATATCTCTATTATAAACACTTAATAATTTTTTAAAAGAATTCTAAGTTTCTAAGGTATATTTAACAAAAGGTAAAGTAAATTACTATCCTCAATACTCTTTTAAAATATATTCACCTTCTATGCTGTGGTTGTGCATAAATTTATATATACTCTGACTTAAAACTCTATCAATAAACACTGATATTGTGATTGATTCTTTTTCAAATATATCCAATTCTTTTAAAAATTTCCTAGATATTTATTGATCTATTTGTTTATCAATATTTATCAATCTATTTGTTTAAATTTGCTTCTGGTGTTCAGCTGTTTCTTTCCTATGTTGCTCAAAAGTCTGAGTAAGAATATGAAAGTGCTAAAAAAAAAGTCATCAAAGTAGAATTTTATGTCCAACTACTGCCCGTCTGTTTCTGAAAAGGTTGAGGATTCATTCAGGAGGAAGAAATTTGAACAATTATGAACTTATGTAGTTTAATTTCATTACCCATAGTTTTTATTTTTGGAAACACCTTGAGTGCATTTCAAATTTTTCTATTTTTATGAAATCTCTTTTGGTTTGCATTATTTATATACCTTCACCTATCTATCAATCATTTCTTTATGAAAATAAATCATTTAGTTATTTTATCATCCTTATCCAAATTTCCAAACTTTTTCCTAGATTTCTTGGGGGTAGAATGTTTCTTACACAGTGAACGGTTTTCTCATTTTTTTGTAATTGCTTATTGTGCATGCATTAAAGGCAGGCATTTTTCCCCTTGAGGGAATTCTGTGCAGCTTAGTACAGAATGAGTATCCACCTCTCTAAATGACACTTTTTAAAAATTCATTTCATAGTTTAATGCTTCCCATAGCATGTAGTCAGGATGATTTCAGTGTCTAAACTTGGATACCTTCAAATTGGTAGGTTTTTGTAACTTCCAAATAGAACCAACGCATGCTCAAATGCTATAGTTGGTTCCATCAACAGAAAAATAATAATTTCCATTTGCCCTATTGTGCTCTTTTCTTTCTTTCTTTCTTTTTTAAATTTTTTACCGGGAATCAAACTCAGGACTTTGCACTCACCAGGCCGGCACTTGTGCCGTTGAGCTATATCCCTGGCCCTACTGTGCTCTTTTCAAAGCTCTGAAGTGTCAAATTCAGATGTACAAAATAAACCAAAAGCAAAACAATATGCACTACATTATTATAGGCTTCGATTTTGTTGTTTTTAATTAATCTTATATTTTTATCCTTTGACAATATAGTATGTAGACATTTACATGAAAAATACTAAATTTTTATATTTCATTTTCTAAAAAGCTCAAATACCTTATAGAAATGACTTTATTATCTACCTACAGTCGCTCTTCCCTATTAAGAATTATATTTTTGTTATTCAAGCTTGTTTTATATCACCAAGTATTTATGAAACTGTATTATCTATCTGTAATAGTAGATTTACCTTAATTTGATATTGTCTTTAACCTATAAAACTGATGAATTCACTAATTAGCATGTTAATTATAGCTGATCACATTATTCTGAAAATTCATATAGAATATAGTATAACTTATTGATAATATGAAGTACAAAAATAAGCCAGGTTGATAGGAAACATTTTTATTAGTCTATACTTAATAAAAAATTTTATCTTTATTTTCAAGATATCAAAGTTTCACCCATGTAATAAAGATGAACTTCCTTGATGTCTAATCTATAACTTACACACAATAAATTATTGAACAAAATGGTAATGAAGTACTGATTAATAAAACTTAAGAGAATTTTTGCCAACATAGAGACAAACCATAGTCTAATTTATTTCCCAGTATAATCACCATCTCTTTATCCTCTAATATTAATGAAATCACAATGCTACCACATATTTTGCGATAGTTAATATATGTTTAAAAATTGCACTTTATGAAGAAAAGAGCAAGAGTGAACATTTAGTGAGTTACTACTTACATGTGGTTGAATACTTCTCAGAATACCAGCTGTATTTGTACCCTACCCCCAAGTAATTCATTTCTACCTGGAACCTATATGTGTGATCTTATTTAAAGAGATATTTTTTATAGCTGTAAAACTTTATTAGTGTTTATCATATCAAATTTGTAAAATACACTCTCTTTCAAGAATTACCTACTGCAAATGAAGATTTATTTTGGAAGCCTTTAAGATGTATACCAAACAATAATATTTATCAAACACTTTAAATAGAAACACCATGATTTAACCAATAATTTCATATATATGAACATATATAAATTGATTGCCCTCTGGTATGACCCCCAGAGATTTTGGTTTTCCATTTAACCAAACAGCATAACTAGTAGTCCACACACATATTCATAACAATTACCAACTTTTATAGAATGGTTGCTCCATGAAATAAAACTTCTTTTCTGAAGCTACACTAAATATGATTTAGCCTTTTTAGTGGTTCCTTTATCTGTCCAGGGGAAATTTATGAGAAAAAGGTTGAATCTGAATTTGGTTTTCACGTGGTTTTGACACACTGTATGCTTTTAACATATTGATGCTAGAAGCCACCATAAGGAAGCAAAATCTTTTTTCATCCAGTTGGAAACTGTACATATAAGAAAGAGAGATTTTAAATTCTGGCAATTCTCTCTTATCCATCCACATCAACCAGTAGTTCTCAAAATAAATGATAAAGTTTAAAAATCCTTAAAAATAACTTTGTGTCAGTGACTATCTAAGGATCCAATGCAAATCTTTTGAAGTAGAACTCCTATGGCTGGGGATGTAGCTCAGAGGTAGAGCTCCTGCCTTGTATGCACAGGGCCCTGGGTTTGAACCTCAGCACCACTAAAAAAAGTGAACCAGGACTCCTAGGTAGCTACAGGACCTAAGAATCTGTATTTTAAGAGCATGCGGTTATATGTTGTATTTATATTCTACTTGGAGAAGAACTGAACTGGACCCATGTTTCTGAAGATTTAATATAATCCCTTGACTAAATTAAATGATGGGTCCTAATTTAGTACAACTGGGGTTGACCCTAACATCCAGCCCTTCTAACAACATCTCAGGGAGACTCAAGGCTATAGACGTGGGAAATACAGTGGGAGAAGATAGAACCTAGCAGCATTGCCTGATTTATAGCAAAGCTCAGTCAGTTGGTACTGACTGAAGAAGCAGCTAAATTACTGTGTCTCTACTAGCTTTACAGCATTTACTGTGTAGGGCTTTGTAGAAGTGTCCCTCCAATGTCCACATGTTCAGGGCTTGGTCCCCAGGTGGTGCTTTGGGGAGTTGTTGGAACCTTAAGAGATGGAGCTTAGAGGCAGATCCTTAAATCATGACAAGTGGGCCTCAAAATCTCTACCTTATCCTCAATCTACTGCCTTGGTCATGTAGTGAACAACCTTCTTTAGGATGCACTCTTGCTATGATGTGCTGCCTTCACTAGAGACCCAAAGCTGAGAAGCTAGTTTGTCTTGACCCAAGTTTCCTAAAGTGTGAACCAAAATAAACCTTTTCTAAGTTAATTCTCTCAGTTATTTATGGTGACAGAAAGCTGACTCATTAGCACCTTCTAGGTTACATTAGATGTATTCTGTACAACAAATTCCTTTACAGAACTCTATCGTGCTTGAAGGAAAGATTCCTATTCTACATTTGCATCTTACCCCAAAGCAACTAGCATACTATCTAGGAAACTGAAAGCAGTTATTGAATTTCTCCCAAACTAATGCATAAATCAAAGAAGAAATAAACTAACCAATGAATCACCCAAAGAGACAGTAAAACCTAATAAAGATCTGTTGCATCCATGCAGTGATTTATAAATATATATGTTGTACTCATCAGGTAAGACAGTGATTTTTATTGTTTACTTCTTTTTTTTTAGAAAAACCAAAAATAACCCAAATTATTTGGGAACATGGGCTAAATCCAATATTTGACAATTTTTCTGACTTTTACTACCTCCTTCACTCATGTATCTCCTACAACGGTGAAGTAACTCATTTGTTGCATTTTTTTCATTGAGGGAACCAGTGAAAAAGCAATGCTGTATAGATATTAAAATATGAGAAAACTGAATCTCACAGAAGTTGTGTTGGTTGCCAAGAGTCAGCAAAGAGCGGGGAAGGCAAACATTATAAACAACCCTGATGTCCTCAACTGACAGCCTCATCTCCTAAAGTAGAGCAGTCATTCTATTAACTCATAAATGCTGTGTCATGTACAGAGATAAGCTTATTTCAACAGTAAGCGTCAGTCTAGTCAACAGGACCATATAAATCAACATCGATGACTTATTAGTGATGATATCTACCAAGGGAAAATGTAGAGGAAGATATGAGGGACTAAGAAATTCTAAGGATAATGCTATAGAGTTTCAAGGTTATGTCTTGATTTTTACCTATAAAAGCTTTCTAGTTTCTTTATAATTTTGGCAGATTTCTATCCCTGATTGGGATTATACCATGATCCTCAAGCAAGCACCTTAAAGTGCATTTCTGAATTCAGGAATGATTCTCACTAAAGCACTCAGTTGCACAGCATAATTGAAACCTTTGCAGCATTATTGCAGAGGTCATTGCATAGTAATGGAAAACTATTTGTGTTTACATTTAAAATGGAATTAGATTGTAGATTCAGGTAAACTGAATCTGTAGCAGAGTAATTGAATGTCAAAAAAATGGGACAAAATACTTTGCTCTATTTAACAGTCTACGTATTGGCACCTCAAGCCTCCTATCTCACCCCTTAAATATAAGTCACCCACAATCATTGGAAAATACAATTTGGAAAATAAATTCAAAGTTTTAGATTTCTCCTTTGGCATTTAAAAACTTCTCTATTTAAATTCTTTTATGCACCTCCTAAGGCCACCTTGATATCCTGCTTTTGCTTTATCTGTTTCCTTCCTCATTTAATATTTCTTTTCTTTTTGTCCATTCTACTTACCCATGAGAAACTCACCGGTGATAACTTGTGGCTGGTTAACAATAGTCTGGAGTGGAAAATTCAGGTTCTGCAGAAGCACGTTAGGTAGGCAGCTTGTTGTAGGAGGTAAGAAGGCAGAGTAGAACACGTGGGAGGTTTTTCTGTCCTACATTTTATAGCATACAGCTGTGATTGTAAAGGTCTGCACTTTAGTAAATCTACTTAATACTTACAGAAGCGCTGATCAGGGGATGAGTTTGAGTTTTAGACCTTCTCTTCAAAAAACAACCTACTACAGCATCAACAGCAACTAAGGTTTTTAAGTGGCAAATAATTGTAAAAATAAGCATATGCAGAATAAATAAAATGAAAAATTATAATCTCATAGTAATCATGTAGGATCAAGGAATGGCATTAAATGCTTGTACTTTTTTAAAGATGGAATTACAGCTTGAGCTTAATTTATGCTGAGTGCTTCTGAGTCTGACTAAGTATAAATAATCTTGTAAATCTGTGGAATTTGTTTTAACCTTTATATCTGTAGCTTTGTTGTGGAGTTCTTTGGAGGATTTAGCTGTAATTAATACTACTCTCTTGCCTCGACCTATTTGCTGCTGAAAGCTGAACTTTCCTAGGCTTACCTAAGAAATGCGAGCCTAAAAGCGTTCCCAATCTCGGCTAATGCCCTACACACATTTCAGCTGTGAGATTTAAAAATGTCCTCACTCCAAAAACTTCGAGTTCTAATTTCTCTCATGTCATAATTTAATCACTTCTCTTGTAATGAAGAACATTTTAAGCTGTCTTAAGGTATTCTACAAGCTCTCTCAGAAGAGTTTGGTTGCTGTTGTTATTTTTTCCCTGTGAGTGTGGTGAATCAGCTCCAGATTACAGCAGAGCCCTTCAACACTTCACAAAGCTCTTACATACTTCTGAATCTTCATACAAACAAGGGTTCTTAGAAAACCCAATTTCTGTGGAGAAGGGTGAAAGGCCACAGAACGATGCTAAGTGCAGTAATAAACTACAGAGTGAGTGACAAAATGTAGAATGCTCAAATCCTTTAAGGCTCTTTTGTGCTAAGTAAGATTGAAAAAAATTAATCAAGTTTTTCTACACTCCAAAACCCTGAGATAGTCAACAACAGGAGGATTGATTTAAAGATTCAAATGGAAGCCATTCTTTTTGGTGGGGCTTCAAGAACAGCTGTTCAAATGATAACACAATCTTTGATAGTTTTGTCAATGCTACTTTAAGCAAAGATAAAACTAGCTGCCCAGCATGTCGATTTGGTACACAAAGGGGTCAATTCCAAGGCTTCTAAACAATTTCTCCTACAACCAAAGTGTTTCACTTACTTTGCCACTTGGAGACAGATCAATGTGCAGACACATGCTGTCTGTTTTGCTGAAGCCTCAGTCAGGAGAAAATACACCTACTATGGGATTTAAACCAAGATGAAATACAACAATCACAAACACTAGCAAATATTGTCACTTGGAAGAAATATTGATCACATACCTCTTATGAACAGGTGCCCGAGCAAGGCAATCTGGAAATGCAGATGGACTAAAAGACACAGACCCTGACTTTGGGGAAATGAATAATATAGTACCAGACATATAGGAAAATGTGGGAGGTTCATATTTAAACAGTCAAAACTGATAACAAAAGTGCTTAGGATACAATAAATGGGAACTGAGTCAAAGTGAATAGTATGTAGTTAATGATAGAGTCCTGGGATATAGAGCATCTTTTGAAGTACACATCATGCATAGGTCAAAGGTCAAGAATGATTAGAATAAGCACATTCAATAAATTTATTTGATATAGTTTAGTTTTAAGATAAAAAATGGTCACTCTCAGGGAGCTCATCTGGTCTGACAGTACAAGTACGAGAGACGAGATTTCTTCCTGCCTCTTATGCTCATCACAAATTACTAGACATTAGGAACTGCAGATCGTAAACACCTCAGATTTACAGACCTTTCAGCTCCCAAGATTTCAGGTGCCTTTAAAATCTCCACAACTCTGGTTGAACACTGATGTCAAGTTGCACTGATGTCGCTGGCTTCTAATCTCTCTTTGACTGTTCAGTCCCAACATAGTCTAATCTGTAGATTTCATTAATTGGGATATTGCAAGAAATGGAATCACTTGCTTTGCTGTTTGCTTTTATTTTCTGTCCAGGACACACACTTAATAGCCAACCATATGGACCAAGTGGCATGGTATTCTATCAAGATAAGCAAGCATAATGCAGCTTCAGTGATAATGCTTTTAAATAATATTTGCAGAGTACTCTGTTAAAAAAAAAAGAAAAATGAAGGAGGAACTATCCTCCCCAAGAAGCTCTTTTAAGTGTTATTTTTATTGTAAAAGCAGCATTCATTCTCACAGATGTTTGGAAATCTTGATTCATTAGGGAATTTAATGACCTTTGTACCTACAACAGCTGTGCTATTATCTTTCCTGTCTCTTCTTTCTCATCTCAGACTTGCTTCATTCCTAAGTCAAATACCACGATCTGCTTTGAAGCTTTTGTTCAGGATTGTACCAAAATAAAATGCAAAGCATGGGTTGGGCGCTAATTTCATCTCAGGCTCTGGGTTGTCTTCCAAGCTCATTCATTTTCTGTGTGTGGCAAAATTCAGCTTTCTACAGTTTTAAGACTGAAGTCCCTGTGTTCTTGTAGCCTATAAGGTCACTCAAATTATAGTCTTAGTTGGCACTGTCACATTACGGATGATTTCTCTTCATAGTGAACAGGAAAATCTCTACTTAGATAACACAGCATCTTAAACAATAAAGCATAATCATAGGATTGACTATGACAGTCATATACTAAAATTTAATCAACGGAGCTACTATCCCATAACAATCTAGGAGAAGGAGGTTATACCTCAGGGACATTAATTCTGCTTGGCTTTTGTTTGTTTGCTTGTTTGTTTTTTCCCATACCGGGAATTGAACTTACGACCTTGTGCTTGCCAGGCAGGCGCTGTGCCACTGAGCTAAATCCCCATCCCCAGGGGCATGAATTCTGGAGCCATCTCAGAATTCTCCCTCCCCTTCCCATGCAACATTAGCTTCTGCTCTCTGACATGGTTTTTCAACTCAGATTCCTATTCTCCTCCCCTTTTCAACATCCATGATCAGCTCCACATAAATGTGGAATGGAATCTAGGAGATGATGGGCATTTCTTGTTTAATTCTGTCGATAAATATTTATTTTCTAGCTTTGATAAGCCCTAGAAATGATCATTTCTTTCACTTTGATAGTAAGGACAGTGATTGATGGAGTATTTAAAGAATGAACTCCTTGATCATGTAGTTCAAAATGGCACATCAAAGTTCTGAAGCCAGAACCTTGACATTTGAAATCCCCCATTCCTTTTACTCCATTACTGCTTCCACAGTTTTCTTGAATATGTTTTGAAGAAGCAAGCAAGTAATAAATTCACTCAAAGAATGGATTCTCATAGCATCAACAGACCACAGAAGTATTAAATACAACCTGCCAAGTGTCACTCCAAATATATTAGCATAAGCACACTATTCATATTTACATGTCATTGGGTTATTGATTGTTATTTTGGATAAGTTAATACTTTTAGTTTTATTTCTTAAATGGAAAATGAAAATAGATAAAACCTACACAAATAGACTTTCAAGTCTTCCATATTTTTCAAGATTGTAAAAGGATCCTGAGGCCAAACTCTTTATGAGTGAGTAGTTTAGCATGAAAGAGTTTATTCTTCTTTTGCTGAATTTTTATAGCTCAAGTATTGGAAGTGATTGTAGAGCAGGAATAAATATTTTGGGTTCTGATTCGAGGAAGCCTGGGTCTTGAGACCAGCTGATCATTACATTAATTTTCACAGCTACACCACTGATAATAATTTATACCTAGTCTTGTGTTTCTGTTTCACACATTTACCCATGATTAATTTTTCCAGCTCTTGAGAATTTATTTTTTAAAACAGAGTTCATGGATGATAACATTTCCTGAAGCTAATTTTGCTTTCATGTACACTTCGATGATAGTTCCAAAAGAGTAGGGATTTATTTTGGGGTGGGTAGAACTTTTGCATATAGCCGCCATGTTTAGTACATCTTGTCCTGGACCGCAGGAATGAATTAGTTGTGAGTACTACCATCTTATCTATCCTAATGCCGTTCAATAAGCTTCTCTTAGTTGTAGCTCAGTTTTAACACACAAACACACACACATACACACACCTATATACACCAAATAGCAAACAAACAGTAACCAAAATCAATATTCATGTTCAGCCTGGAGGCAAGCATCATAAGTAGCTGCTCTGAGCTGCAGGAGCTGTTTTTATTGTTCTTCATGCAATCCTTTGTCTTATTGTTTCATAGAACATACAATTTAAGACTTCATCAGTTAGAGGTTGTGCCAACTTAACTAGATAAGAAGACTCCTATGGGGGTAGTCGGATCATGGGGGCACTGTACTCCTCAGCAAATCAGATTACTGATGTGATGCTAGGAGGTGGGGCCCAGTAAGAGGTGTGTCACTGGAGGGTGCATTTCTCACCAACCCTCTCCCTCTGCATTCTGAACACCTTCTTCCTGCCATGCCCTCTGTCATGATGGTACTCTCTGGAAGCCACCAGATCATGGCGTATAACCCACCGAAACTATGAGCCATATTAAACCTCTCCTCCTCTCAATTGCAGGTGCTAGGTATCTTCTGTAAGCCAGGGGAAAGCTGAATAATACAAAGGTATATCACTATTTCACAAGGCACTACAATTAAAAAATGCTATAATTTCAAATATGACTGCGTGATTTTAAGACACAATGAAATTTTTAAATAAATATTTGAACGTGAAAACTTGCGAACACACAATAGGATGAAATACGGTGATTATCTGCTTGGTTACTCACAGCTAGCATTCTCAGTTAGCCTCTGAATTTTGCTGTGGGGTATTTTGAGAGCTCTTCTTGAGAATTTCAGGAGAAGTTACTATGTTTTTTAAAGACCTCCTGCTCTCTCTCCTGTCTTATTCCTGTAGGATTTCACTATCAAACTGATTGCATTTAGTTTTGCAACTTTGAAAGATTCATACTTCTTGTGTTTGTGGCAACCTTTTTAGTCCAGCGGTGCCATCATGGAATAGACTTCTAATAAACTTCCTGTTATGTCACTTGGCATTTTCATTGACCCATTTTGAATAATAATCAGTCTTTTTCAACATATTGTCTCTATCTTTATTTCAATTGTGTATGCTGTGCTGTTCTGCCTATCAGTATCCTTTTTCATAAAGCATTAGGCAAAAAAGCCAGTAACGGTTTTCATCCCAGGGAGATTAGATTTTATTCCTTGAGACAAAATTTTATTTTAAAATTAAAGCAGTCAGATTTCTCAGGGGCTCAAGTTTTCATAAATGACACAAAAACACAGACATCCACTAATACAAAACTTTCATCAATAGCTGTGAAAGGAAATAACTCCAGTCTCTGCCTGAAATGGGTTGAGCTAATCTGAAACCTTTCTCTCTATTCAATCCAGAATGTAAATTATACAGGAAACAGATATATTTTAAGTATGATTTACTTTCAAATCTAGTGTTATTTTCAAAACTATGAATTCAGAAATGTTGGAGAACATAATATTCAACTCTACATCCTAAACACAATAGAAGATGTCTCAACCTGATCATGAATCATTTGCAGACACTAAACTACCTCAAGGATACACTTTCTTTCAAAGCAGTTTTATGCACATATACAATTGCAAATGTGTTACTGTTTGTCTTTGATAAGTGTGCTCTTGTTCATTCCTTTTTTCTTAAAAAATTACTTATTATAAGAAATTTCATATATTACAAAATAAGAATTTAGCGAATTTTACTTGTGAAAGGAGAGGAATATGAACAGCAAAATAAATCAAAAGAAAGATAATTTTAGAACAGAAAGTGCATTCTATAGTTTTCCTTCAGAATGGTTAGGATCAAGTACATGGCCACTAAACTAGTTACGAATATTATTCTAAATCTACTGAGAGCTATCTCCTGAATAGTAACTTTTAATAATCTGATTAATTTGAATAAAATAGTTGAGTTGCACTTACTTTGACTAGAATCTGTTATTTCTCTTACTACTCAAAACTTTGTACATATTTCTTAACCCACTCATACTTTGCTTTGTTACTCTAAATTGTTGAATACTAATGAAGCTTTACTCACAGTTTTGTTATAAAGCTTAAATAAAGTCATGTATGTAGAATGTTCAATAGTCTCTGACAAATGAATTACAATTCAGTAAAAGCAGTATCAGTGGTCTTATTAATTTCAGTGGAGTTGAGATAACATATGGAATGGATTAGTAGTTTATATGCAAGGCACTTTTTGTTACCTATATAGCATATATATGATAGGTTCATTTTAGGATGGAGATATTGCTTATCTAATTGTCATCTAGTATCATGATTTGGGCAAAGTTTTACTGTATTTCCTGTATAGTAGTATAAATGAGAGTGCAAAACTAATTTGAATCCATAACGCCAAAGAATGCAACTACCTTGAAAAAAACCATGGAGAAAACACATAGAAATTCATCCAAACTTTATACTATATTCTCTGATATCCTTTGATACTATTAAGATATTGATATTGGTCAGGATATATTTAAGGTGCTCACATGTGTAAGTATAATTTTGGATATCTTAGCAAAATGTATTAATTCTGCAAAACATAAAGTGAACTTTTTATGAGAATGACTTCAAGATGAAATAAGTGACTGTAATTCAGGTAGTAGAGGGGACTGAAATAGAAAGTAGAGAAAGATCTGAGAAGACCATAAGATTTCCATTAAGAAAGGCAATAGATTGTCCATTAAGTCCCCAGGGAAGAATGACCAGCATGATATAGGTGCCAAGTGGAATCATCACAGAATTATTTGGAAATAGCCCTGACATTTTTGCCAAGTAGTAATTTGCTGGTTTGGAAAATATTTCTTAACTAGGTTACAAGAATCTCCTGATATTCAATGGAGAGATCTTTAAAATATTTTTCCCAACTTGAATATTATCACTGTAGGTGGATGGGCGAATGGATGGATGGATGGATGGATGGATGGATGGATGGATGGATGATTGGATGGATGGATGATTGGATGGATGGATGGATGGATGGATGTTTTCTGATTAAAAGTAAAGCACTTTTTCCCATTTAATTTGGACTTACTCCTTTTTGATTTCTGTAAATTCATGGGAACATGAAACCTGAAAATGTAGTGAACAGAAAAAGCATCTGATTTATGAAAAATACCTAGATAATGGCCATATTCATTGCTCATCCAGTTAGTAAATTAGGTTTAAATCTTATTTTTTACATAAGGGTGAAATGAGTTTTACTTTTCTTTTAGGAAAGTACTGAACACATGTAAAAAGAGAAATACAGATTTATGGGAAAACATAGATCAGATACTAAGGTCTCAACTTATAGCTTAGCTGCTGCCTCATGCATAGTTACAACAAATAGCAAGCAATTAGAGAGAAAACATGAAAGTGCCTCCTCCATTATCACTTTTGTGAAGCCTCTAACTTGTTTAATTAACCTTTTTATTACAGGAACAAATTGTTTCACTTTCCTGTATCCCAATATGCAAATGATCCCAATAACTCATTTATCAGATGACTTCCATAACACAGAAGTATAAAAATAATTCTTATAATGTTGCTAAAGGAATTTTAGGAGTAACAACAGATCTGAGATTTAGCTCAACATTTAAATTACTTAGAGGTTTTTAAAATCTATATCAAAGCTTAAATTGAATCCCTGAAGATTTTAATGTAATTGGTCTATGTAGAGCTTGGGCACCAGTTTTGTTTTATGTTTTGTTTCATTTTGTTTTGTTTCATTTAGTTTTTAAATTCCTAGAGGATTTTGACCAGAACTCGGATTTGGACAGCACTGCTTAAGACACTTCACCCCACAAGAGTTGTGACAAAGAGTGAAGTAATTCTTCACTGAACCTTACAATGGATTATCCATTTAACTATGCCTTTTGAACACCATTTCTTTTGTTTATTTTGCTTGGAAATAACCCATTGTGGCTACTTCTGCCAAGGAAATATTTTGTTTCTGTCTCATGTTTTCATCTTCTAGTAAGAGTGAGATGAAGAAGGTTGACCTAGCAAGCAAGGACATTACATTGTCCTGTAAGATGTAAAGAGAAAGACCAGTCGAGAAAAACTACAAACTGAGACACTGACTCTTTAGAGTACACCAGCAGGTGTTGATGTAATAAGACATTTTTAATCTAAAATAGGAGAATGACATTTTAAACCAAATTTCTTTCTTCTTTCAGTGAGGCTGACTTCTTAAAATCAGCCTGATAAAATGACAGATTTGTTTACAGTTTGTAGGAACACAGTCCTAATTAATTTTTCAGTGTCATCTCATCAATTTTGTTGAAGAGGTGGCATTTTTAAGTTAAAAGTGTTCTTTCATTAATTTTAAGTTATTTTGCTAAAAATAATTCTTTTTAGGAAATTAACAGTGCTTGTTGTATTATATATATATATTTGTACCAGGAATCGAACTCAGGACCTTGTGCTTGCCAGGCAGTCACTGTGCTGCTGAACTATATCCCCAGCCTCTGTATTACATATTGGTAGCTTCAATTTGGATACTCAGATAAACAAAATATAGATATGTAGGATCAATTCTACACTGAAACGTTAACTGTTCCCTTCAATAGAGCAATAAAAGTCTAGTACAACTATTTTAGCTGTCCTATGTATACATATATTAAAATAATTTTTAACAACCAAATGTTTCTAAGTTAGTTCTTAATGTTGTCTATATTTATATCTCAAACTTTTCTTGTATTATCAATTTGTGTTTCCTAAAGTTTAAAAAATATTTATTTTTATTAATACATATTTGCAGTACATAATATTTACATTCTTTGAATAGAGTTGGTCCACCTTAATTCCTTTCCTCTCCTCCCACCCTCCCTCTTCACCTCCTGATCCTCTTCCAATTGGAGGAAGCTCTGCCTTCCCACTTCCTGTTATCTATTGTGGAGTTTGCTCTTTGTTTATAACTTGGGTTTCTTGAATAAGAGAAACCATGTGACATTACAGCTTATATATCTTACTTTTGCACTTAACAATATGGTCTCAAGGTGAATCCATTTTCCTACAAATAATTTAAGTTTCTCTTTCTTTACGGCATAACAGTATTCTATTGAGTGCAAATATCATATTTTCTTTATCTATTTATCTGTTCATGGACATATAGATCCATTTATCAGTTGATGGACATATAGATCACTTGCAAGATTTAGCTACTATGAATTAAGCTGCTATAAACACATGAATGCATATCAGGATGATCCCTAGAAAGGGAATCACTGGGTCAAATGGAATTACTAGTTAGTTTTTGAGGAATATTCATAGTGATTGCATTAGTTTACATTTCCACCAACAATGTAGAAGGGTTCCTTTTTCCCCACAGCCTTGCCAGCATTTGATAATATTCGGTTTCGTGACGATGGCCCTTCTTTCTCCTGTAAGATGGAATCTCAGTGTTTTAATTTGCATTTCAGTAGTGGCTAGCTGTGTTGGGCATTTCTTCATATTTTTATTGGCAATTTGTATTTTTTTTAATTCATTTCACTTGCCTAATTTTTCACTGGGTCTTTTATTTTGGTCAGTCTATTTATTTAGTTCTTTATATATTCTAGGTATTAATCCTCTGAGGAATAGCTGACAAATTTATTCCTGTTCTGTAGTTTGTCTTTTCATTCTGTTGGTTGTTTCTTTTGCTGTGCAGAAACTTTTCAACTTGCTATGATCTCAGTTGTGGTTTCTCAGTACTATGTTCTGTGCAAGTAGGTTCCTTTTTAGAGAGCCCTTGATTGTGCCCGGGACTTCAAGGGTTTCACTTATTTTATCTTGAAGGAGGATAAGTGTTTCTGCTTTAACATTTGGCTATTTGATTCACTTTGATTTTAGTTTAGTAGAAAATGTCTCCAAATAAACAAACGACATAATGATGTATGAACACTCAACTACTTTCAAAATGATAATCTATTGTTGAACGTGAAATTCGACTAGAAATTTTTAGAAACATTTCTGGCACAGAAAAGAGACATGTGAATTCCATGTTTGCAATTTTTAATTTTCATAGTTTTGTTACTGATGTTTTAAAACTGATTATAGAGGACTCTCAAGGGGTTTGTTTCTATGCATTCTAGCACTTGAAATTTAAGAAAAATAAGCACTTCTGCCTCCATTGTCTCAACCATGTGCAAAAGCAATCCTAAATTTGCAATTAGGGTGGCTTGTGTGAATATTGAAAGATATCTTGCCACGTAATAACAAGGCTGTTTTAATCTGTGCACTGTTATTTGTTGTTAGGACTGCTAGAAAAGGTGGTCTTGGCTACGCAGACAATTCCCAAGGGACATACAGGTAAAGGAACCTGGATCTTTTGTTTAATGGGCAGCAGACACAAATATTACTGTGAAGGACTAAATACTATAAACCATCTCTATTTTGCAGAATTTGCCTTGTAGAAAACATCCAATTAAAATTCCAAAGTAGTTACAAAACCTTCACATTTGGAGAATTCGAAAGGTAGCATTTTTGCTTCTCTTTTTTTTTCACTACTAAGAGGATCTTCTGCCCACAGTACTTCCTGCCACAAAACTTCCAACACCATGCCCTTCTTTTGTAGATAAAAAGTGCTGTAAAGGTGCTAAGTTCATGGGTCAAGCTCATCCCATCAATCACCCTTACTAAATTCAGGAAAGGTCTCTTCATTCTGACCCCCTCCAGATGGTCGCTTGTTTTAAATGTGGGTTTCTTGAGTACTAAACTTTCTTGTAAAGTAATTGATGTGTTACTTAATCTGTGAGTCTCTGAATCAAAATATGTTATTTAACTTAAAAACATGTGCTAACACAAATTAACCAAGGTTTATGAATTTCGCATTCAATGTGAAAGATGTTCATATCAACCGGCTTTTCTCTAAGAGAGGAAATGCTAAAATAAATACAAAAACTAATAGGATTTATTCACTGCTGAGATAAGCTCAAGGTTTATTAATAATGTAGAGGAGACAGACATTAGTATGTATTAGGAAGCATGATGCCCTTTATGTACTCGTTCATGGTGTAGTGACTGATGGAAGACCTCTTGAAGCCGCTTTGACCTCTGGAAAACCATCTGGCAGTTTTGGGATACCATAACCCCTTCAAAGGCTTAGACTTGAGTGACCATGGTGAATAGATCTCCTCATTTGCTTGTGTTGACCACAAACTGTGAACAGGGTAAAAGTATTTTTGACTGTAAGAATGTTAGATTCTTTAATGCTGCATCATAATCTGAGTGCTTCTCACACCTGTATGTGTACTTGAGAGATTAATAAAAATATAAATCTTGATCTCAGATATCTACATATAAAATCCATGCCTCCCAAACAGCCAAGTGATCCTGCTGCTGCTGACTCAATATCTACACCTGTAGCAGCACCACCTGTCTTACCTGGCTCACAGAGTGACTGTAATGGGATTATAACGAATTATCTTTATTCTAAATTACACTTTATCTCGCAAATGTTCCCAGTGTGTTGCGCTGAATTCTGGGCTATACTTAATCTTGAAGAGGGTGTTCAAGCCAATGTAGTAATCAATAAAATTATAACCTGGAATTGAAAAAAGAGAAATTGGAAATAATTAAAGGAGTAAAATAGAATAGAAAAGTAGGTTACATATAGGTGATAAGAATAAATACTGTCTTGTGAATTTCAAAATGTATTCTAGATTACTTTGGAAAATGTGGGATTTATTGGTTCCTGTTTAAAAATGTTTGGAAATGTTTACCCTTACTTTTCACTGTTTCTTGTGCACACAAGTGAGTCTTTTTTTTTTTTTTTTTTTTGGGGGGTTTTCTCCGGTACCAGGAACCGAACTCACGACCTTGTGCTTGCCAGGCAGGCGCTTTGCCGCTGAGCTAAATCCCCAGCCCTCTTGTGCACACAAGTGAGCCCCTTGCCTGGGCTCCCTTACACGAAGTTGTGGCAATGCGGCTGTGTTGTAGCCACTATGGAGTGTGACACGATGTTGCATACTGTTTTTATTCTTGGTCCATTGATATTTCCACGTGAGGTTTTCCAAGGCCTTATTCCTTATTTTGGCTCTTACGATATCCAGAGTGATTTAGAAGACAAATTTAGATAAAGGCAAAGTGAGTCTCCATACACCTGATTCTCACCCACCTAGAAGCAACTTTAGCTTTATATAGCAGCATAAAATGTTATTTGAGGAGACGTTTTATTCCAGCGATTGCTGTTCTAGCATAAACAATCTGTTTGAACATTTTGAACAAAAATATGTAGTAAGATAACTGCTCTCAGCTCTCTCACACTTTCTCATTTCTTTAAAATGAAATCTCAGGTACTTGCTATAGGTCAAAAAGGGCCAAGGGAGGAGAGAAGAACTCTGACTTCATCGTATACTCACCCCCATCTCTGCTCAGTGGGGACTAGTTGTACTGTCTTGCTTATTCGTTTTTGTTTTTGTTATTGTTTTTGTTTTTGTTTTAACATACTATGACACACTATGTCTTTCCAGGGCATTTTCTCCACGACATTATTTGCCTGGAATTTCCATGGATCATGATTGTGTTCTGCTTGTTTTGTACCCAGGTGTGTATCTCATGGTATGAAGGCCATTATGCCTTCATTCTTCTTACCACCACATACATGCAGACACGTTATCTGCATGGAAGTTCTTTTCTCAAGCTCTTCTCTCAGCAGAACCTAAATTAAGGCACATTCTACTATTTCAGCTTTTATCCTTGACTTGGTGACATACTTTTGGGTCTAGGTATGGAAATGTTTATTTTTGTTGTGATTTACTAGGCTTTTGGACCTATGTACTTATGGGTATCATCAGTTGTGGAAAATAATCAGCAAATATCTCTTCACATTGGTGTCTTTCCTTACTTTCTTCTCAAGAGCCAAATGGAATTGTTGTCTTTCACCCCACCATTTAGAATTCTTTATTCATCTGTAATATTTTTAATTGCATTATACTTTTCTTCATTCAGAATTAATTCCTTTGCTATATGACAGGTTTTAAATTTTATTTTATTAGCAAATATTGTAGTCCATGAGGTTTGTATTCATTTGAGGGAGAAGGTACCTGTACTTAAATGTACCTGTACACCTTGATTCTTTTTTTATTACCCTTCTACGTTCCCACCTCCATCCCTTCCTCTGTCTCTAGATCTCCTTGGCTCATTTTCATTATGATGATGGTGATGGTTATGGTGGTTGTGGTGATGGTGGTGGTTGTGGTGGTGGTGGTGTTGTTGGTGGTGATGGTGATGCTGATGGTGATGGTGGTGATGGTGATGGTGATGGTGGTGGTGGTGGTGGTGATGGTGGTGGTGGTGGTGATGGTGGTGATGACTGATTCATGTTTATGATGTATAATGCCTCCATTCCTTGTGGGTATGTGATACATGTACATGACACATCTGAAATCTTTTTACTTCCTCTTGCCCTCTCCCAATCCCTCCCCTTCATTCTCTTGGGCTCCTTCCCATTAACAAAAGATCTGTCCCTCTTTCTCCTTCTATCAAATGCATTAGTTTTAAGTTTCCACCTTTGCCTTTGTCTCATCCACTCTCTAATGCATCTACTAAGTCCTTATTTCAGTGATTGTTTTCTTTACTTCTAAAAGGTTCAATTGATTCTCTTTCAAGCACATTGGCTTTTTGATATCACTTTCTCCTTAATCCTACTTTTGATGTGTATCTCCTATGGTATTGAATATATTAAAAGCACACATTTTGTGTTTTTGTGTGTAATTATAAATAATATCTGCACAAATAGATCTGGCCATTGTGTTTGACTACTTTCAGCCTTACTGGCTAGTTTCCTTATGTGCTTTATAATTGTGGATAATAGTGGTAAATTCCCAAAATATTTTCTAGGCAAGACATGTTGGCTCACATTCAATGCACATTTCCTAAGGCAGCACGTCGGTTACTTTTGCCAGATCATTACTAACTGCTAGCTCGTTCACTTTCCTGCTCTTAATGAATTATGGCTCTAAACTCACAGGAATTAGAAACATTAACAGGAAATTTTTTGTTACTTTTTGCTTCCATCCAGTATTGAGATCAAAATAAGCAAGTCTTCTACTTTGGGGCATCTTTTCCTATTATTCATCCATGCAGGAGGTGATATTTTTCTGTATTTTTGAATACTCAAGTTTTATGGAGATATGATGGATTTAAAATCCCACCATGCAAAGAGTACATACTTGGTGTTCTGTTCTCACACCCGAAGCCTTTGTTGATTGGCAAATGATCTTAGGCAATACTGGGGTCAGAACTTACTTATTAATTGAGGAGTTTCTTACTGTTTTCTATCTTTCCCACAACTTCAAAGGTGCATTTATATCTTTTGTTTTTACATTTTCTGTATAACTTCATTATGCCCTGACTTTGAATGGCTTCTCCATGTATGTAGTTCAGTCTATTGCCGGAGATGTCTAGTTCTTAGACTTATATTTTAGTATACATATAAAACATTATTCTCCATAATCTTATGATCCTATGACCTATAGAATACAGTATTTATCTCTCACTATTGCTGAGGATGGCTGTGGTAAGTTTGGGGGAGCTCTGATTCTCACTTTGAGCACTGCTTCCTGGCTCCAGTGCAGATCCCTCAGCCTGCTAGCACAGATCCTTCATCCCACTGGCGCAGACTTTCTAGCTTCCACACTGGCCTTTGGGCCTTCCCAGCACAGATCCATGAAATAGGCCTGCGTGAGACATTGTCATGGGCTCTGGGCCTCCAGTTGGATTCATAGGAGGCATTGTTATGGGCTCTAGGTCTTCAGCTGGCTTCGTGCAGGACATTACCACGGGATCCAGGCCCTCAGCTAGATTATTTGGTCTTTAGTGTGTGGACAGATCTCCCGCACTCTCTTTACATATGATTCTTTGGGTGGCTATTATAAATAATCTTATGAAATATGTGCCCTGTATTTTACTGTTCTCTTAGCAAAAACCCCAAACCACAACAGAATTGGTACCAGGAGAGTGGGGTTGTTGTTGTGATGTTACCTGGCCATACAGCTTAAGAGCCTTTGGAAGTGATATGGAAAAGTTTCCAGAGACAGCACAAGAGGCAGCCCCTGTGTGGTGTAAACTATATTGGAGACTCCAATTGGAGCCTGGAAAATCAGACTACTAAGGAAATGCCGCTGGTTAAGATGAAGCTCAGGAGTCTTCAGTTGAGAACTGCATTGGCTGCTGGATCCCAGGTAATAAATTGTGCTTTGGCAGAAATTTTGTCTGCATTTTGCTTGTGTTTAAAGATATTGCCTGGCTGGAGAAAGAAAAATTTCAATGCAGTCTACTACGTGATGGTGGCATGGTTACTGTTGAGCACTTTTGGCCAGATGCATTTGAAATTAAGAGCAAAGAGCCAATAGAAGGATATGAAACATCTGGCCAGAGAGGTGGCTCTGATGGCGCTTTGGGTTGCAAGGATGAAATAAAGGAGAACATTGTTGTTAAGTACAGGGCAGTGAAAAAATGTACTGAAGCCTTTTACCTGAAGATCAAAGTGCATTTAAATTGCAGGAAATCCCTGTTTTTCAGTCTTAACATGCCTTGCTAAAAGTAAATGGAGAGGGGCTGGGATTGTAATATTTCTTTTAATATGATTTAAATGTTTTTAGATATATGATTGCAATCAGGTTAATTATTCAAAGTAGTGTGTTTTAACCTTGAATTTTAAATATTTTAATATTTTGCTTTTGGTGTGGGAATGAGTGTGAAAAAAAATGTACACATGTAATTGTTATATTAAGGTAAATCTGAATAGACCAAGGCATGTCAACTTCCACAAATCCACCACTAGAGACTATGGATTAAAGAAATGTGTATGCCTATCAAGTTTACCAGGGATGGATTGTGGTGGGTTGACACTTGGTGGTCAACTTGTAACACCCAGCTCAACTGAAAAGTGTGGTGCTGGGTGTGGGAGCCCACCTGAGGACTGTTGCCAGCAGCATAAGAGGCAGAAGTGGAGAAGAAGGAAAGAGGCTATTGGGAGCTGAGAAGCTGTTGGGTGCTGTTAGAAGCTATAAGCAGCTGGCATGAGGAGCTTGTCATGCTGGCTTTCCTGATGAACTCGGTTGTTCTCATCATTCAAGGCACTCAGGGCCCTGTTGTTGCTGAGAATGGCTACAGTTCACTTTGGGGGAGCTGTGGTCCTCACTTTGATCATCACTTCCTGGCTCCAGAGGGGAAGATGGTACACTGCTCAGTCTCCTGGAGAAGCCTTGGCAAAGCTTATGTTGGCTTTCCTGATGGGAACTTGGCTGCCATTCTTCAGAGGAGCTCTAGTTTTTGCCTTCTGCTTGGAAGTCATCACCTAGCTTCTAGGGCAGACTCTTTGACTTCTGGCTTGGATCCTTCAGCCTTCCAGTGTAGACTCACCAGCCTTCCACTGAAGACCCATCAGCCTCCTGATACGGACTTAGATGGAACGCTGCAGTGGACTTCAGACCTTTGCATCCTTTGGTCTTCAGTGTGCAGACACCCTCTGCACACTTCCTCATCCAACTCTGGTTGATTGTCATAAGCCACTCTTGTAATTTCTTGTACATTTGTATATCTTGTGTTATATCTGTTTCTCTAGTAAACCCTGACTGATACATATGGTAACAAAACCCAGGCAATTCATCTTCCATTTTACTTCAGATTTGCACAAATTTATGTTCTCTTTTCCATAACTGATCTTGTCCCTTCTACTTGCAGCTTATGTTTTATCTATTATTTAATTTTAATTTTATTTTTAATGGTATGAGGAATCAAACTCATGACCTCACACTTGCCAGGCAGGTGCTGTGCCACTGAGCTATATCCTTGGCCCTGCAGTTTATGGTTTAAAGACCTGGCTTTGGAATCACTCAACCTGACACCCTCTATATTTATCATAGATAAGTATTGTTTCCTTTCACGTCCATTCAGTTATAGGTCCTATCATTTTATCACTCATTCTTATTTATGTTGAACCTTCAGATTCAGGGATTGCACCATTTTAAACTCTAACAGAATTGTATGTCATACACTAGTACAGGAGTGATTCTTATATCTTATTTTTAATGAATAAACCTTCACTTCTACATATGTGTTAGTGCAAATAAAACTCTCTAGTACAGAGATGGTATTTCACAATTTTTTAAAGAGCAGAATATATTTATTGAGGGAAAGAAAGCTTCTATCCAAGAAAGGGACAGAAAGGGGCCCGAGTGGGTTGCCTAATATTTCACAATTTTTTAATGATAAGTTTTAGATTCAAAAAAAGGCTGACATTTCATTTTAAAGGCTCCTCACTTAGTCTGGAATAGAATAAGTTTGACCGAACTTCCACCTAACTGTAAAGTTTATGATATTTCTATTTGACCAGGGCTTCTGTTAGCAATCGCAAGTCACAGGGAAAGATCAAAGTTGAAGCCTACCTATATGTGATCATTAAAGTGTTAAAAAATTCATCCTGGCATTCTATTTTGACAAGTATATATTGAAAATGACCCCCAAAGCCTGGTCACACTTAGAGATTTCCAAATCCTCAGTGATTTCTGAAAGATGGTGGCAGGCTAGGGAGAACCACTTGCCTAGTATCTGACTGATATTCTTTCTTCTTCTCTACCAACTTTGGCTCCATCTTTTACCCATAGCCAACCTTGGATCACATCCCAATGAACAGCCACGCTTTAGTGTATGCTGACGGCTTGTTCTACCTAGAACTAGGTAAGACCCGTGATTCCAGCTGGCTTGGAGCTGTGGAGTCCTAAGCAATCTAACCCAGGAAAGCTGGGAGAAAGGTAATTCTATTTTTTAGGTTTTTGAGGAATCTCCATACTGATTTTTGAAGCGGTTGTATTAGTTTAAATTACCATCAACAGCATAAGAGGGTTCTTTTCTCCCCACATCCTGTCTACTGATATATATTCTTCCTAATAACCATTCTGACTGGGCTGAGATGGAATCTCAAAGTACTTTGGTTTATATTTCTCTCATGGTTAAAGATATTAAACATTTTTCTTATATATATTGGCCATTTCTATTTCTTCTTTTGAGAATTGCCTATTCAGCCCATCTGCTCATTAAACTGAGTTATTTGCTTTTGAGGAGTTAATATTTTAAGTTCTTCACATATTGTTGAAGTAGTCCTGCATTAGAAGAGTGGGTAGCAAAGATTTCCTCACATTCTGTAGGTTGCCTTTCACTCTGCTGTTTCCTTTGTTGTGCAGACCTTTTAATTTGAATGTGTTCCCATTGTTTGATGCCTGCTATTATTTTGTACACCACTAGAATCCTATTTGAAAAGATTTTGCTTGTGCTGAAGAAACTTTTCTTCCTAAATCATCTTCAGTCCATTTTAAACTTCCTGATTTTGTATCTGTGTATTTGGATCTAGTTTAATTTCATTTTAGTACAAGGTGAGTGATAGGGATCCAGTTTCGGTCCTCTGCATGTGGGTATTCCGTATTCCCAGCAGCAGCAGTTAAAGAGGCTGTCTTACCCATAGTGTGGTTTGGCCTCTTTGAAAAAAATAGATGGCTCCAGATGCATGGGTTGTTTCTGTGTCTGCTGGTCCATTCCACTGGCCTTTTGTCAGTTTTTGTACCAGGATCATGATGTTTGTTACAATAGCTTTGTAGTATGATGGGAAATCTGGTACTGTGATATCTCCTGCCAGAATTGTTCTTTGCTCTCTGTATTGCTTTCCTTATGCTGAGCCTTTCCTGATTTCATAAAATTTTAGAACTTTTTTCAAGTTCCATGAAGAATGCTTTAGTATTTTGATAGGAATTGTATTAAATCTATAGATCAGTTTTGGTACTATGGCCATTTTAACAATATTCTTCCTATCCATGAACACTGGAAAGTTTTCTCTTTCCTAACATCTTTCATTTCTTCAATGTTCTGCAATCTTCACTGTAGAGGTTTTTCACCTACTTGATTTATTTGATTCTTAGATTATTTCTTTTGATGCTATTGTGAGTAGAATTATTTTCCTGATTTATTTCTCAGTTGATTAATTATTGATGCACAAGAATATTATTATCTTTTATTTCTTTTATTTTTTATCTTGCCACTTGGCTAAATTTGTATATCACATCAAAATATTTTGTGATTGAAACTAGGATGAGGGGAAGAAGAAAAAAAAGAAGGAAGGCAAAATATAGATAGATAGATAGATGATAGATCGATCGATAGATAGATAGATGTATATAGAAAAATAGCTGGGATAACTGTACTACTGATGTCTGATGGTATCTTGAGAGGAACATTTAATGCTTAAAATTTTTTATATTCCGACTAATTTTGCATGCTTGTATCTGGTAATCTGAGCAACTGATTTGAAGATAACAATATGCAATGGAACAACCATTGGTAAATTCCTACCATCTTGTCTAGTGAAACTCTGTATCATCTCTAATGTTTTATTTAATAATTTTTTTATTCTTTTTAATGGTTGAACAATCTTCCATTCTTACATTTGGTAATCTGAGCAATGTAGTTGAAGACAATAATATGTAATATAGCAACCACTGTTAATTCCTATCATTTTGTTTATGTCTGTGATGTTGGTATGTTACTATTGTTCTTTTTTTTATTACTCTCTTTAAAATAAAAAAAAAATAAAAAAGATCTATGGTTGAGATTTTTCTTCTTTTGGTATTCTGCATAAACAATCATAACATCCACAAATAGGGATAATTTAAATTGTTTGATTTCTGTTGTTATACCTTTTGTTTATTTATCTTGGCTGATTCCTGTGGAAGAGATTCAAATATCACATTGAACAGGAAATGTAAATTTGGACTTTCATGTCTTGTTCCTCATTTTACAGGAAATTATTTCAATTTTTTCTCATTTCCGTATGCTATTGGCTTTGGGTTTGAAATATATAGCTCTTATCAATTTGAGGAAAGGTCCTTCTAGATCTATTTCTTTAAGGTTTTTATCATGAAGGAATATTAGGTTTTGTGGATATATTTTCTGTATCCATAGAGACGATCACATGATACTTATCTTTGATTCCATTTAAGTGTGTAGCAAATTTATTGATTTACAGGTGTTGACCCATCCCTGAATACTGCAGATGAAACAAAATTCAAGGTGTGTGATCTCTTTAATGTGCTGTTGAATGCTGTTTGTAAGAATTTATTGAGGATTTTTGTGTCTATGTTCTTTAATGATATTTGCCTGTAGTTGCCTTCTTTGTTGAACATTTATCCTCCTTTGGAATCAGGTTAATGTTAGCTTTATAGAATAAATTGGGAATTATTCCTTACCTTCCTATACATAAAAATGTTTGAGGAGTATTGACTTTGGTCTTATCTGAAGTTCTAGTAAAATTTAGCAGTAAATCTATTGAGTCCCTTAGTTGGTAGAGTGTTTATTACTGTATTGACTTCATTGTTTAAAATAAATATATTTACATTTTATATATATCTTTTTGGTTCAATTTTATACGTCATATATGTCTAGAAATTTATCCATTTCTTATAGATTCTTGGATTTATTGGATAGTCAGTTTTCAAAATAATTTCTGTTCATTCTCTTGATTTTAATGGTGTGGTTTCAATTTCATTTTCTGGATTTCAATTTTATTAATTTAGGATTCTTCTCTCTTTTTTGGGGGGTTTTTTTTGGTTTTTTTGGTTTTTCTCCGGTACCGGGAACCGAACTCACGACCTTGCGCTTGCAAGGCAGGCGCTTTGCCGCTGAGCTAAATCCCCAGCCCCTCTTCTCTCTTTCTTTTGGTAAGTTTTGCTTAGGGTTTATCAAACTTGTTTATGTTTTCAAAGAACTAATTCTGTTTCACTGATCTTTTGTGTTGTTCTTTTAGTCTTAATTTCATTATTTTCTGCACTGATCTTTAGTACTTCCTTCCAATCTTTTTGGGTCTGTTTTCGATTTTCTAGGACCTTGAGCTGCATAGTTATTAGAGATTGCTCTGTTTTTCTAGTGTAGATGCTCAAAGCTGTAAACTTCTTTCTTAGAACTCGTTTCCTTGTCTTCTGCAGATTCTGATATCTTTGTTTCCATTATTGTTTGAGTCTAGGAATTTTTACATTGTTTCCATGATTGACTCAATGATCCACTGACTGTTCAAGAAACTGTTATCTAACGTCTATGTGCTTGTGCAGTTTCTTTGGTTTATTTTTGTTCATTCCACTGAGTTGATTGGAGGCATGAGTCTATATAAATTCTATGTATTGAGACCTGCTTTATGGCCTAAAATGTGGTCTACTAGAGAAAGTTCTGTGGTCTCCTATAAAAGAAAAATGCAGTCTGTTGTTGTTGGATTGAACACTTTGTAGAAGTATGTTATACTTCAACTTCTGATGTTTCATTGTTGATTTTCTGCCTATTTGTAAAAGTGAGTAACTGAAATCCCCCTCCCATGATGGAGTTGAGATCTATCTGTTCTTTTATGTTGGGTAGTGCTTGTTTTATGAAACTGAGTATGCATAAATATTTACACTCATTTCTTCTTGGTGAATTGTTTTGTTTTCCAATAGATGATGAGTGGCCTGTTTGTCTATTCTGATTAATTTTAGTTTGAATTCCACTTTGTCAGATTAAGTATAATTATTATGCTTGTTTTCAGGTTCCAGCTACTTGGAGTAGCATTTTCTATCCTTTTCCTTTTAGTCTTTGCATGACTTTGCAGATATAATATTTTTCTTTTCTTTTAGACACAATATGGATGGCTCTTGTTTCTTTATTTTTTTATATAATCTGCAAGCCTATGTTTTTTAACTGGAAAATTCAGGCCATTTACAAGTGTTATCACTGAAATATGCTTACTATTTTCTGTCATTTTATTCATTTCATAGTGTTTGAGTCATTTGCTTTTTTTTTACTTGTCTATTCTCCTAATGAGTTTTATTTTTCCCCTTGATCTGTGATCTCACTGCTCTCTTCTTCATTTCTGTTTAGAATTTTAAATGTCTTCTGCAATTCTGGCTTGTGTGGTCATGAATTTCCTGTTTATATTTATTATGAAAGATCATTTAATTCTCCCTTGATTTTAAAGAATATTTTTTCAGGATACAGTAATGTGCGTTGGCAATTATTTTCTAATAGGGCTTGAGATGCATTTTTCCAAGACCTTCTGGCCCTTAAGGTTTCTGTTAAGGTGTCTGCTATTATTTTGGTGGGTTTTCCCTTATAAGTGATTTCACATTTCTAACAGCTTTCAATATTCGTTTTTTCTTCTGAATTTTTTGGGATCTTGAGTATGATTTGCCATGGAGAAGTCTTTTTCTCCTCACATCCGCTTGGAATTCTAAATGTCTCCTTTATTGGGATATCCTTCATATTTCCCTGATGTGGGCAATTTTCTGCAACAATTGCAATGAATAATATACTCTGCAAAGTAGGCTGTATTAACTCAACATCTTGTAATTCAGTGTGTACCTATTGTGTGCATGTGCATGTGTGTGCTTTGAAGTTCTACACTATTTTTTCATCTGAAGAAATAATTACCTCCTTTAGTCTTTACTAACTAATGTTTCAATGCATTTGTTTTTCAATTCTTTGCTCCAGAAGTGCTCTGGAGCTCCTCCTTTGTACTTACTCCCAGGTTCCCATAAACCACTCCCCACCACAGATGTGTATCACAGTGGATGCCCTATTGGGAGTTGATGGTAGAAAATTCCCATCGTGTCATTTCATTGAGGTTACTCAGACTAGAAACTTATATAGTAACTGTAGCAGCCATCCTTACTGTTTGCATCTGAAGTCTTTTTCAAAATATTCTCTTTATCCTTAAGCTACTTTGGAATGAGACAAAGTAGGACAGAGCGCTATTTACTTTGGTATCAATGTGTAATGGTGAAATGTAGAAGGAAAAAAGGGCCACAGTGTTTATTGTGATAGTGATATGATCATATACCATTTACTATTCAAGACATCACGAGGTCATTTAAATATTTTAAATAAGAATATATTTCTTAGCACTGAAGCTGAATCAATGGTATAAAACCTCTTGTATTTGTGTCTTCCATTGCAGAAGATCTTTAGAAAGCTGGCTTTCCTTACAGCTTTTTCTATAACCTCTCCTGATTTAGAACCTTTTGCTTCTCTTTGCTAAGATATAATCATTAAAAGAAAATGCTTGTTTACTCTATTGAAGGAAATGACCTTCACTATATCTGTATCCCTTTCTATATGGTTTCCCTAAACTATCCATCACAGTCTTCATAAAACCGTTGAATAAATCAGTACTAGCAGAGCTACAACTCTGCACCTCATTTTTCTAAACATACAAAAGCAAAGATAGTTTCTTTTTCTGGGCTTGTAAGTCAAAGATTAGGCAGTTTCACTGTTCAGTTTGGCAGCTTGAACATCTGGCTTCAGGACATTTCAATATATCTACTGAAGTAAATTATTCAAAGATAGTAGGATACTGTTTCATCTGGTTATCACAAATATATCTTGCTGTCTTTAAAAATACATTATTGTGTCTTCAAGAATATATAGAAAGCCGTATGTGGGGAGAATGTCGGATCCCAGGAGCTATGACCTAATTTTTGCATGAATATGGAGTATTTCCAGTTTTTATTTTTTTTCCAGTTTTTATTAACATTGCTCACATATAAAATTAAGTGTCTCAAGAATAAGTGGGATCTGAGGAGTTCATTTATTTTTTCTTAGCTGTGAAGAACAGAACACTATTTATCCTCCTTGGTGTAAGTTAAACCACATGAGTGATTTGAATGTAAACATTACAGAACTCTTCTTTAATATGAATTTTAGTGGGTAATTTCAAGAACAGATTGTGATCATCACTGGCTTCAGAACCATGTTATTACAAGCGAGAGTGAGTGGTGAGGAATCATCTGGCTTCCTGTGAGCTTCTTCATTTCGCCCTATATTTGATTTCAAATGTCTTTGCCTTACAGATTATGAAACTGAAAGCTATGTTCATTCTTTTATTCATTTGTGTATTCCTTCATTTTTTAAGTCCTGCTGATAGTGAGAATAAATCAGCCATCCGCTCACTTGGAGCCTCCATTCTAAGAGGTGGCACATGAGTAAACACTTCAGTAAGTAGACATGAAGCATAATTTTAACCAGATTTTAATGGTTTTAAGATGAAAACTAGAATGGTAATTTGATAAACGTGTGAGGGATTAGGAAGAAATAGGCGAGAAGACCTCCATAAAACAGGTTTTTGAAGATATCTAAAACTTTGACTTGGGAAAATACTGTCATTTTTCCTATCAATAAGAACACATAATTTTCTTATTAACAATCACGCATAAAATAACAGTTCCTCCACAACCTTTCTACAGCAGTTGTGAACCCTAGATGCAGATGACTGTCAATGGAAAAGTAGTGCATAGTCACTGTTATTTTATTAGTGACCAGTATAACTGGTCTCCTAGTTCTCTTTTTCTCTTGAATGTTTTTATTTTATTAGCACATATTTGCAACCTATGCGGTTTAGAATCTTGGGAAGTGGTGATACGTACATAGCACAGCTTGTTTCTTTTATCCCCTTCTCCTTTCTACCCTTCCCCTATCGCATTCCCCTCCTCCACTTCTCTCATCCCAGTTTCCACTCTTGTTGATATGATTAATGTTTTCTCATAAGATGCCATATAATGTTTACATTAATTAATGCTATTAAGTTTCTGGACATGGTATATCATTATTCTACTTTTTTACCCTTCCCCTCTCTGTGCTTCAAGCTTTTCCACTTGAACCACTTCTCTCTTTCAGGAGATCTATATCCTTGTCCTATTCTATCCATCCTTATTATTCTCTTTGATTTTACTTTGCCTCATTCAAATAAGCAGTATTACATGATATTTAAGCTGTGTACCTGGTTTATTTTACTCAGCATTTTATTTTCCAGATGCATCCATTTTTCAACAAATATCTCAAATATATCTTTTTTAAGCAGAATAGTATTCTGTTATGTACAAATACCACAATTACCCTATTCAGTCGTCTACTGGTTGGTATGTAGGATCTTTCCAGGATTTCGGTATTGTGTGTTGTGCTGTAATAAACATTAGTGTGTGTGTATCACTGTAGTATGATGTCTTAAACATTTGGGGAAGACATCTAGCAGGGGGACTGTTGGGTGATATGGAACTTCTAATTTCCAAAATGGTTCTACTAATTTACATTCTCACCAACAAAGGAGGGTTTCTTTTTCACCATAGCCTTGTCAGCATTTGTTATTGTCTGATTTCTTAATGATTGCCATCTGGAATAAGATGGGATCACTGCATTGTTTGAATTTGCATTTCACTAATGGACAGAGATGTTGAGAATTTTTTCATACATCTGTTGAATATTTGTATTTCTTCTTCTATGAAGTATCTGTTCCTTTATCTTGACAATTTCTTGACTGGATATTGAAATTTATTTTAGTTCTTTGTATAGTCTAGATGTTAGTCCTCTGTCTGAGGAGTAGCTGGCAATTATTTTCCCATTCTGTCAGATGTCTCTTCACTCTATTGATTGATTCTTTTGCTGTACAGAAGCTTTTTAGCTTGACATATTCCCACTTGTTGTTTCTTGCTGTTATTTCTTGAGCAATTAAAGTTTTGTTTAGATAATATTTTCCTACACCTATGTCTTCAAGGGTCTTACCTATTTTATTTTCCAGTAGAGTTAATGTTTCTGCTTTAATGTTTAATTCTTTTATCTGTTCTGATTTTGATTTAGTATATGGTGAGAGATAAGGGTGCAGTTTCAATCTTTTGCATACAGATAACCAATTTTCCCAGCACCACTGTTTGAATAGGCTGTCTTTCCTTGAACATATGCTCTCAGCACCTTTGTCAAAGATCAAATAGCTGAACATGTCTGAGGAAGTTCCTGTGTCCTCAATTCTGTTATCCTCCTTTACAAAAGGAGGATAATAATTGCCCATAACTTTTTTTTTATATTTTGGATTTCTTCTGGTTTCAAATGAAATTTAGGATTGCTTTTTATAGATCTGCAAATTACACTGTCAGTATTTTGACTGGGACTGGATTGAATGTGTATAACAGTTTTCAATGTATGGGAGGATGGCCATTTTGACAACACTGATTCTGCCTATCCAGGAACAGGAGACATTTTTCCATTTTGTAATGGAAAATGCTGCCTGTTGGTTTGTCATATATAGCTTTTATCTTATTAGGTATGGTCCTTCTATACCTGTTTTCCTCAGTGTTTTTATCATGAAGCATTGTTGGACTTTGTTGATAAACTTTTCTGCACCTATTGATATAACTGTATGTTTTCTTACCTTGGTTCTGTTTATGGGATGCACTGGATTTATTGACCTCCATACGTAGAACACCTTGTATCTCTGGGATGAAACCTACTTGATCATGATGTATGATCTTTTTGATAATATGATGCATTCTATTTGGTAATATCTTGCTGAGGACTTTTTCAACTATGTTCTTTAGAAGATTGGTCTATACTATGCTTTTTTAGTTGGGTCTTTATATGGGCTTGTGATCAGGGTGATACTAGCTTCTATCAGTGAATTTCAGAGTACTTCATCCTTTCCATTCTTTGAAGAGCTTGAGAAGTGTCGGTGATATAACATCCTTAAAGGTTTTGTAGAATTCGTCAGTGAGTTTATCAGATGCTGGGTTTTTTTTAGTTGGTAGATTCTTTATTACTGTGTCAATTTAATTTCTTATTATTGGATTATTAAGCATATTTATGTCTTCTTCAGTTATTTTTGATAGCCTGTATGTGTCTAAGAATTTGTCCATTTCTTCAGAATTTGCTAATTTAAGTATAATTTTTTGAAGTAGTATTTTTTGGATTTTGATGCCGTCTGTTCTGATGTTTCACCTTTTTCATTTCTCATTGCATTGATGTGACTCTACTCACTTTCACTTGTAATTCTGGTTAGGGACTTATCTATTTTATTTATTCTTTCAAAGAACCAGCTCTTCAATTTGCTGATTCTTTTCTACTTTTTTCAGTCTTAATTTCATTGATTTCCACTATCATCATTATCATTTCCCTCCTTAATTTTGCTTTGGGATTCGTTTGTGGTTGTTTCTCAAGTATCTTAAAATTTCTCATAAGGTTGCCTATGTGAGCTTGCTCGATTTTCCTAATGTGAGCATTAATTGCAATGAATTTTCCTCTTAGAAGTGTTTCCATAATATTCTTTTT
This sequence comes from Chinchilla lanigera, assembly GCF_000276665.1. Classification (NCBI taxonomy): domain Eukaryota; kingdom Metazoa; phylum Chordata; class Mammalia; order Rodentia; family Chinchillidae; genus Chinchilla; species Chinchilla lanigera. Next base: position 9,118,238 of record NW_004955451.1, read on the forward strand.
TGGTTTTTTTTTTTTTTATTTTTCTCTGGTACCGGGAACCGAACTCACGACCTTGCACTTGCCAGGCAGGTGCTTTTGCCGCTGAGCTAAATCCCCAGCCCCTTCCATAATATTCTAATAGTTTTGATGAGTTGTACCCTTATTGTCATTAATGTCCAGAAATTTTTTAAATGTATTTTTTATTCTTGTGTGTGACGTATTAGTTGCTTAGGATTATATTGTTAATTTTCCAGGAACGTATTTAATTTCTGAAATTTCTTTTGTCATTGATTTCTGTCTTTATTGAAGTGGTCTTATAGTGTGCATGAGGTAATTTCTATTCCTTTATACTTACTTAAGCAGGATTTGTGGACTAAGATGTGATCTATTTAAAAAAAAATACCACATGTTGCTGAAAAGAATGTATACTCTGTTGTACAGGGTTGAAATACTCTTGTGTATATCCAATGAGTCCGTATGTTCAGGGTGTGGGCCTCAGCTCTGAATTTCCCTCTTGTTTTTTTGGTAAGTTGATGTATCTCTTTATAAAATCTGGTGTTTAAGTCCCCTTAGTAATGTGATTGTGTTAATGTTTATTTGATCTTTTAATTTCAGGCATTTTTATTTTATAAAGATAGGTACTGCAGTATCCAATGCACATACATTTATCAATGTTGTATTTGCTTGTCAGATTGTTCCCTTAACTAGTGTGAGGTGAAATTCTTCCTCTCTTCTAATCGTGTTTAGCTTGAAGTTTACTATGTCTGATTTTAAAATTGTTACTCCTGCTTATGTTTGGGGTCATAGTGCATGAAATGTTGTTTTCAATTGTTTAGTTTTTAAGCTATTAAAACATTTTTATATCAGATGAGTTTCTTGAGTGCAACAGATGGTTGGATTCTGTTTTTTGATCCAGTGTGCGAGCCTGTGTCTTCTGACTGGAGAGTTGAAGCCATTAGTATTAAGGGATATTGCTGAGTGGTGCTGGTTACTTACTGTCATTCCCTCCTCTCTCTGTTGGTATATCTTTGGTTTTCCTTTTCCTGACGTTTTTATTTCTGTTTACCCATTAACCTCACTAGTTTCATCGGTGTTTTTAAATTGAATTGTATCCAATTCCTTGTTTCTGTTGAGAATATTCTTTTTTTTTTTTTTTTTTTTGGTTTTTCTCCAGTACCAGGAATTGAACTCACGTCCTTGCACTTGCCAGGTAGGCGCTGTGCCACTGAGCTAAATCCCCAGCCCCGAGAATATTCTTAAGTGTTTTCTTTAGAGCTGGATTAGCAGTCATATGTCTATTGAGCTGGTCTTTTTCTTGGAAATACCTTATTTCTCCATCTATTTTGAAGGATAAATTGCTGGGGAGGTTAATCTAGGTTGGAAGTTATTTGTTACTCTGAGTTCTGGGCTTTAGGGTTGGGGCTGTGAAGTCTGATGTGATTCTAATTGGTTTATCCTTACATGTGATTTTTCTTTTCTCTGGCTGCTTTTAAAATTTTGTGGGTTTTCTTTTTGTTTTTTTTCAGGTTTTTCTTTGGCTGGATATCTGATAATTCAATAAGGATATGCCTTGGTGAGCTTCTCTTTTCATCATAATTGTTTGGTGTTTAAGTGTCACTTATTTATATTTTAAACACTTTTCTTACATTTAGGAAATTTTCTTCCATTATTTCCACTAGCATATTAATGAATCCATCTGTGCTGTTCTCTACTTTTTCTCTCACTCCAGTTAGCCTTAGATTGGTCTTCTTGTTGTCATCTAGCTGCTAGGATTCTTCTCTACTTCTCTAAACTCTTTATTTTAAAGCACTATATTGTCCTCAGTATCAGACATTGCATCCTGCATTGGTAATTTCTGCAATGTATGAATTCTACAGTTTTTTTTTTTTTTTATTTCAGGCATTTTTACCTGACATCTTTTTGAGCATTCCATATCCTTGTTGTATCTGTCATTCAAATTTTGAGCTGTGTTAGTAAGCTTCTCCAGCTTTTCTATTTCCCCAGAACTCACCATGGGCATATTGAGTGAAATTTCTGTGAAATTTTGGTCCATTTCCTCAATGAACTCATCTATTTTTTTTCACATCTTCTGTGAACTTTTCATAGATTTCTGTTACTTGGTATTTATTTTCTCCTCCTTTTGTGATACCTTTTTCTGCCTTGAGAGATTTAAGTGGGTGTTTGGATATCTATTTTCTTATTTTCTCATTCTCCTATGTATAACTAGGTCTGTTTGCTTCTATATATCCTTTTTTAAAAATTATGTATTACCCCCTTTTTCCCCTCTTTTTTTGGAGACTAAGGAATTGAAAAGAATTTGTGGTTTAAACGGGGATTTTTAGTAGGATGTTGCCTCCCTTGAATAATTTTCAGCTTTCTATGTCCTATTGTAGCATTTATTCCTTCATTATTTACTTTAAGTGATTTAGATGCTCTCCTTATATTTTGTCTAAAGCATTATTTTTAATTATAACAGCATCCATAGATTCAATTTTACAGCACTTCCATATGATAGCTTTTGCAATCACATTTCCTGCCTTCATCTATTCTCTCTGCACAATACGATAGTTCATTACTTGTGGTGGTTCTGCAATGGGGTGGAAGAGGTGCAGTGGTTGTCAGAACTTGATGACAGGGAAGATAATATACTAGGTAAGATTTGAAAGATCCAGAAGCTTATGCTAGAAAGGATTGAGGAATAATATAAGAGAAGTTCAGAGTGACTGAGAAGGAGCTAAGTATGAGGAATTTAAAAACTTGGGAGGAGGAGTTTAAGTGTTTGGAAAAAGAATTAAAAAATTATGTTAATGCTGTCTTCAGTTGAAGTGAAGAAACTAGATAGCTGAGACAAGGCAGAGAGCCTAGACACCTATTAAATCAGAGCCAATGAAAGAACAAATACACAAATGTGACACCATAATAAATACAGGGACCCATAAAAGAACATAAGATAACCCCACATTCCTAAATAAATCAAGAAATATGCAAAAACTTAGACATATAAGATGTCCAATGGGAACACAGATTCAGTATTCCAATGAGACACTGTGTGGGGGATTCCTAAGTACCTTCTCTAACAGAGATTTTGAGCACTCTCACCTCAGTAACTCCTCTGATCCCTCCACTGTGTAGGAAAGCTAACCTAGACTCAGGCATTCTGCCAGGTTGCAGGCATTCTGACTCAGTCGAGTTCTTGGGTCAGAATCTCTTGCTGTCTCTCCCCCTCGGTGTAATGATTGATTCTGGAATACAGGCTCACTGACACAAAATTGTCCAGAGCCAGGAATATTCTTATGCAAAAATCAGGTATGGCTGTAAGAGTCCAACCCATTACAGTGGATCTATTAGAGCTAGTTTAAAGATAACATACCACAAGACGCTGTATTTGGTCTCCCTATAGCCTACAGAAGAAATCCATGGTTACAGTGTAAGCATTTTAACATCCCAAGTCTTAGCCCATGGTTATTGTGCACTAACTGTGTTAACTGTGTCTTCTGAAATGGTTAAAAATAGCATTCACCAGTAATTTATAGAATCAGTTGTTGGTTACTAGTTGGTAGCAGAGGGTGGAAGAAAAGAGAAAAAAAATTACATTCTCTGTTCTGTGGTATGGGAGGAGGAATGAGGGTGGGGCAAAGTATCCTGATAATGATAAGGGTATGTTATATATTTAGAACGGGATAACAAGGAAAGTGGTACAAAACTGATAGTGAGAACTAGGGGTGGGAGAAGATTCTATGACTGATGTAAATATTAGAGAAAAAGTTAAAGGAAGACAAATGAAAAGGGGAGAGGAAAGAAAACAACGGACAGTGAATAAGATACAGGAAGTGAGATGAAGTCACAGAAGCCAGATGAAGGGATATGGATGACAATAGGAAGAATACGAAGGGACAAAGGAGTAGTCCTTCACCCCCTATAAACTATATTGGGATTAAAAAGGCAGGAGGAAGCACCCATGTGCGGACATGCTCAGCCAAGAAAAAGGGGTAAAATAATGGAATACATTTGTGGGAGAAATGTACAGAAGGAAGAAATCGGCACAGAATAAAAAATTAAAAATTTAAAACTAGAAAATAAAATGAAAAGTAACACAATCTAATAAAGAATAATTAAATAAATTTTTCTATTGTTTTGTATCATGAGTATTTTCCTCAGTTTAGGATTAAGGAGCAGAAGAACTCAAGCTAGGATGTGTCTCTATTCATGCTGGAATATAAGGTAGCTGTCCATCCCCGGAACAGTGCTGGGTGTAGGGCTTTGCTGACGGTGAGGACATGGTGCCAATGTGAGTTTCCAGTCCTGTGTAACTCGGGCTGAACATGGCCTCTGAGCCCAGGATCCTGGTTTTTGTTCACCAGCCCTCAGTGGGATCCCACACTGCTCTCCAACTGCAGGCGGTCTCCTGTGACCTGTCCTTCCCTTACCCACTTGTGGAACTTGGCAGTATGCAGCAACCAAGGGGCAGATAGGCAGCACTTTCCCACACTGGAATCCCTGCCAGCTCTTGCTCCACGGTTATAGCTGCATATGGAGCTGCATATAGCTGTATGGAGGTCATTCACCAACTGCTGATTGTGGAAGGTTTTTCTGGAACCAGTGTCCTGCATTTCCCTGGCTGGTTCCAACTTTCGGTGATTCCTTTGGTAGCAGTTCTCCACTTCTCTGTGAGCAAAAATGTTGTTACTTCCACTTGGCCTCCCAGCTACCTGGCTGCACAGTCTCTCCTCCAAGGTATGATCTATTTCTTCTGTATCCCTTAATCCTATTTTATTCTCCTCTGTCAGGTCCCTCCGGGTTTACAAGTAGCCTCCACTCACTTCAATTCCTCTCCAAGTGACTGTTTTCCAGACTCTATACTTAGTCCTGGAGAAGCTGAGATTCCGGTACTCACTACTCCACCATTTTGGGGCTCCTTCTCCCCCCAGTTTTCTTGCTTTGATAATGTTTTTCTATTGTTTACATGTTTTCTTATACAGTCGTCTTTTATTTTCTCTTTCAATAACCCTTTCCTGCTTTCTGTTTCTCTCTCTCTCTCTCCTGTGCTGGTGAATGAATCTAGGAGCTTTACATTTGGCTACTTCCACAGCTTTCTTAATTTTGCATTCTGATATTGAGTCTTCTTAAGTCCTTACATTGCCAAGGGTAGGCTTGAACTTGCATTCTTCATGCTTCGGTGTTTCTGGGTACTGGGATCATAGTTGTGCCCTGTGGACACCTTGGTTTTAGCCACCATTCTCTTTCAGCTTTGTGACCAACTCCACTGCTTCACATACTGGATGATGGTGTGGAGAAGAAGGACAAGTATAGCTGCTAGATATTCATATGTCACTGAATTAATTGCCTTGATCAGTTAACTTATTGAGTCTGCACCTTCAACTACTGGGGAACATTCATTCATTCTTCATTCATTCGAGGCAATGATATCAGTGGATTATTTTTTCCAAGTATCTGATCTTGATGTCTATCGCTGAAGGACTCCTTAATATTTTTGATCTATTGATGTAATCATTCCTATTTTTCCTAGAATTTGATTTTTACTCTCATCTCATTAAATTTTAGGGATGAAGGAGTATAGGTATAGAAATACTTTCAAATCAGTGGCTCAGACCACCAGACACAAGCAAGCAAAATCGATCAGAACATAAAAATTTGTAATCATTAACTGTTCATTTCAATAGACCATCAGACATCAGCAATACAGTTTTCGCAGCTATTCATATATATACTCATATTTTGCATTCCTTCTTTCTTTTTTCTTCTTTCCCTCATCACAGTCATTCCTTCCTTTGAGCAGTTTCTTTCCCTTTCCTATCATCTATTGTATGTTTTGAGTTTTACCTATTCTTTCAGGTTCCTACACCAAGGAGACAATATGATGTTGAGCCATGTGGTTCTGATTTATTTCACTTATGAGTATGGTCTCTAGTTGCATCCATTTACCTACAAAAGCCTTGAGATTATCGTTTTTTAATAGCTGAGTAATACTCTATTCTATAAAAATACCACATCTTTTTTATCCATTCCTCCAGTGGATGGGCATCTGGGTTGTTTCTAAGATTTAGCTATAACAAATTGTGCTGCTATAAACATGGGTGCACATATATTGCTGCACTATGATGTCTTTAATTCTTCTGGGAAAATACCTAGAAGGGGAATAGCTGGGTTAAATGGGACTTCCAATCCTAGTTTTATGAGGAATCTCCAAATTGATTTCCACAGTGGTTTCACCAGTCTACACTCCCACCAGCAGTGGAGTAATGTTCCTTTCTTGAAGGTAACAATATATAATGGAATTACAGTGGTGAACTTCTACCATCTTGTCTAGTGAAACTCTGTATTATCTCTACTGTTTTACTGAAGAATTATTTTCTTATTCCCTATAATGGTTTGAACAATCTTTCATTCTCACATCTGGTAATCTGAGCAATGTAGTTGAGGATAGCGATATGTAATGTAACAACCACTGTTGATTCCTATTATTTGGCTTGAGACTGTATCACTTTGAATGTTCTTCCTTTGATTTGTTTATGTCTGTGATACTGGTATGCTGCTACTGTTCTATTTCTTTGTTTGTTTCTCATTTACCACTCGCTTTAAAATAAAAAATAAAAGTAAAAAAAGATGTAGAAATACACTTTAACATACTGATCCATTTTCACTCTAAATGAATGTTTTATTGAATAGACATATACGATGCAAAACATATATAAATTATAGGTGACCATAGTAATAAACACTCAAAGTGGACATGCTCATGTTAGCAACACCTGGATATGAGAATACTATTGACAGCACAGATGTCTGCACCTTTTCTCATTTATTATCTTCCTCAAGACACACACTGTCCTGGCTCCTGACATAACAAATTAACTTTGCTGATAATGAAGTTTTTTAAAAGGAGGGACATTTGCAATAAAACTCACTGTCTTAGCTTCTTTTGATCCATATATGCTGAAAGTACAATTTTTATTATTCATTATATCAATAATTACTTTTGCAAGGTATATGTTCACATATATTTAAATATATGTTCATATCCACGTTGAGATACTAGCTTTTATTTTTTCTATCTATTGCTAATGAACATTTGGATTATATCTAATTTTGTCATATGCAATTATGACCATCACTGAGAATCTCTTAGTAAGCACATGCATTTATGTGTCTTAGATACATACTTAAAAGTAAATTTTCTTCCATGTGAATGTTATTTTCAACTTTAGTAAATATTTGTGAGCAGTATGCCAAAATATCTATAGCAAATGTGTACTCCCTTCATCAATATATGAGACTGGCAAATTTTTGTTTGTTTGTTTGTTTGTTTTTCTGGTACAGGGAAACGAACTCATGACCTCGCACTTGCCAGGCAGGCGCTGTGCTGTTGAGCTAAATCCCCAGCCCCAAGATTGGCAAACATTTTACTTCCTTATTACTACTAGGTATTTTCTATCATGTTTCCTTTTGAGCTATGCTTATAAATAGGTAATAGCATTGAACTATTTTTCTCTTTGCATTAAATATAATTTGTCAATATAAATACAATAACACCAACTAGGAAGATTTACCTTAGACCACAATCCAAAATGATAACTCTACCTTTGTTATTTGAGTTTGTTCTTCCTTGATATTTAATGTAATTATTATATTTAAAGGTGTGTTGTCTCCAGATATTATCTTTACAAAGTATAAAATATTGGCCTTTTCCTTACTTTTCAAAATGTGCATATTGTTTTTTAAAAATCAAATTTAACAAGTTATTTGCATATCCTGGATATTTTATTTTAAACATGACATAAATTCCTCTGCTCATGGTATGACTTGTTTTAACATTCATTTTTTGTGTATTTTCATAGACAGAGACCTTAAATTTAGTGTATTGTTATATATCCTATATTTTTTTAATGAGTAGGGCTGTTTTTTGGTAAGTCACAAAAATATTTTCCATACTTCCTTCTAGAATATTTATGTGTTTATTTGAGTACATTTATGTTTTTAGCTTTTTACACTGAGTTTTATGGTTTATGAAAAATTAATTTTTGTTTGTGGAGTAAGGTAGTAGTCAGGAGTAAATTTTTTCCCATTAGGATCTCCAAGTGACACAAAATCCCTATTGAAAAGATGACATATATTATCAATTTCAGATTCATTTCTCTCATCAACTTGAGCAGCTTTTTTCAAAAATAAAAATTTCAACTTGACTAGCAAGAGAAAAACAGCCAATGAAATATTTTTGTTGCACTGTAAATAAGGATTACTTCTTTGTCTAAAATACATTGCTGATTAATTTACTTGAAGTAAAAATAGAGGCTGTATGAGTCAAATCATATTTAACAGTTTACCAGCTCAAAACATCTGTCATTTAAAGACAAAAACAGGAGCTTTAAAGGAATACCATTCATGAAACTTATTCTGAGTTGTCGTGAAAATATACATTTTTTCAGTGGATGTAAGTCATATAGTTCCTGAAATTGTAGTGTAAAATAAAGACTCTTTGATCAGAAAAAGCAATTCTTAACTATGCTTATAGTTATTTTGTTTAATAATTAAAGGAGTGTTTTTTCTAAATATAATACTTTACAGTTACACGTTTTCTTTTTTCTTTTTTTTTTGGTTTTTCTCCGGTACCGGAAACCGAAGTCACGACCTTGCACTTGCCAGGCAGGCACTTTGCCGCTGAGCTAAATCCCCAGCCCCTAAAATTACACATTTTCTAGAATTGAATATAATACACAGATATTAACTAACCACTAATGAACAATAAAAAGAATTTTCATATAGGTATATTCATAAAAGTATTTTCTTATATATATTTCTCTCTATATATATATGTATACACACATACACATATATATGAAGCATTCTCTGAATAATTGTGGTTACATATCATAAAACTATTATTTAATGTATAATTACACATTATATCATTTCACGGGTGTACACAGTTACTACCTAGGACTCTGAGGTCGAGTTTTATTTCCTACTCCCCAGAATCTGTATGACATTCTAGCCCACAAGTTCCAAGGTCTAGATATTTCTGGTCATTTCTGATCTAGAATTCTCTTTGCAAGCACTCTGCTCATCTTGAATATGCTTGGTAGTACCTTCTGCCATCTTACCCTGACACATGATGCTACTACTTTCTTTCAACAGTACACTCTGGATGCCTACAGATCATTTTTATATTGGATATAAAGATGCTCAATTCTTTCTTTTTAGTTTTCTTCTCTACCATCTGTTTCAAAGTGCAAAGCTTCTATATTTTGCTCTTAGGGCATTGCTCTAACTCTGTATGATTGGAATATACTCCATCTGTCTTATTGAAAGTATGCTTAGCAATCTGCAGTGAGAATGGAAACTATGTTAGGGAAAATAATCTCTTCCTAGTTAGGCCCTATACAATATGGAACTTCTGGCTAATGGTCACTATTCAGAGGAATTATTGAATATATGTTATACCAACATTGCATTGGTACTATTGGCATCAAGTGGAAAATCACAGTTTAAGTAAGTAGATGTTTTAATCTACAAATCAGCTTTATCATTTTATGTTTTGGTACCAGGAATTAAACTCATGACCTCGTGCTGGTGAGGCAGGTACTGAGCTCCATCTACTGCACAAACACTGTGAACAACTTAAATCTGTTCTTATATCTTCCTTCATATATTCAAGAATAAATTGGCCTTTCTACCAATATTTATTTCTTCCCCTCTTCTGGGAATGCATTATGAAACCAAATGAATATGTACTTTGAAATCAGAAGACATGGTTTTCTTTCTCCATTCCATTCAACATTAAACAAATGATTTTATATTAGTAAAGTCTTAGTTGTTTTGTCTGGCCTGTATTATCCTTAAAATTAGTTTGTCAGAGTATACACCTAGATTGTAGATGAAGGCTGTCTTAGTTAGTTTTCTTGTTGATAAGGCAAAATAGCTGACACCTAAACTTAAAAGGAGAAAGGTTTATTTAGCACATAGTTTGTAGAGGTTTTAGTCCATATTTGGCTGGATCCAAGGCAGGGTTTCATGTGGCAGAGGGACAGCAGTTCATGACATCATAAGACAGTAAAAGCAACCAAAGGGAACTAGTTCATAGTGACCAGAGGGTACAAAGCAACAAAGACCTTAACAGGTTTTCTATCATCTTTTATACTTGATCTCTGACACCAAGATTAGTGTTTTGCCAAACCAATCTGTAGATGCATTTAGTAATCACATACACTTAGTTCCACCATTGCACAATGAGTCAGTTACACACTATGTATCCAGCCAGCTCTGAGAAATCACCCCCCAAAACAGTGTGAGGCTTTGGGGTGGGACATCTAGACACAAGCTATAACATTCTGTCCCCAAGAGCTCATGTATATACCTTTCTGCAAAAATCATTTAGTACATCTCCAAGAGTTGCTAAAGTCCTATTAGTTTCGGCATTGCTGAAAAATCCAAGTCCAAAGTCTCCTTTGAGATTTAAGGCAATTCTTAGATGTGAGCCTCTATAAAAATGAAAAGTTAAACACTTCCAACATACAAAGGCACAAGATAAACATTGTCATTCTAGAAGGTACAAATAGGGGGATAAGAAGGAATGAGACAAAAGTGAGCCCCAAATCCAGCACGGCAAACATTGACTCCTATAGTTCCCTATGCAGCATCTGAGATAATCTGTGGCAAAATATGAACTCCAAAGGCTTTGAATGGCCTCGCTCCTATGGCACTCGCTGTGGTTGTAGCTTCCATAGCCTCTCTTTTGCACCTGCTCTGCTCTCTCCTCAGTTTTCCTCAGACGACCCATGTTCCTGGCTTCTCCAAACTTCTGGGGCCTCTATTGCACCTTTGGCTTCAGACTCACAGCTTCACACACCAACCTCTCAGGGGCACAATGAATGCCTGGTTTCCCAGGCTTTCTTCTGAAATCTGAGTGAAAATCTTCCTTTCCCCACAATTCTGGTATTCTGCATGCACCTAAAACCAGCACTATGTGGATAATGCCAAGGTCTGGGATATAACTCAGTGGCATAAGCACCTGCTTGGCAAGCACAAGGTCCTGAGTTTGATTCCCGGTACCACAAAAACAATAAAACAACAACAAAAAAATCTGACTCCAAGGTCTGTAGCCAGGCTTCCCTCTCTCTTGGCTGTAGGGGTCAAGTGCCTGGATCACTAAGCACTCTGAATCCAATTCTGAGGAATAAATCTAGGCTGCTGCCATTCTGGAATATGGTGCTCTGCAGCTTTCTTCTGAAAACAGTTTTTCACTTTTGCAATTTGCAGGCTGCAAAGGATGAAGTCCTGCGGCTTAGTATGATGCCCTCAGGCTATCTTTTCTAGTCTCCTGTTCCTTCTCAGCAATCAAGATCTCTGCTCTGCTTTATCTTTGTGGTCCTCAGCTTTACTCGAGCTTCCTTTCTGGCCAAACACACAATGTTTTAATGGCTCTTTGCTCTTGATGCTCAACACAGATGTGGCTAAAAACCCCCAACAGAAGCCATGCCATTGCCTCAACATTTGATTGCCTTGAAATTTCTTCTGCAAGATTAATTAGTCTGCCACCCTTAATCTTAGTCTCAGACAAAGTCTCTGGAAAGGAGAAAAATTCAGGCAAACTTTCTGCCACACCATAAAACACATAGCCTGGACTCCAAGAGCCAGTGCAGTCCTTCTTCCAAGCAGAAACCTCTCAAGACTCATATTTACCAGCAGGAACTCTATCAACCTTCTAGTCTTCTGAGGTCTGGCCAGAATATCCATACAGTGCAGCCTAAGGTGTTCCAGCTGTGCTTTTTTTATCTGGTATCTCCTAACTTTTCCAAACACTACCCACAAGCCATTCCCAGAGGCTCTGAAACTACATGGTAAGGTATACACAGCAGTGACTTCACTTCTTTGGTACCAAATTCTTAATTACTTTTCTCATTTATGAGACAAAATATCTAATGCCCCAATTTAAGAAGAAAAGGTTTATTTAGCTCACAGTTTATAGAAGTTTTAGTCCATAATTGGCTGGTTTCAAGGTAGGGTGGCTTGGTAGAGGGGCATCAGAGAGGAGAAACAGTTCTTGATGGCAGAAGACAGTAAAAACAAGCAAGGGAAGGGGGAAACAAGGTTCTTTTTGTGCCTTATATTGTATCCAGTCTACCCAGATTAGGGCGGTGCAAATCCAGTCACTGGATCCAGCAGTCACTCACCCTTAATCCCAACACCCTTAATCCTAGCATTACAATGAATCAATTACACACTGCAAATCCAGCCACCTCTGAAAAAGCTCCACCCCTGATCATATGAGGTTTTGGGGGCTTATCTAAATAAAAGCTATAATAAAGGCTAAGTGAAAACACATGCAGATTGACTGACAGAGTTCCTAGTATAATACACAGAAGGAGAATACATGTAGTTCTTACTCCTTTTTATTTTTACTTGATATTCCAAATTTAACTTTTTAGTTTTAGAATATTAAAAGAATCCATTGAGGTTTGAGTATCAAACAAATAGCCTTAATTTCTTCTCTTCTCATTCAGATGAGACAAATAATAATCCTAAAATGGTCTCAAAGGAAGAATAAGCTGCTAAACCTGGCTAATGTAAGATGGGTTGCATATTTCAGATTTGAATTGAATTTTTAATATTTGCATATACATAATGAATGAAATTATTATTATTTACCTTATGTACTCTCAAATGTTAATTTTTAAAAATTGTTGAACTTTGTTTAGAAACAAGATTACCCTATACTTTTGTGGAACTGTCATATTCACTTTAAGTTTCAAAGTTTTAGAATAATGTTGTTACTGCGTAAAAGAAAATCATTTAAAATAAAAAGCATTTTTAAACCAAATATAGTTTAGTTGATTCTGACAGTGTTAGCATTAAAACTAACCAAAGGTACCTAGGACTCCATAGAGTTAAGTATCCATTTTTAGTTTTTAAAAAATATAAATGAAGACAAATACACAGAGAGTCATGCCATGTTTATATTTGAGATTGCTTAGTATTATGGAGATAAAAATTTCTCCATACACAGTAAAATCCATAAACTTGATGACAATTTATCCAAAATTTCTGAAATCATTAGACAGTGGTATTAAAACTGATTATAAAGCTAAGCACATGTAAGGAAAACAAATAGAAACAAAACAAAAAAGGGAGAATTTTTTTTATCATGTGATATCCATATCAGCAATGCAATAATAATTTATATTATATGATCTGAGTATAGAAAAGGCCAAATAATAATGAAGCAAAACAGAAAAATAAAATTATGAAACCATAAGTTTAGGTAGGACAATAGCATATCTGTAAATAGGATAATAAATGTTTCCTTGAATAAGAAAGCACAAGAAGAAAAAATAGATAACCTGGAGTGAATAAAACAAGTGGATAAAAACAAGACTTGTGTTCAACAAAAGACAATATAATTAAAATGTAAATAGAGGAAGAATATTGTAAGGAATATAACCTGTGTACAATTGGCATTCTACCACATAACAAGAAGAAAATACAAATTCACAAATGGAAAAATAAACTAATTTACATAGATGAGTCCATTTTTTTTTGGCTTATACATAATGCAAACCTATTGATTCTTCTACCTTCACAATTCTAGGGCCCAGATGTTTGAAATCAGGACTGGTGATGGCTCTCTTTCCAGTTATAAACTACCATTTATTCACTTTATTCTCACACGGTAGAAAAAGCAAATGATAGAATTAAACACAATATCCACTTTAATATACATTCTCTGGAGCATCACAGCCTTTAGTCTTTACCTTAAGACTACTTTGCAGAAAAACCTAATTATTTTTTGCTGTCCACACTGGGAAAATTTCCACCATTCCACTTTCATGTTTCAGAGAATTTAAATAGTTGTGATCTTCTCACCTTTCTGCTAGCTATATCTTCACAAACTGCTTTTTCATATCCCACTATTCACTGATGCTTTTTTCTACCTTGCACCTTCTTTGCTAATTTCTGGTTCTCTGTTGTCCACTCTTCCTTTCTGTCCAGTGAATGGTAGTGTAAATCTAATGTACCTCAGTTGATAGTGAGGCTTCTTTCTAGTGAGAGATAGTTCACTGATGACTGATGATAGTGTGTCAAGAAGAATATTCAGGCCAATGTGCTGTGACCTTCCTTTGATTATTCAGGGCTGCTTCAGTAATAATTCTACAAGACATGTCATAGTACACTGCAGATACAACTGTCTAATCTCCAGCACGTTGTCCCTGTCCTATAATGAACACAAATTCTCTACTTTGGGTAATTGCCCTTAAAGGCCAGGGAGGCTTTTGATGAGTACCTCCAGAGTCACTGTCACAGTATAGTATTGCAGATTATTTTTTCTTTCTTGTCAATCCTTCTGGCAATGGAAGAAGGAGAAACTTGAACTTAATAGAGCAGTCACTGAACAAAATATATTTCCTCAACTAGTTTCACATAGGAATGCAACATTTTTATATGACTGTTCAGGTTTTACTAGCTATGCATTACTAGGTGAGACAACTTTCATGTAGTACAAGAAAACCAATCTTCAAATATGAGAAAATAAACATGATCAGGTCCAAGTTGGCTTATGTTATTTGCATAACTTGCAGAACTTCTTTAACTATGGTTCATCCATCTGTAAAATGGCTATGGAAGTCTGTGAAACTGCTCTGGAAATTATACTCACCCAGTATTCAATGAGTGCCTGATCACCACCAGACCCAGTGCTAATGTTGATTATAAAGAAAAAAGAGAGTGAAAGAAAGTGCCTGCCTACAGGGTAAAACAGACAATATAGAACAAGTAATTATAAAATATGCTGTCTCTCCAGTCTGCTAGAGAACCATAAAGTGGGTTATAAATTGGATAATGAGTGTTAGAGGGAAGGGTATGCACGCTCTCATTTAAAGGGTACCAGGGCTGGGGATATAGTTCAGTGGCACAAGTGTCTGTCTGGTAAGTGCAAAGTTCTAAGTTCAATTCTTGGTACCAAAAAAAAAAAAAAACACTCTATAAAGTGTACTAGTCCTCCATACTGGATGATATTTGATAATGTATTTGTTTTCTATCAATGTCATAACAAATTTGAAACAACAGTTATAAAATTTACAGAAAAACAAATTTATTCTTTTACAATCCTGGAGGTCTGAAGCTGTCAAATGAGTCTACAGGCTGCAGTGGAAAATGACATTCCTTGCCTTTTCTACCTTATAGAGGCCACTTGCATGCCTTTGCTCATGGGTCCATCCTCGATTTTACAAAGTCAATGGTCTTACATCTTTGAATCTTCTTTTCTGTCTCTACTTCTGTTGTCACACAGACTTCTATGACCTTGCTGAACCCCTCTGATGAGAACTCTTGTGACTACACTCTGCTCACTAGTGTAATCCTGGATAATCTCATCTCAAATCCGTTAATTTAGTCACTTCTCTCAATTTATTTTTCCCATATACATGGTCTTATTCATAGGTCCTAAGGATTAGAATTGGACAACTTTATAGGGCCTGAAAGAAGTAAAAGGAGGTTTTTGCTTTTGTTTGTTTGTTTGTTTGTTTGTTATCCTACCATACATGGTGAACACAAAAAGTCAAAGAATCAGCCTAAGACTGTCTGGTGAAGTATATTTCAGTTAGAGCAATAAGGCAGACACAAAGGTGAGGGCACACTTAGGATTTGAGGACCAAATAGCTTTTTTGGTGTCCCTAGAAAATCATGCATAAAAGAGAGGTTGGTAGGAATATAGACATGAGAGCGGTACAGTGGCTTGGGTGGGAAATAAGATAGGGATTTAAAGAGATTTAATTTGAGATATAGGAGGTTGTTTAGAGTAGATAAATGATGTGTTTTGCGATGGTTTACAATGTTCTATTTATTGCATAGCAGATCATTTGGGTGCAGAAGTAACAACAGGTAGAGTAGTGAGAAGACTGTTGCAGTACGTCAGGGGAAAGATGATAGATTTTATCACTGAGTGTGTCATGCTAGTGGGGGGACCTGAAAGTGCCCAGATGCTAAAAATGTTTTGTAGAGGTAGAATTGATGACAACAAACTGAAATGTAGAGCATAACAAAATAATATAATGTTAAAATGTACATCATTATGTTATAATGTCCATCCCAAAATTCTGAAGGATGGAAGAATCATATGCAATGTAACAACCAATAAAAGAAATATGCACTAATATTTTCAAGATGTGTTTTAATTCCTATGATGTTTACCAAGTCACTAGAACTGACAGAACAGATTTTATTACGCAGTTTTCTTTCCTAGTAATAAGGCTGGATGCTTGTCAAGAGTCAGTTGTGTTTATTCTTAAATCTGTACATGTCAGTTTTACTTGATATCATAATGAAATATGAATGCAGAATTACTGCATATATAAATTAAATGCAGTAATGTAGACAAGAGAAGTAGATGAAAATAAACTTTTGAACAAAATAGCTATAGAATATTAGGGTGTAATATATTAAGACCAAAGGAATCTATGTTATATCTCTACCTCTATCAAGAAAGGAAGAGTGAAAACTGAGGAGGGTACGTTTTGGACACAGTCTATGCAATAAAGATAATGGAGAACCCCAATTATCAGATTCAACTCCAAGAAAAGGGATTCACCCTATTATAAAGGTTTTGCAAATTAATGTGCAATTATACACTAGAAATTGTAGTATTACATTTTACAAGAACAAGGGCTTGACTGATTTGTATGCTTGTTAATATCTGATTAAAGGAATTTATATTCCACTTTTTTGTTAAAAGAAAGGGAAAGTACAACCTAGGGCACAGAAGTACTAAAACAAGATGCAAAAAGTAAAAATGATGGAAAATATTACTACATGAAGTCAGGCTATTTTAAAAATATATAAAACATACTAAAAAGAGGATTTTTCAATAAACGAGACCAACAGCTCATTATTCCTCTCTATACAGATGGACTCACTGATCCGTTGGAAAATTCTACAACCCAGTAGGCAGATATGTAAAGAAATAAAGCACAAAGAAAATGCAAATTGTTGAAAACATGAAAAAGCATGTTCAGCTTCACTGGTAATCAAAGAAATGCAAATTAAAGCAATAAGATTTGATTTCGACTGTTATATTAGCAAAGATTAGCCAAATGATATTATGGAAATTGATTGCATGTAGATATAAAGGGAGCATTCATAATGCTAGCTGGGATGTTATTCTTTCCAAATAAATAAAATATTCATACCATTTCACATAATATATCCCTTTCTGGAATATACCCTCGGGGGATACTGAGAAAAAGTATAAAATTATATATGCCCAATGTGTGTCATGTGATAGTATATAAGTAGAGAAAAGTGTTGAAAATAATGTGACAGTTCACAAACGTAATTATTGAATAAATCATGGCAAATAAACATGACAAACTGAAACTGGGAAATGCTAATTTTATATATAATTTCAAACATAGAAAAAAGAAAATGCACACAAAAAGGTTGAAAATACTAGCATTTTCTCTGAAATGTGTTTATTTTTTGATGTTGTGATACTTTTATTTCTTCTTCACACTAGTATTTACTGAGTTCCAAATTTTCAAAGATGATCATACATTATTTCATGTCGGAATAAGAATGGAAAACAAAAACGAATCTGTAAAGGAATTTGTCTTCATCTTACCTCTGCATTTGTTCTAAGGATAAGCTGTAGAAAAGTGTTGTGAACAATATGAACATATATAACACTTTGTAAGTTACTGCTCAAGCATAAATTATTTAAAACACCTCTATGATATGATTTGATACACTTAGGTTAGCATCTCATTCACCAGTTTGCCAACAGGGCTAACATTTGTCACTATTAACATTTTTTAGAGATAAAAGCACTTGAAGGCCTTGACGAAATCTGAACATTGCATTGAGAAGGAAATACTTTCTGTATGGTCAGACTATTCTTTTAGAATGGATGACTGCATATGGATAACTATAATAGTTTAAAATGCCCTGAATTTGTTTGGAAGAACTGTGAAAATGCTCAAGCATGAATATGCTGATAAAATTATTACCTCAACATGAAATAAATATTTATCAATGCTTACCTTCTAATTATATGTTCATAGGTAAAGAGATCTTTGTTAATTCACAATGATTCCCATGCATACAGAACACTACCTGCCATTTACTAGCTATTCAATAGTACTGTTGGGTCAATAAATTATCAGCCCTTTTATGTCAGATCATATGTTAAACCATAGTATTACACAGGTATAATAAGGTGCCAGGGATATAGCTCAGCAGTACAATGCCTGGAAAGCACAAAGTCCTCAGTTCAATTCCCACTATTGAAAAAAAGAGAGACAGAATAATATTATCACTACTTCAAAATTGTTTTTACGATAAATATGAGATAAATCATTGCAAAGTCAAATGGAATATGGTCATTGCTTTCAGGGATTCTATACTGAGCAAAAGAAAATCAGGGGAATGGGAAATTGAATTTTCCTAGAAGGTGAGAGAAGAACCTTACAAAGAGGTGATGATAGCACTTTTTGAATGAAAAATAGACATTTATCAATAGCATACAAAAAGAGGTAATTTCTATCTAATTAGAAACTGAAGATGGGGGCTGGGGA
>NW_004955451.1:9136894-9154023 GCF_000276665.1 Chinchilla lanigera
AAAGAAAAAAAAGAAACTGAAGATGTTAGAAAAGAAAGTTTCAAACTTCTATCTTTCTGGAACTGGTAAATGCATATTCATTTCAATTACATCCAGTGCTCCTTCCAAAATATTGTGACTCTGTTTAATGCTTATTGAAATTCAACCTGTGCAAAAATACCTCATTCACTGCAAACTGCAGGACTCATCAGTATCAGGTATCTATTGCTCTATTAAATGACTCTGATATTTAATGGCTTCAAATAATGAGCTCTCATGGTATTGGTGGGCAACTTGAATAGGTACCCACCTATTGTGTCCTGCGACTGCCATCAGGGCAACTACCTCGTGTAATGGCTCATCTGGGGGAAATTCCACATCTAGATTCCCTCCTGTGGCGCTCGGTCCTTGTCAAATCTTAAATCATGGCACTTGCTCCTTCCATGGTGAGTGACCCAAGAGAATGAAAGAGAATATTGAATAAGAAGCCACAGTCTTTGTTTTAAGAGGAGAATATATTTATAGGGGAAAGAAAGCTTCTGTCTGAGAAGGGGACAGAGGGGGACCTGAGTGGGTTGCCCAGGAATCTGTCTTTCTTAGGGATTTCTATAGAGCAAAACCATGAAGTGAGGCAGGTCCAAGGTGGAAAACCTGGGAACTCACTAGATGAGCATGAGGCAGGACAAACCTATGGTCAACCAATAAGATTATAAGTATAATTGTTCAGGTAAAATCCATTAAATCAGGATCAAATGGGGAAGCAAGTCACCTAGCAAGCAGACGTGAATACAGAACAGGGGGCTTTCCTGTAGGTGTTAGGTCAGTGATTCTTCCCGGCTTTTTCAAGGTGATAGTTACCTATTTTGAATATCAATCCCTAATGTCAGCCCTGAGGGAAGTGTGTGGGTGCATTTGTTTCATCTTTTATCTTTAGGTCTGACCTACAGAGGAAATGCAGGTCTCTCCATTTGCAAGGTATCCCATCTTCTGCACTGGCTCCTAACAGCCCCAGCTCTGTCTGACTACCTATAATATTTCTGTCTAATTTAGCTGCCTGTAACAATACCCCCGCTAAAGAAGTGACCTGAACTGCCATGAGGGAATAATGGGTGATGACCTCTCTGGCTTCTTTCGGCTGAAAGGGGTTGTAGCTGTTGATCAGCAGTCAGAAATATTCTGCAGAGATTCTATCTAAAGACCCTCAATAGACACTAGGCATTTTTATTTTGGGTAGGCATGTAGCTTTGAATCTAGAAGAGACAAACCCAAAGAAACAATTAAGTATGCATGGGCCAAATAACAAGATCAGCAGGATAATTATGAATACAGTCAACAAAGATTTTTACCAAAAGGGGCCAGTAATGGCTTCCCATAAAGAGGATAAGGAGAGGGTCCGGGGGATTTCTAAGTCTGACATGTCATTGATCTGTCATTTAGTGTCTTTGGCAGCTATTGGTATATTAGCAGAAGAATCAGGAATGTACACACAACACTTAGTTTTACAATTGTACATGGATCCTCCTGTGCTGCTCTTAACATGTCCAATGCCATCTGATTTTGGAGGATGGCCTGTTTTATTAATTTTACTTATTTAGGAGAGAGAGACCAGCTGTCATATAACCTTTCTTCTAGACAAGGTCTGGTGGATCCCAGTAAAAGGAATCTAAAAGTAATCTAACATATTTGTTATAGGTTTTATCTATATGATTACCTGGAGTCTGGCATCCTCTAGACAAGAACAAATTTTCTGAGAAAGTAGAGCATGTATAATCAAAGCATGAGCATTAGAGCTAACAGGTAAGTTTAGAAATTGTTTTATTTATTTTTGTTTGTTTGTTTTGTTTTATTTATTTTTTTTTTTTTGGTTTTTCTCTGGTACCGGGAACCGAACTCATGACCTTGCGCTTGCCAGGCAGGTGCTTTTGCCGCTGAGCTAAATCCCCAGCCCTAGAAATTGTTTTAAAGGGATAGCTATTGTAATCCACTGGCTCTTAGACCCCTTGACTGATGGATTCTAACATTTTGTCATAAGTCCATCTATCTCTAGTTATAAGGATCTCTAAAGTTTGGATAACTTATGAAAACCAGATTAGCACCATATTTTTACCAATGAAAAATCTTCTTTAAGCTTTGTACATGAACTACAATATGTACTACATTTTTTGTTTGTTTGTTTTTGTTTTTTTTGTTTTTTTGTTTTTCTCCGGTACCGGGAACCGAACTCACAACCTTGCACTTGCCTGGCAGGTGCTTTGCCGCTGAGCTAAATCCCCAGCCCCCTGTACTACATTTGTAAAGACGGGTCTCAGCACTTTGATTAGTTAGCAACCTAGATATATATATATATATATATATATATATATATATATATATTACACTATTTAAACAGGATAAAACCTCTCCAGGATGAGAGCTGGGCTTTTAGGCATAACTAAAAACAATGAGTGAGAAGAAAGTGATCCCGTTTACATTTAAAATGTGAGATATATATTTTTAGTGACTGCTTTTATTGTGGTATGAAGACTGGAAGAAAGGTCAGGGTTGGAGAGAGACAAAGACACTTGCGCCAGTGTCCAACACTAGGCTGTTTTTTTTCCCTCTAATCATGATTACTCAGGGCCCATCTGTGAAGATGACAGGTAGAGATGACATTTTGGCCAGAGGGAGGAGGCAGTCCCAGGCTGTTTAGTCTTTTTGGATCACCAGGGAAGATGAGTCTGAGGTCTGGGGCCTCTACCTCCGAGTGCAGTCTCACTTCCAGTGGCTAAGTCAGCAACCAGGGCATGGCTTAGGGTCCTCCGAAAGGCAGTCCCTCCTAAGGTGGCCTGGGTTTGATAGCAGTAGCAGATGAACTTAGTCATTGAACTCTTCTTGGAGCCCAGGGAATCAGACTTAGGGTCTGTTTTTTGGGGGGCCACACAAAGGCAGCCACTTTTTGATCTCTGTTTTTTTTTTTCCTGATTTTCTCTAGAATACTAAGGAAGCACTTTTTATAAAGTATCAGATGAGCTATCTGGAGCAAGAGCAATCCTTTGAAGCTCATTTCTAATATCTGGGGCTGACTGAGTAATGAACTTATTTTTGTGAATAATTTGTCCCTCTACTGAATGAGGATCTAGGGAAGTATGTTCTATCAATGCTTCTAGTAAACATTCTAAAAAAGTAGAGGGATTTTCATCTTTCTCCTCATAAATAGCTGAAAATTTAAAATAACTACAAGGCTTGATTTTTATCTTTTTTAAACCTTCAAGAATATAGACTTGAAAATGTCTTCTGCTCCAATCTCCTCTCTGGCTGTTCGGCCAGCAGGAGTCTTGGGTAGGGACAGCTTGGGTTCAGGTGGGAACTGGCTTTTTCCCAGGCCATCTACCTTCTGGTTGTTTAAAATTAACAATATGATATTCATCCCCAAAAGTAATAGCAGCTTGTCATATTTGTCTCCCATTAGAAGTCAGCGTTTGATTTAAGATTAACAATACATCTTTCCAACCTAGCTTACAGGTCTGAGTAAATCCTCTAAAGACATCAATATATTTATTAGGGTCATCTGAAAATGTTCCTAGTTCTAGCTGATCTGTTTCAAGTCATTGAGAGAAAGAGACATATGAACACAGGTAGTCTCCTATGGATCATAATTATACCTTTAGTATAAATATGAATTGTCAGGGGCTGGGGATTTAGCTCAGCGGCAAAAAGCGCCTGCCTGGCAAGCGCAAGGTCGTGAGTTCGGTTCCCAGTACCGGAGAAAAATCAAAACCAAAAAAAAAAAAACATTTAAATATGAATTGTCTTTTAATGTAAAGAAGGTTTGAACATAACATAATTCTGACCATTGTTTTCCTTTTTACAGTATGATTTCAGTTGTAGAAGAACATCATAATTAATACTTTCCTCTGTATTTCATTTTGGCTCTAGGGGGTAGGTAGGCATGGGCACATGCAGAAAAATATTAAATGGCTCTTTTTCAACATATAAGGATTAAACATCTTCCAATGCTTCATGATGCACAAAGGAGTAAGAGACTTTGACTGTAAATATGCCATATCTGAAATACAAAAAGAAATAGTTTTGGCATCCCCTTATTATTTTGAATTGATCTTTATACTCTCAAGGTGTCCCTTGAGTAGATTTCACTCCAGACCAGGTGGATGCCTTCTGGAGAGAGCAGAAGACAAAATTCAACTAGCCTATCAATGCTCAAACTGGTGCACAATTTTATCCTCCCAGAAAGCTCACGCACTGTGCTCTTACACTTATTGGGCATTTATAAACATAAATTACAATTGGTCTGGTGACAGGAATGTCTAAAGAAGGAAGCATAACTTTGTAATAAACTATTGCTTTTTATTCATTGGAAGAGGGCGTATATAAAAAAGTGACTTTGAAGTGGAGTACCTTTTCTTTTGTGTTGTGAAGGAAATCACCTCTGGAGATGGATAAAAGAGACAACTGACTTGAGGAATTCCACCCTGGGCCCTAGGACAAAGAAATCTCCAAGACACTTGTGTCATCCATCTAATCACCAAGGCAACCTTTTTTAGCAGTAAGACAAGTCTGTTGTATTTAAAGTTTTGAAGCTCACAGGTTAAACATATTTGTCACCTAGCAATCACATTTCACATGTTGGTAAAGGCACATTAGTTAAGGCTGACTAAAACCTCTTTCTTCCTCTCTGTTAGCATAAGTAAGGCACAAATGTAAACTATTTCCTGCTAGCTGCTGTGATATGTAAATTGTTGCAAGCTGCCTCATTTTTGAAGGGTGCCATGGTTAAGCAGTTTAACTGAAAACCTAATGGGGAATTTCTAGCTTACCAGCAGAGGGAGATAAGTATGAAGCTAAGTGGAGATTATTCAGTGGTCAGGAGCCAGTTTATACCAAGGAACCTTTGGGTGTCCACCAGAGAGAAGCCCTGTCCATGACCCTTCAGTTGTTCTCAGTTTCTATTGGCCCACGCAACCGGAGATCAGTCTCAGAAAGAAATCAGCTGACTCTCTCATCAACACTCCTCCACCATTAGCTTCAGTGGGGATCCTCCCTTAGACTAAATGTGTTTTGGTCCTGTAAGTGTGCTGTTTTGGAGATAGCTCTTCTGGTGTCACCTAGAAGTCAATTCTCTCCACTATGTCTTAAGTTTAGTCTCCTGAGGGAGACCTGCCTAGAAGACTAAGCCAGGACATGGCTTTTATGTGTGTTCCCCTGGATGGGCAAAATTCTGATACCTCATCTGACCCAGATAGAGGGTATGTGTTCTTTCTCTAAGGTGACTTCCCTGTCTTTGGTGTTAGCAAACTCTCATTTTCTGTGGGCTTAACTTAGTTAGAACAGTCTAGAGTTCTTTTTTTTCCTAATTTTACATTCATCTAAAAAGGAAAGTACAAAGTGGTAGAAAAAGATTAGGAGTAAGGCCAGAGAAAGGAAACTGAAGCAGAACAGTTTTGATATTTCCTCTATAGTGTAGAGGAGGATCAGAGCTAGTCTGTCCCAGTGAAACCTGTCCTCCAAGTGCTAAGAATGGCTAATGTCCTTTAGTTGCTGGATGGAGTCCAGTGTTTTATTATATAGGCATGCATATTTTCTAAGTCTGAGCTACAATTCGAGAAATGCAAATTAAAACAACATTGAGATTTCATCTCTCCCCAGTAGGAATGGCTAGCATTAAGAAATCAATCAATAACAAATGCTGGCGAGGCTGTGGAGAAATAGGAACTCTTCTCCACCGCTGGTGGGAATGCAGACTGGTGAAACTACTGTGGAAATCAGTTTGGAGATTCTTCAGCAAACTAGGTCTAGAGGTCCCATTCTACCCAGCTATTCCCCTTCTGGGTATTTTCCCAGAGGATCTGAAATCATCATATCACAGCGATATATGTGCACCCAAGTTTATAGCAGTGCAATTTGTAATTGCTAAATTGTGGAAGCAACCCAAATGTCCATCCATTGAGGAATGGATAAAAAAATTGTGGTACTTTTATATAATGGAATATTATTCAACTATAAAGCAAGATAAACTCGAGGTTTTTATAGGTAAATGGTCACAACTAGAGACCATAGTCATAAGTGAAATGAACCAGTCCTCCATGTGTAAGCAACACATTGTCTCACTAGTGTAAGAACCTGAAAGAGTGAATAAAAATTAAGAGGTATGGCAGACACTGTGAAATGAAAGGAAAATGCTCAAAAGTAAAGAGCAACTGAGGAGAGGGAAAAGAGAAAAGAAAGAAGGGGAAATTATGTATGTATGAATGTGTATATAGGATAACTAACATAGTTGTACTACTGACTTCTATCGCTTTACTGAAAGAAAAAAACAAAAAACAACTTTACTTAAAACAAAAAACAAACAAAAAAATGTAAAAGACCCATTTCACAGAACTTTATAATAAAGTCCACTAGGCAGCTTTCTAACATTTTTCTACTTAGCCTTACTGTTTAAATACAGTCAAGCAAGGAAAACCAGTAAATTTAGCAACTAGCTCAAATGCAACATATACAAGAATAAAACAGAAATAAAATGTCCCATTAAAGAAATATCATAACCTTATAACTTTCCCAAGTTTTAACTTAAGATTTATCAACATTTTAACAAAACTATATAAGAGACAAAGCAGAAGCAATCACAAGCAATGGACAAAAACATAACAAAATTTGAAGCATAAAAATTTGTTACCCAAATTAGTCCCAATCCAGAGTCTATGAAACAAAAACAAACTCTTATCTCTGTCTAATGATCTTTGTAGGAGACCTCCAAATGATACAGGGGAAAGAAACTTCCAATCTCAAAGATATCTGGGATGAGTTATTCTCTAAAATTGAAGAATGAATTTTAGGAACAACAGAGGTTAAGAGCAGAATATATTTACTGGGAGAAAGAAAGCTTTTGTCTGAGAGAGGGATACAATGGGACCTGAGTGGGTTGCCCTGCCGCAGTCTTTTTATAACCAGGTTTTGGAAGTGACATCTTGTCACTGTTGCTTTATGTTATTTGTTAGAAGAGAATCAAGAAAACTACTGTATTGAAAGGCAAAGGTACTGGGAGATAATCTTCATGAGTAGCTCACCTTTAAGTGTTCTGAGTGATTTTCTCAAATATATTTATATATTGCACTCTACTTCATTGAGACCAGTTTTTTTTTTTAATTTGGGGTAATGAATATGCTAATTATTATAATCTGATCCTAAAACTTTGCAGATATGTATTGGCATATCATTGTGTATCACATAATTAAAATAAATATAATTCAATAGTACTTAAAGCAACAACAAAACATGTTTAATAGCAAACAGCCTTACCTTACAACATATAGTATATTCCACTAGAGCACAAGGTAGTTTCCCTCACTGTCTATTTAATAAGGATGATATTGTCCTTGGAGAAAAAGGCAGAGAGATTTTCTGACAATTCTAAAAGATCTAGTTATGTTGAGAAAGATCTAATTTTTCATTCTTCTGCTATAATCTACTGCATGTGCAGATATTACCCTGCAGTAATTGGAACTTCGAGATTAAGTGCAAAAATGGTTATCCTCCACCTAAAGCTATTGCTACAAGTAATAAACTGCACTTTGTCTTTAGCATAAAAGACTCATATCTTCTGTCAGCACCAAAGAGACCATGGCAATTGACTTGCAAGAAAAATCTCACCAATTCAAATTCTTAGTGAGGTAACATGTGAATACTGGTAGCCTCAGACCACTCTGGGCTATATTAGGGGCTGACTACTCTTTTGTTAAAATTAAGATTAGAAGGAGGAAAGCAAGAGAGGAAGGAGGAAGAATATCTATCACTGAGTTTCTATTATACTCTAGGAATTTAAGCATAAATTAGCTTCCTTGAAGCTCAGAAGAGGTTGAAAACTACACTGAGACAAGAAGATGAGGGAGAGGGAGAGAGAGAGAGAGAAAGAGAGAGAGAGAGGGAGAGAAAATAACCAAGATCTCTTTCCCAAGGTAACTTAGCTGGTTGATGAGGGACTTATACTTAAAATCGTGTTTTAATTTAAGTCTCCAATTGCTTTTTACTGTATTTAAGAGACACAAATTTTGAAGAGCTCATATTACTCATATATTTGATCATTGGTACCAGTATATCACAATAGCGATAATGTTTTCTAGAATGTTATAAACATGGATAATCTAATTTTATCACAATATTCCAGTAAACAATAAAAAATGTTCAAAAGTAAAGAGCAACTGGGGTGAGGGAAAAGAAAAAAGAAAGAAGGGGAAATTACGTATGTACATATATACAGGATAGCTAACATAGTTGTATTACTGACTTCTATCACTTTACTGAAAGGCACAGTTAATGATTAATTATTTGAGCAATCTTGCATCACTATCTTTGTTTTCCTGAGAAACCACTTTGAAGATATCAATATGTAATACAACAACCATTCTTCATTTCCTACCACTTTGTCTGTGACTCTATATTGCTTACATTGTTATGCTATTTTGTAAATGGATATCTATTTGTTAATATGATTTCCTTCTTTTATTTTTAAAATAAATTTAAAAAAACAAAAAATAGATTGAAACCAAAAAGAAGATAATAATAAAAATTACTGTTCCTGGTAGGTCTTTGTATGATATATTTAGCTCTAAGTAATAGCTCAGAAATCTATACTGACGCTTTGCCAGTCTAATGAGACCTTTGTCTACTGAGACTCCAGGTGTCTTGGCCTTGGTCATCAATACATCCTTATGTAACAGGCATGCTCTTGCAAGCACCATTAATTATAAATTGAAACAGCCAATCTAATGAGACCTTTGTCTGTCTGTCATTTTGATACAGAAACTGTTATCTTCCGGCTGGTGGGTTCATCTTCTGCCCAGAATGAATTACAAGGCAGAGTCAAGTGAGGACTGAGCAACAATGTATTACAGAGCAAAAATGGAAAGCAGTATTTATTGTAAAGTGGAAACAAAAAGTTCCCAGGTAAATGAACCAGGGAGGGCATCTGAAAAGGTTTCCCAAGGAGACTCTTATGGCTAGGAGTTTTTATACACAAAAATAACCATGTTGTAGCCCAGCTGAGATTAACTCAATGTGGTTATAGTCAGGCAAGTTTGATGTAGAAGTGGGCTTATAGTAGTTCGGGTATGTAGCAGGCATGCGCTAGCAGGCACCATTAATTGTAAATAGAAACAGCCAATTTAATGAGACCTTTGTCTACTAAGATGCCAGGTATCTTGGCCTAGACCATCAATGCATCATTCAGTGCATCTTTCTGACGTCCTCTTTGGCTTCGCCTCCTCCAAGTGTCCTGGCTGCCCTTCTAGTGTGGACTTCCTCTTTCAGATCCCTTCCCACACTCCTCTCCACTCATGGGCCAGTGCAACTCTGAGAAATCTCACCTCCCATAGGGCCCTGCTCTCTTACACCATTACTTCTGGGAGCCTCTTAAGTTAGGAAAATAACCCCCAAATCTAATAAAATGGGACTGAAGCCCAACCATGCCAGCACAGACAGCTCATTCTCTCCAAGTCTCTTGTCATTTCCCTGCTTCAGAAATCATCTATTTAATGGAATATTTAAGTGAAGGAGTAGGCTAAACCTTCAGGGTCTTATTGACTTCAAATACGGAATATGATATGTAAAATGAGCTGTGGACCTCACAGATGATTCAGATTGTAGAGAACTTCTCAGCTACCACAGTTGCTATCAGGGAAGGAACATTTTCAGTTTTGATATTTTTATCTCAATATTATAGTCTCAAGGTAAGTCCACTTATCTATGAATGACTCAAATGTATTCTTACTTATGGCAGAGTAGTTTTCCATTGTGCGTAGACACCACATTGCTCTTTACCCATACATCTTTTGGTGGGGACATAGGAATGTGGGCCAAGGGTCCTTCCTGGCCTGAATTTGAACTTCCTAGGGAGTCTCAGGGGATTGATGCCCATCCCTTACCCTTTCCCCGTCTGTCTCCCATGGGTATCCCTCACCCAGTCTCTGTGGTACTGTAACACTTCAGTCCTTGAGTGAAGATGTGCTGTGGTTCAGTCCCTCACCATGAACCCCTTTCACAAATGGCACCTGAGTAAGCTCTCTCTGGTGAATGGCAGGTGCTGCACTGAAGTTCTTCTCCAGCTCTGTCATCCTGTGGAGAAGTCATTCTCCAGGTACCTCCCTGAAGCTGCTGATGCTTCTGAGTTTATTTCTCTAGGGAGTTGGTCCTGTCCTCGAGGGTTAGTTGTTTGGCAGTTTCCTCTGTAGCCCGGCACTGAAGGGAGTCAGGGTGCAGAACTGGCTAGCACTTGGTGGTTTGTGGGTGACAGGTCCTTCTCTTTAGGATGCAATGGTGACACATCATCCTGACTGCCCCTTCAGTTGTAATACACTGATCCATAGAAACAAGCATTGGCTCACTAGCTGAAGGTAAAACTTAAAACTTTTGTACAGTTGCTGTAAAAAATATGAAAAACACCTTTCATGATGAAACATAAAGTTTTTTAATGCTAAAAATATTTGTTCGAGTTAAACCTACTACATTAATATAAAGCTAGGCTTAACCCCAACAGAAGTGAACCTCTGAGGTTCTGATACCAAACAGACCAGATTCCTATGTCCCCACCAAAAGATGAAAGGGTAAAAAGCAATGCAGTGTTTATACACGACAGAAAACTACTCTGCCATAAGTAAGGATACACTGGAGTCATTCATAGGTAAGTGGATTTACCTTGAGACTAATATTAATGAAATAAATAAAACTAAGCTTAAATATTGCTTAGTTCTCTTATATGAAAAACCCAAAATATAGAGCGCAAAGTAATGGATAGATAATGGAAGTAGGGAAATCTTTTCCAAATGGGAAAGGGAACAAGAAATGGATGGAAAGGGAAAGGGAGAAGAGAAAAGAGGTGAAAATAAAACACAATAGAAAGGAAACAAATGGAAATAGTGTTTTCGCAAATGGGAACCTGACCAAGAGATGGAAGAAGGAGAGATAGTAGAGGCAGGGAATGAGGAGAGAAGTAAGACTCCCCATGATACCTGCAACCATTCTGTACTGCAAGCATGGTCTAGCAACCAATAAACAGTAAACTGTCAGCCAAAGTGTTGTATTTTTAAATTCTGCTTCCTACTAAACCAAGATATTTTTTACATATTTGTAAGCTCAACTTTTTCACCAGTTTTTACCTGTCCAAATTCTTTCTTTTCTATTTTTAATGTTTGAATGCTTGCTATTCTATTCCTAAAATACATGACAAAGTACATTGCTTCATTATGGTTTAGTGTGTACCAGAAAAGGTGACCAAATCTTAATAGAACAGGGGCTCCCTTATCTTTTCTCCTAACTTCAGTTGAAGTTCTTCCATTTCAATGTTTATTTTACCTACTTTGTAAAGTAATTTTTCTTCTTGACAGTTATGTCAGCAAGAAACATGGAACTAAATAATTGCAAATTCTTACCTATCTTTAAAACCACACCATCTGTTCCAATCAGCCTATGTCTTTTTTATTTTTTTATTTATTTATTTTTTTTTTTTGGCTCTTCAGGGAAACTATGATGAACAAAATGTCGAGTCTGGCTTCCTTTATATTTTTTTGCAACTAATCTGGAACTTCATCTAGCTGCATTTAGTCATATTTATATTCATTAAGTACTAGACTTGCCTTCAGCATTCTCTTCATTCATGTTTGCAATAGAACAATTAGAACATTAGAAAATTAGTGTTTAAATATTGTTTTGAAATCTCAAACTCTGGTGCACATATATATATATTTTGTTGTTGTTGTTGTTGTTGTTGTTGTATTTCTCCAGTACCAGGAATCGAACTCACAATCTTGCGCTTGCCAGGAAGGCGCTGTGCCGCTGAGCTAAATCCCCAGCCCCTAGTGCACACATATTATAAAATATAACTACTGTCATTTGACCCACCCATAAACTCATATTTTCCTCAAAAACAACCAGAGTAATGGCTTATTATCTATTGCTTCAGACATTTTATCGCATATTTTAAACATCATATAAATGTATGTGGTATACTCACGTGAACACACACATGTGTATTATTTGGGGGTCAGATCTACATATTCTTGACCCATAAACGTCTTTTCATTTTAGTAAAGATCCTTCTCATTGCTTTTGAGTTGTGTGCTTATAATCCAATAAGACAATAATTTAGCTATTTACTAATCAATTTGTTATCAACTTTCAATTATTTTCTCTAAAATACTGTTGGGTATTTCTGGGCATGGAGAAGTTGCATCAGGAGGCATCTGAGTATCACACTTTAATGTCACAGCCACCTCATTTAATGTGACTTGACACAGGTCACCAATTATTCACTACAAATCCTGTCCAAATATTGTAAATTCCCTGACAGACTCACAGTCACCACAGCATGAACAGAAATATACATGCTTGATCTTGTATGAAAATAAAAATGGAAGTAATGAAACTGCACCTTGCATATGCCAAGAAAAAATCCCATGTGATGTCACAAATCTAATTCGTCTTATATTTTTCCTGAGAGACTGGATATTTAAAAATAACTACACTTAATTTTTTTAGTAAAAATGTTTACTTTTTAACTAGCTAAGAGAGATTTATTCTTTCAAATGGTGCAACAGAGAAGAAATTGTTCAAAAGATGGGTAAATTTGGAATGTGGAAGAGGTTGCGTTCCAGAATGGATACTTACTACATACACAAGAAACAGCCGTGGGAAGCAGCAAATCCTGTTCCAGCCAGCACGCCTCACCGTGTGAAACACGTTGCTAAAAGAAAGAACCTGGAATAACCCACGTGGACCATCTGTGTCAACAGGATAGCTTTTGGGACATTCCACTGATTATTTACAGCTTCTGATTCCAGACCTTCCCAGGTTAGGA
Organism: Chinchilla lanigera; assembly: GCF_000276665.1. Classification (NCBI taxonomy): domain Eukaryota; kingdom Metazoa; phylum Chordata; class Mammalia; order Rodentia; family Chinchillidae; genus Chinchilla; species Chinchilla lanigera. The sequence goes on from NW_004955451.1 coordinate 9,149,715, forward strand.
TGCCCTTCCATGTGAGAATGAATCTCAGACATTTTCACACCAGAAACAAAGAAAGGTTTGGCAATCAAAGGGAGAAAAGTAAAAAATTTCTCTATAATGTTTTGCAATTTTATTGTATTTTGTCTTGCTTGAAGCCCCACTCTGTAGCACTACAGGTTAGGACCCAATAAATGCATTTTCCTTCATTCTGACACAATCTTGGGCCAAAACTCAAGAAGTAAAGTGAAGCTTTCATCTATTCCACTATCTTTTTTGGCCTGAGGGTACCAGTGTACTCCTTAGTGTGAGACATGGCGAAGAACTACTGCCGCAGGCAACTAGGGTGGAATTCAGTGAATACCATTATTACCTAAAATGCTATTTTCACCTCTTCTTCAAATGGGCAGAAAATAGATGCTACATATTAAAGACCATTCCAAATAGGTTTTTGTGCAAGAAAATAGGAGAAGTTTATTTTTGGGTAGGGACCCTTGTCTATATTTGAGTATCCATAAAAACTTACTTAGGCAATTATATCATTTATTACTGGCTCTCTGGGGAGTGCTTGGACTATTTCCTCTGTAGAAAAATACAAGGGTTTCTTGTCTCTGGGTGTGAATTTGCCTGAGAGATGTGTTGGTCTATAAGACAAGTATACTGCTATATCTATAATAGTACTTTTAATTTGCTCAAATTATGAAGCCACTGTCATCTGATAGATATAAATAAGAAATCTTTTCCAAAGAGACAACCCAAGAACTCATAATTTCTAGAAGTACTCATTTTACAAATATATTAGTTGTTTTGAGGAATAAGAAATTATCACAAGGTAATTGTCTGGGTCCACATACCTATCTTAGTGTCAGGGAATAGAATGGGAAGAGGAATGGGGAGGATTGGTCCAACTTCATGAAATAATTTGGTCATGCCTCCTGATCCCTCTACTGATTATCATGGAGGTGATGGTATGCTCTGCATCAGAAATGCCCAATCTTTGGAATCATAAAATGTAGACCCAAATTTTACAGACTGGGATTCTTATCCTGAAAGTATAGAAATGTAAAGCTCACCTATTACTTTATTTCCTTACCTCTTGAAAGTTTTATAAGAAAATATATCAGTTTTATACTTGGGAAAATGAGCACTTTTAAATTATTATTGTCTAATGGGGAAATAAATATATAAATACAATTAGTTTGTTGATACAGTTTATTTTACTGCAGTGGACGCTCGAGTTACAACTAGGCTCACACATGAACAACTTTGGTTAAGCCTGGAATTTTAGGTTAAGTTTGCCACCAAAGTCTTGAGTTACAAATGCCGGCAGCTTGTGCATTTCTAAACAAATACTCACAATGCCAGAAAAGCTTGTGTAAACATGTGCAAGCATCAGTCTGAGTGAGATGCACGTGTTTGTGGGTGTGATTTCAGTCAGTGCTTTATATAAGCACTACAATTACTGCTATCAAAATGGCCCCCAAAAAACTAGAAATGAATTTAAGGAAGGAAGGGAAAGTAAAGAAAGCAACCACAATAAAAAAAAGAAGAAGGAAATTGTGGAGGAATGTCAGAGGGGCATTTGTGTGACCAATCTCACTAATATGTACAGCATGTCAAAATGCACCATCTCAACAATCTTACAGAGGAAAGATTTGTATGAGGAAGCTGAAACAAAGGAAGTCTAGAGAAAGTGAACAAACTACAAATATTTGTACAGAAGACCCACCCAGACAGGGAAAAAGCCCACTGTTGCATTCTTGCTTAATGACAGTGTCATGTCATGTTACAGAACAGTGTTAAAGAAAAGACAGAAATGGACAACCTCAGACCAGTTTTTAGTTCTGAAAAGATCGAGAACTACTGAGCCAGAAGCAGGTCCTTGTGCACTACAGATTCTCACAGAGAAGGGACACCAGAGAGCCAGATTCCTGATGTTCTTCTGGAAGGGACTCCCCTTCCAAACGATAACCAGCTTCCATCTCATCCTCCCCTCCTGCAAGCCTTGTCAACTCAAATGATGAGTACAATATGAAATTGTTGTTTCTGGTAAGCTAAGCACATCTGACACTTTTTTGTGAACACACTAGGGTATTGCTGTTCTTAGTAAATTATGTACATTACACAACACTTTTTATCATGAAAAGTGTAGTTAAGGGATGCTTTGGGAGGTTGGAACCCATTAAGGGTAATTCCATTATGTCTTATGGGAAAAATACTCTTGACTTACAACCAACTTGAGTTACAATCAGCCCTTTTGAAGGAATTGACTTCATAAGTCAAGGATCCATTGTAAACTGCTTACACTGATACAAAAGTAGCTAAGGGTTATAGACCTTCTCAAATGTGAAATAAAATACAGTGAAATTGTCAATGAAATTTATGATTGTATTAAGTACTTTTATCAATGCATGTATCTTACACATATTACTTTATAGATAAAATTAGAAAAAAGAAAAATATAAAGCCATATGGAACCCCAGCCCTTTATTGGATAGGATAGCTCTAAGTCCCAAGCATTCCTGTTTCCAGATATAAATGTTTGACTTTATGAAGTGACATCTGTAGAATGTGTGATATTAAAATTCTGATTGAAAATTTTTATATAATATATGCATTGTCTCTGGCCAATAAAATCACACATCATACTATACTATCAAATATACTTAGCATTAAGGCACACGCAGTTGCTCTCTTTTTACCGTAAATTTACTTCCTCATTTAATGCTCACATGATGTGCACGAACTACATGGGTAATTTGTTCTCAATTTACTGTGAGGCATTGCATTGCGGAGCTGAATCTTTCCTTGAATATTTTACAGACTGTGAAATGTTGAAGTGAAATGTGATTTAAATGGAATGTGGACTTGGAAAGGGGAGGAAATAGTCCTCAAAATGGTGATGAAGTAATAAACAAGTTTACAAAATAAATATCTCTAAGCAACCCTCAGGCAAAATTAGAAGGCTGTAAAATTACAGAAGGTTTTTCTTATGTGTGTGTCCAGAGGTTATTATACAACTATAACACATGTAGGCAAATTATTGATAATTGGGAAATTCCAAGGCAAATATATGTGTCTTTAAGATGGCAGAATACCTAAAGGTTTTAAATTTACATAATCTTTTGAAAGATTAATTTTCTCTCATTTATCCTTTTCTATAGTTACCTTTTGTTATGTGCTTAGTAGTTTACTCTCCCAAAGAGGAAGAAAATGTGTTTAACACTACATATAGTTTACACTGGGACAGTGTTAGCATATGAACAAATATTTCATAATTAATTTAACTGAGGTACATTGGAGTAGCTGTTGATAAGTATACAAGAGAATAATCAAAATATGCAACTAAAGTTTACAGTTTAAAAATTTCTTACAGTCAGGGATGCTTTGCTATTAATCCTCCTCAAAATACACATACTCATCTCACACATACGTAGTCCATCATTCTCGCCTCTTTTTGAAAGTCCTTTTTCCTGAGTGTCATTATGAGGTGTGATTAAAAACAAAAAAAAACATTCAGTGAATGTTTCTGCCACTTGCCACCTAACAGAAAGGCAAGCTCACAACAATGTAAGTGTATCCATAACCAACTTTTTTACCGGATCTGGTGCTATGGGATTTCTGATTCTTTTCCACAGTTAAAATGGCCATGAAAAGTAAATGTTTTGGATGATTCAGGGCATTGAGACAGCAAAGACAGAATAATGAGCGATACAAAAGAGAGGTTCTGGATCTGCTTCAGAAAGTAGCGAAAAGGTGAGGGATAAGTGTGTTCAGAGCAAAGGGGAGTTTTTTGACAAGGACTAATGGCAGTGTGTCTTACTGTAATACATATTTTAATCTTAATATTCACCTTATTTTTCAATCATACCTATATAGTGGTAGAGCTCTCTGTTACAAAAGTGTAAGAAACTTCCAAGTTCTGCCTCCTGTTCATATAACTTAGACTGAAATAGCCTCCCCTTCTTCAGACCTTTTTTATTTATTTTTATTTTAAAGAGAATAAAACAAAAATGGTACAGAATTTCAAAGCAAGATGATAGGAAGTTAACAATGGTTTTTATATTACATATTGTTTTCTGCAAAGTTCAGATTACCAGATAGAGCATGCAAAGTTAATCAAATAAGCACTAACTGTTCTTTTCAGTGAACTAATATAAATTAGTTATATATTAGTCTAATATAAATTAGAACTATACAAATACAATTATCTTAGCTATTTTATATATATATATATATTTCCCTTCTTTTCTCCTTTCCCCATCTCAGTTATTCTTTCTTTTTTTTCCTTTTTGAGTAGTTTCTTCATACCTTAAATCCCTTTCCAATGATT
>NW_004955451.1:9154271-9199990 GCF_000276665.1 Chinchilla lanigera
AGGATCTTTGTACTGAGCTGCATCCCCAAACATTTTTATTTTTAATTGTGAGAGAGAGTCTGTGCTGGTATTGTAGGCATGTGCCACCACACCTGGCTGCTTCTTAATTTTTTGTATGGATTTTTAAAACAAATGTAAGAACCTACAAAGAATTGAGATTCATTAGATTGTATCAAGGAATCAAGAAAAAGTGAACAGACTTCTGGGAAGATGGTGGAGCAGTAAACAGCAGAGAAAGAGCCTCTCCAAGTTTTGGTGTCCAGATGTTAGAATATAGCAATGTGAGGAAGAGAAGAAGGGAAATGAGTGCTGGGGGGACCAAGGAAGGATCTAAAATGAGAACTGAAGCCCACAGACAGAGCTAAGAGAGAGCTCAACACAGAAGGAGGCAGCAAGTGGCACTTTCTCTCTGAGCTGAGACCCACTGCATGGGAGGGTCTGCTCCCACCTGAACATGCACGGTGACTACTGGTGACCTCCACAGATACACACACCAGTGGAACAGAGCAGTGGACACAGCAGACTGCAGTGGTTGTTGAGTTGTTCAAGTTTAGATGTTCTCCAGGCCAGGGCCATTGGCAAGAGGCCATCTTGGAGAAGGGCCAACTAAAACTGGAACTCAGAGCAGCTGCGGGCTGGCTCCCTGTAGCAGCTGTCAGAGTCAGGGTGAGACAGAACCTAGTTCAAGTGGGCAGGAGGTCAAAGAGCCAAGTCCAAGCCAGCAACTAGCCAAGTTCAAGCCAGCAAAAGGCAGATGGATTACTGCAGGCTGAACAAATAATGTTCCAGGTTGACAGCTAGCAGCCATCCTGAACTTCAGTGGAAATAAAGGTGTAAGCTTGCTGAGATTATCCACTACCCTGACATAAACCTGTGGTTGGCTTTCTGGGATTCCTTAACACAGATCTGGACTCTGCTCACTTAGCCCACCAGCAATAGATGACACATGCCTTGAATTGGACATAATTTTCCTGAATTTCTTCTCTTGTTTTTGTTTTATTTTATTTTTGATTGTTCGTTCTCATTTTATATGAGTGTGAACATTGTTTCTAGCTTCTGTTGTTGTTATTATGTTCTGCTCTTGTTTTTATTTCTTCCTCTTCTCTTTCCCTCCTGTCTTCTACACCACTTTTCCAAAGTTTGTGTAATCTTTTGTCCTCTAGCCTTGTTTCTAATATCTTCTTCTTCTTATATTTCTCTATTTCCCCCCCCCACACACACACACAACTCCTTTTAAATTTTCTCCTTGCAGGTAAAATCACCTAACTGAGGTTTTGTTTACAGTATGGAAATTCCTGGACTGTTTTAGAACTTTTTGTATAACGACAAATCCACTTCACATGGTTAAAGTTGGTAAATTAATAGTTACCACAGTGTATCATTTTCCAGAACCTGTTTGGTGCTATTGTTTTGACTGTACTCTTCAGCCAAAGTGACAGAATTGTTCTAATCAGTTGTTGTTCCTGGTGTGCCAAGACTGAGATTATCAGTCTTGGCACACCAAGGAGCATAAACAATACAACAAATTGGAACCAAAGAACCAGAGATAAATTAGGTAGCAACTTCTCATCTTCATTAAATTGAAGAGGTACGATTTTGCAAAACCCTGAAAACCAAAGCCAGATACATCTGGAACACATCTCTGAGAAGCAGTCATTTCCTAAGGGTGCTAAATACTAGCAGTAAAATTATTTACTATAAACAATTTGCAAACATCAATACAAGGAATTAAACTAATAGAAAATGAGAAGATGCTTGAACAAGGTGCAACCTCAGACTTCCAGCACACCAAAGGAAAAGCCAGGGGGGAAATGAGGTGGAACAATTCAAAAGCCACCCACCTGGACTCTCTGAAGTGATAACAGCAAAAGTAACAAAACAGATTTAAAAAAAAAAAAAACTATAGAAAAAATCAATTCAGAACTAGTTTCTCAGATAACTACAGAAATGGTAACCATAATGAAAGACATACTTAAAGACTCTAGAGTAAATGCTCATTAAAAAATAGAGGAACTTAGGAAACTGATGGAAATTATGATGTCTAACATAGGAAAGGAATGGAATCTGTGAAATGGATACAAACAGATACCCAGGAGATTAAAATTTCCACTGAAATATGTGCAGCAACATGAGCCAATGTGAGGACAAAATAGCAGTGTAGAAAGCAGGAATGTGGTTAATGATCATGAAAAGAAAGATTTCTTAAAAATAACAACGGACCACATAAAAGCAATCCAACAGCTATTAGATAATGCAAAGAAGACTATGTAAGATTGGAGTTAATGAAATAAACTGGAGATAGCACAAATAACATAAAAAAAAATCTGTTCACAAATGTCATGGCAGATAACTTCCCAAGCAGGGAAAAAGAATTTGGTATACAGAGAAGTGGGGCATGTAGCACACCAATTAACCATGATCAAAAGAATTCTACACCAAGGTATATGAAGTTAAGATTCCTGATTCAACATTAGAGTAGAATCTTAAGATGTTAGAAAAAAGAAACAATTCACATATACAGGAAAGCTCATCAGGATCACAGCAGACTTCTCAACACAGACCTTCAAATCATGGACAACTTTGAGTGAAGTATTTCTCTCTTGTTTTTCCTGTCTTTTTAAGACAGAGTCTCACTATACAGTTCAAGCTGGACTTGTAGCCATGCTGGCCTCAAACTTGCATCAATCCTCCTGCCTCAGCCTTCCAAGTGCTGGGATTACAGGCATGAGTGAAGTATTTCAAGCCCTAAAAGTAAGCACTGTCCAACACAGATTTGACGTAGCCTACAAAATTATCTTTCAAAATTGATGGAGAAGTAAGATATTTCCATGACAAAGGAAGCCTGAAGAAACTCATGACCACCAAATCAGCACATCAAAATGTTCTGAAGGATATTCTAGAAAGAAATAACAAGGACTACAGCTCCAATGACCCCAACAGAATTAATTCACCAGACAAAGCAAGCAATTAAAAAGAACAGTGAAAAAAAAAAAACAAGAAGAAAAAAATAGCATGACAAGGATAAGTCAATACGTATCAGTTAAAACCATCAGTATTAATGGTGTCAATTCACAAAACAACAGAAACAGACTGGTAAAATATATCAAAATCAAGATCCAAAAAATGTACTGCATAGAACAAACAATACTTCATGCTACAAGAACCCAGAAAAAAAGTAGGGGTAGCTATTCTATTTGCAGACAGGGGGGATTTCAAGCCAGGACTGATTAAAAGAAAAAAGAAGTCACTACATCCTTGTAAAAACAACAATCCCAGAGGAAGAGGTAACAATCATAAATATATATGCACCTAATACTAGCACAGTCAGCTATGTAAAGCAAATTTTATTGGATATTAAAAATCAAATAAGCACTAATAAAATTTTAATGGAGGACCTCCATACCTCAGTGTCACAGATAGCAAATCAACCAAACAAAAAACAAAAACAAACGTAAAAACAAAAAAGGAAATATCAGACCTGAACCAAACTTTTGAACAAATGGAATTAGTAGATGTCTATACTGTCTTCAACTTCACAACATTAGAATACACATTCTTCTCAGCTATGAGTGGGACAGTCTCTAAAAGAGACCACACGCTAGCTCACAGAGCATGCTCAAGTAATTGCAAAAGAAATTAAACTATCTCATGCATATTATCAGACCCTAGTGCAATGAAACTGGAAATCAGTGACAAAAGAAACCACAAAAACTTCATCAACACATGAAAATTAAACAGCACCCTCTTGGACAGCCAATAGGTCATAGATAAAATGAAAGAAGTAGACTGTTTTTACAATGAAACAATAATGTCAGTACAACATATTGCAACTTGTGGGACACAGTGAAAGAAGTTCTATAAGGAAAATTTATAGTGGTGAGTTCCCATGTCACAAAAGCAGAGTGAGCTCAAATAAACAAACCAATATTGAACCCCAAATTTCTAGGAAAAGAAGAGCAATAGCCAAAAAGAAGAGCTCAAAGCTTATATGAGGGAGGAAATTATAAATATCAGAGAATAAATTAATGCAATTGATACTAAGAAAACTACACAAAATATCAATAAATAAACCCTTAGTTTACCTTATTAGAAAGGAAAAGACTCAAATATATACAATTAGGAATGCAAAGGGTGGAATCATCAAAGATCATGCAGAAATCCAGAAGATCGTTAATACCTACTTGGAGCACCTGTATTCTAATAAAATGGAAAACATACAAGAATGAACTGATTCCTAGATACATATGAATTACCAAAGCTGAATCAGGAAGATATAAAAATTCTAAATAAACTGATATTAGTCAATGAAATTGAAGATATGATTAAAAACCTATCAACAAAGGAAAGCCCAAGCCCTGACAGATTCACTGCTGAATTCTATAAAAAAATTTGGAGAAGACCTAATGCTACTACTTCTCAAACTCTTTGATGTAATTGAAAGGGAAGTAATACTTACAAATTCATTCCTGGAAGCAAACACTATCCTTGTACCCAAACCAGAGAGGAATCCAACCAAAAATGAGATCTACAGGCCAATGTCCCTAATAAAAAAAAATGCAAATGTTCTTAATAAGATAATGGCAATCAGGATGTATAAAATCATCAAGAAAATTATACAACATGACTAAGCAGGATTCATCCCAGGGTTGCAGGGATGGTTCATATACACAAAACAATAAATGTAATAAACCATATTAACAGAGCCAAGAACAACAACAAAAAAAAAATCGAATGTCTTGATAGACAAAGAAAAAACATTTGACAAAGTTCAACACACATTTATGATAAAAACCCCACAAAAATTGGAATAGAGGGTTTTTATCTCAACCTGATAAAAGCCATTTATGATAAACCAACAACCAACATCATACTAAATGGACAAAAACTGAGAGCTTTCACTCTAAAATCAGGAAAAAGAGAAGGATGACCACTGTCACCACTCTTATTCAGTATACTTCTGGAAACCTTAGCCAGAGCAATTTCACATGAGGAAGCAGTAAAATGAATAAAGATACAAAAGGAAGAAGTTAAATTATCATTACTTGGAGATAACATAATACATAGATGACACCAAAAACTCCACAAAAAGACATGTAAGATTTAATAACAAAATTCAGTAGTGTAGCTGGATACAAAATCAGCACTTAAAGATGAATAGCTTTCCTGTACACAAACAACAAATTAATTGAGAGAGAAATTAGGGAAACAACACACTTCAAATTAGCATCCAAAAAAAAAATGAAATACTCAAGAATCAACCTAACAAAGGAAGTAAAAGAACTTTACATAGAAAAGTACAGTATTCTGAAAAAAGGAGATCAGAGAGAATATCAGAAAATGGAAAGATCTTCCTTCTTCTTCGGTAGGAAACACTAATATGAAAATGGCCATATGCCCAAAAATGTCATACAGATTTAATGCAATCTTGATCAAAATAACACATCCCACAGAATTGGAGAAAACATTTCTAAGATTTGTTTGGAACCAGAAGAAACCTAGAATAGGAAAAGCAATTCTGGGCAACAGAGAAAAGGCAGGGGCATCATAATCCTTGATTTGAAGTTATACTACAAAGGTACTATGATAAAAACAACATTGTACCAGCAAAAAACAGACCTGATGATAAAATGGAACAAATCAGAAGATGCAGAAATAACTCCAAACACATGCAATTAACGTTTGATTTAGTTTCTAGTATTTTTCTCATTTTAGAAATGTGGTACAAGGGGCTGGGGATTTAGCTCAGTGGCACAGCGCCTGCCTGGCAAGCACAAGGTTGTGAGTTTGGTTCCAGTAGTGGAACCAACACCCCCTCCCCCCAAAAAACCAAAAGAAAGGAATGTAGTACAGTAGGCTCAAAGAAGTTAAATAACTTATGTCCAGAAGTTCAACTACTAAGAGGTGGTGATGAGATTTAAACACTGACCAATTCTAGAGTTTAGACACCATGCTTCAGCCTATTCCATGCTAAGGATCACAGAGCTGTGACAACATGCCTTTCACATGTTGTGACAGAGGAAGAGTCATGAATTACACCATGGAATTAGGAGGATTGAAGTCCATTTGTATTCTTAGCATTCATTCGCTTTCATCAGTCTTTAATACGTATCTGTATAAAATCAAGGATTTAAGCTACAAGTTTTCTAAAGTTTCTTCCTCTCCTAAACATAACTGTTGTGTTATAGAAATCATAAGGGTAATGGCAGTGAAAACAAACACCTTTCCCACTTACTAATTTCTATTTTAGCAAGCACTGTACTAGCTAATTTTTTATATTTACTTTTAACCTACCAATGATGCAGTTCCTTAAATATCATTATGATCTCTTTTTTTCAGATCAGGAAACTTAGGCTCAAAAAATATAAGTTGCTCAAGGAGAGAGAACTTCCACATGGCGGAAATGAAATATATGTATCTCTCTGTTTTCACTCTAACAAGCTATGCTGTTAGAGTGTGATGTTTCATGTGGACTTAGGTACCACATTTATTTTTATTTTCTTCACAAACATTTGCTGAATCATGAAATTTTTATATGAGAAAATCTGCCTTTATTAAAATTTTTCTTCCTTGTAATGAATACATATTGCTATTTAAAATGAATATATGCTATAGCTTTTTGTAATCATATACTATCTAGGGCAGTGAGCTTTTCTAGTTATGTAAGTTAACTACAATAGATAAATTTGGAAGACTAAAAATTCTTTCTTCTTCTTATTTGGAGATTTTTCCAAGAATAAAGCAAGACAAAACAAACTTCTAAATTACCTAGGCTTGATGTTTGCCCCTATCTATCCTAGTGTGATATGTGGGGGAAACAAATCCTCATATATCCTAGTGTGATATATTTGGGTAAATTATTTCACTTTTACATATTGTGTGAGACAGTAAGTTATAATTCTTATAATTATTGTATAAATTGAGTATATAATTCCTGAAAGAATATTAAAAAATCAAATAAATTGCGGTATGATTAGAATATTTCATTCTCACATTAGATTTTAGTGCCAGAATTAAGAATTGCTAAGAAGTTCTGGAATCAAGTTTTAAATCTGTTTTGTTTTGGCTTTAAGAACTGACATCTGAGTGGCCCCTGAATTCAAGCTCTTTTTTTCTACCAGTTTGGGAGTTTTCTCTGGCATCCAACACCTTATCTCGGCCACAGAGTCATGCATATTGTTTCCCTGGTATTATTTTTTCATGCCCCATTTACTATCAGACAAAAAACATCAAACAAATCTTTGTGAGTTGACAAGTTTTAACTTTTGTTCTTGGTTTAGAAAGAGTATCATGGAAATAATTTTTTAAGAGAAGGAGCATAATCCTGCTTTTCTCAGTGCTAATTTGTGCTGGTCATTTTAGAACATTTTCAATCTGCCTTATGAAAGAAAGCTTCTCAGAACTAGTAGTGGAACCCAGCCTAGTGATCGCTTTCTCTCCTCCCTCTGCTGCATTCGCTAGGTGTCCTGATCCACTAGTGCCCTGTCCAAGTAGAACCTTCTACAGGTTGCACTTTGCTAAACTCAAAAGTCTAGCTAATGCATGTTTTTATAGCTAAAAAAAACAGAGTTCAACCCACTCTTATACCATACTTAAGTGGAGGCAGAACTGGATTCTTTGTTATAAAAAGAGCATTTGGGTATGGAAATAATTTAGGAGCTAGAAGACTGGGAAATAGAGAACCAGGAGGGTCAATATTAAGGCCAATACTTTTTCCACTTTATATGTTAATGACTTGGAAGAAAAAGCAAGCTGCAAAATGGCAAGAAGTGCTGAGAGGGCAAAAGAGAGGTGAGAGGTGTCGAAGACAGAAAGCAAATGACGATAGATGGGGAGGTAATGCGGTGCAGAATGAGCTACCCATAGAGCCTCTGCTTTAGCAGTTTAATGTACAAGTCTGTGAGGTAATGAGGCCAGAGATCAAAACAAGGGGAGTTAATAAAAAGCTTAATAGAGCCACACTGCATCCCACTCGTGAGTGGGAATGGAGGAGGGCTGATCTGGAATAGCTGTGGTGAGTATACATTAACATTTAGGATGCATGATCAAAATAAAATGAACAGGTTGTGGGAATGGTATCAGGAGGGCTCTGATGTAAAGCTCTAAGTGGCATGGCTAATTTCATCAGACTATAAGGGCTGGGTTTCAAACAGGCTGGGTGAGGGATGCCAGCTTCTCCAGGGTAAAAAGAACTCAGAATGCACTATTTGCAGTAATTTCTGTGTTCAGACATTCTGGAATCCATAGAAAAGAAGACAAATCACCTGCCACAGAGGATGGAGGGCTGAGGTCTTGTTTGAATTTCTTTTCCTAATTACTGAAGATTGGGAAGTGACAGCTAAATGGGAAGACTTTCTCACATTCTAAACAGAGGAACAAGGGCTTGAATGCAATGATTCTCAAACTTTAATGTGTTTAGGAAACCTCTGAGACTCATATTAACCTGAAGGTTTTCATTGAGTGCATGGGCTTACTGGGAGATTGCAGAGATCCTGCCTTTCAAATACATTCCAAATGACCTAAGTGCCACAGGACCAAGCACCAATTTTGAATTGCAAAGTTCATATTTCCTTCATTTTTTCACAATTTCTAAATCATTTTTCCCTACCACCCAGGAATTTCTGAATAGAAAATCCATGTTTTCTACCATCTCAGAAGCACGGAAATCTACTTTCTGCTTTTCTTTCCTCTTGAGTCTTATATTTACATTTAAGACATGTAGAATTACAGCACATACATGTAGGTGATGATTAAATAAATGTATGGTATGTTTTTCTACATAGTTACTAAGTAATATAAGGATTTCAATTGTCAACTATCTGAAAACAAACACATTGTAAGATAATTTCTTGTATGTACCCCAGCCTACTCTCCTTTGGTGCAATTTTAAAATGAACTCTATGTCTTGGCATAATTAGTCAGTTATTGAAATAAAATTCAAGTAACAAGTCTATGAAAAATGAGAATTGTATTGATTTTTCAGTTTTCTACTTTTTAAAATTGTCTATATCTTGTCTTTTAAATGATGCTGAAATATTTTACAGTGAACTGACTTGCAAACTGGAATGGAATAGTGTTTGTGAGATGCTAAACTCAATCGAGCAGTAAGAGCAAATGTTGGCCAATCCGTTTCCCAGCCCCTTTGTACAATGTTCACACTAGTTTTACTAAGGTATAATTGTGATGTGTTTTCTTATTTAATTCCTACAAAACTCACAAACAGGTTTTACTGATGAAGAATTCCACAGGAATGACTTGTCAAAGCCAGTAACTGTAATAATTGTTAAATGAACAGTAAAGTCAGGCAGTGTGAACAACTATATTGTAATGATGATAAAACCAAACTTCAAAAAGGAAAATTTTCTTCATGCCTTGTAATAATAAATGATGCAGTAGAGGAAATTAACAGACTCTAATTTCCATTCCACACAAAGAACTTCTCGGTGAACACAATTGAGATCATATATTTTAAATAGATTCATTCCCCAGTGTTAGGATTCGGTTTTATAACTTGCTAACAACTTTATGATCCAAAGATAATTGGTCCAGGTTGATAAACATCTTCTCCCCCTATGACCAACTTACACCCAAGTCAAATCACATATGAACAACAGAACCAAGAAATCTGAGTCACAAATTCATTATTTGACTCTGAAATCGAATATAATTTTTGTATAACCAATAACGAATTATTACCTAGCATAAAATTACAAATAGTAATATTTTTCAAAATGGTTCACCAATTTATTTTTCCAATAGAAGTAAGAGTATCTTGCTGTTATGGTTTGGTTTAGGGTGTCCCCCCAAAGCCTCATGTAGTTATGGGGCAGGCTTCTGGAGTTTATGATTGGTTCATGGGTGTGAACGCTATACCTGTCCTGGGGCGGGTAATTTGCATATAATGTAAGAAATGGAAAGAGGCTACTTGCCGCTGCTCCTCCCTTTGCACTCTTGTTGCTTTTGCTGTTTTCCACTGCCATGAACAGTTGCCCTCTGACATGTGCCACTCTGCCTTGGCGCCAGCCAAGTATGGACTAAAACCTTCACAAACTGTGAGCTAAATAAACCTTCCTTCCTTAATATTTAGGGTCAGGTATTTCGTATCAGCAATGAGAGAAAAGTAACTCAGACATTTGCCTTTTACAAAAGCCAGTTTATTCCTTGGCAAACAGAGGCAGATGTTATAGATATCATGGTAGGATTATAAAGTTTTTGATATGTAGATAACAATTGAGCTTGAATTTCTTCAGACATTGATATGCTATAGCAGAAACTACTGGAGCTCAATACATGTTCATGTAATCTTCTGCAATGGTTCATTTGGATCACATATTTGAGCAGAATATTGGTCTAACTGATATTGGTAGAAATATTATAAATCTTTCCTTGACTTAGTTTTTTGAATCATTTCATGGCATTGTCCAACCTTTTTTTTCTAAAGCGCTTAAATATAAATTAAATGCCATGAACTACAAATAATAAAGACAGAGCATGAAGAAGAGCTCACTGTACCTGTTTTATTTTTGTATGATCACAAACCTTACAGTGTAGGGAAAGAGATGGTTATGTATAGTTTCAAATAGCCTCCACTATCATTAAAATAGCCTCTGTCACACCAGGAGAATTGCGCTTTGATGAAATAGAAGATTGTAAGTGAATAAAAGGAAAAGCAATTATGGCAGGTCTATTTCACTGTAATTTTTAAATTTCAAGCTAATTTTGTCAATAACTGTTAAATACCTATTAGTTGAAAATCATCCCCCAACAATACCTAGTAATAGCTAAAAGGAAAAGAGCCCATATTTATTCAAAATATTCTATATATCAGATATGACTAGAAAGAGTTTGCATATTTTGCTTGATAACAAATTGAATAATTTAAGCATTCTCAGCATAAGCTTTCTAATTTGTTAATATCAGGCAGTGGGAATAGCCAGAAAATATTTTAGAATCAATCAGTATAGCTTTGTAATCAGTTCAGCCACTGAGTATGTTTTGCAGACTTTTACAGTAGTGATTACAGTAAGGCCTCTCTGAATCCTTGTCTTTACATAGTCCTCTCTACATTAACTCTGGGCTTGGTCATGTGACTTACTTGACCAATCAGAAGTTAAAGACTGATACAAGCAGAATTTTAAAAAGTGTTTGTGCATTGACACTTTCCTTCTCTTTTGCTCAATTTAAAGCTCAGTGGTCTTGTGACAACTCTAAGCTATACTGTGAGAAACACATCTTAGCCAACAGTTTTAGCCAACTGGTAGACCACAACTGAGGCCATCTCAGACCACCCAGCCTCATCAGATGATGACAACCATGTGATTAAGCAAAGAAGGGCCAGGTGAGGATCCGAGCCTGAAATGATTATCTAAACCTTCCTTCCAGAGGAAAATGGTGCTTTAAATCACTAACTTTTATGGTCATTGGTCATGCAAAGGTAGATAATTGATTTTTCTAGTTAAGTTGCTGCAACCTTATTGGTCTCAGATTACCTATATTTAGGAGCGAAGTAATAGAGTTTATAATGAGCAGCTGTTTCAGTGATTATATAAAATAATGCTTGCTTCCTAGTCACTTTCTCACTGTTGACACAATATCATACACTCACAATGGAAGGAGGAGAGGTTTATTTTTGCTCACAGTTTCAGTTCATGATCAGTGGGGTCCAACATAGAACCTGTACCATGGAAGAGCCTGCCATGGAGGAGAACTTCTCTCATCAAAGTAGCTAGGAAGCAGGGGAATGAAGGGGAAGATGTACTCTTCCAGGTCATGCCTTAGTGACCTGCCTCTTTTGATCAGAAGCCACCTCCTAGGAGCAAGGCAATGGTATGGACCTGCTGAGTCAACCACCCCAGTGCCCTGTCTATGACTGCATGAGCCCCTTGGGGCAGCATTCTGGATCTAAACCATGACAATCCATAAAAAAATCAATCACCGTTTTTGACACATGCTATGAATTGCTAAAATTGATTTCCTATAATCCATTCTTCCTGTTGTCCATTACATGGCACAAGAACTTCCCTTTGAATATCTATATCTATATCTATATCTATCTATATCTATATCTATATCTATATCTATCTATATCTATCTATCTATATCTATATCATCTATCTATATAGCTATATCCATATCTATAGATAGAGAGGTGGAGATGGAGAAGACATAGGTGTAGATATAGATATAGGTGTAGATATAGATATATTTTTTTCTCAAAAATGAAAAGAAAGTGTTTTCCATTCAAATGTTGATGAAATTTGTCTTGTTATAACCTGATTCCCTGTTGGCTGGTAGTGGCAGAATAGGAAAGTAGTTGCAATTACCTAAGCCATCTAGGGGATTATTTGCTCCGAGACTTATAGCTCCAAAGAGCATGCTATCTGTAGCACACTAAAGTGAACTAATGGAAACTGCTAGTCTTCAAGGTTGTTTGAGGCACTTTATTCCATGTAGCCTTGAAAGAAAAACTGGGAATGAATTAGAAAACCATTGTTATCAACAGCTTAAATGTAGGAGCCTACGTGCAAGGGTTATTCCTCCTTTAATGATTACTGACACTATAGCAGAAACTTCTGGTGTGGTCCCCAATTTATTGTGCTCCATCTCTTCTCCCATTATGGCACCTCATGGGCTGAATATAGTGGTGCCTGTTTTCCATTTTCAGTAACACTCAGCATCATAGTATGGTTATGTACTTCTCTGTCCAGTTCAGATACTGACTGAGAAAAGTCAAAGGCTGTCATCTCTTTGTTCTTTCAACATGTATTTGATGAATGCCCATCATGTGCCACGCATTGTAGTACCTGTGTTGGAATGTAAGTGCAGATGAACCATCAGTCTTACATTTGATTATCTCTAATGAATAAGACATCAATAAAATAAGTGATTATAGTGGCACACTGTAAGGAAAAGATTGAAATTTGAACATGATATAATCAAACATAGGAAAGGAATATCTTAATCAAGCAGGTAAATCTGGAGAGATACTTTGGGAAAAACAGAAGCTTGTAGCATGAAGACAAAGCAAAACAACCCAGTCAAAGAAAGAAAAAAACGTTATTCTGGACAGAAGGACTGTACAAACCCAGAAGGACCATGATGTGTAGGGACAAGTAGGAGAAAGTATCCCTAAAGCCTGAATACCAGCTGCCCATTATAGGAAAGAAGCAAAACTAAATATGGAGAAAAGAATATGGAAGCTTTCACATGAAATGCAAAGTTCAATTCATGAATTAAGTAGTATGTGCCATGGTCCATGCAAACTGTGGATGATCTGGCTGGCATGAGAAAGATGGATACAGAGGAGAGTTGTGTGTTTATCATTTTCCTTTAAGAGGCTTCAAGTTACTGGCTTCCTCGGATTACTTTTCCTCTTTTACTGGCAGACATTTTTCACAAAACATTTCTATCCCATGAAGTTCCAGGTTTGTCTCAGTCACAACCTTTGTGTGTTTTCAATCTCGATAACTTCTCTGCAGCAGAGATGCAGTGACGGTCCTTTGTCTAAACACTGCTTCCTATCTTTCCTTTCTCTTCTCTCTTCTCCCAGTATCATGCACCAGTGCTTCTCTACCATCCAGCACATTCTCTTAAATCAAGCTCTTCTAAACCCAGTTCCAGCCAACAAAATCTACCATTGATCTGAAAGTTTAACTCAAACGTTGTTTTATTTCACTAAGAAGAAATATTTTATTCTTGATATTTTACTTAGGATCTTGGAGGTGTTTGATAACAATCAACTGCCTTCTTTAAGTGACCTCTACTTGTTAGAAAAATCACCGCTAGTTATTTTATTTTAGTTTTGGCAAACCTGGAACCAGTTTTACTAAGCACTGTCAGGGCTCTGGGTACCACTGGATAGTTCCTACTTCTGAGGTCCCAGTCTCAGCATTGTAACAATACTTCTGATTCCTAGCTTTGTATGGTCTCTTTGCCAAGCTTCTAGTTTCTGGTAATACTAACTTCTTACTTTTATTTCCTGTGACCTGGTGAAGGTGGGCCTTTGGGATAGATGCAGCTGCCTAACATAAGCAGTTACTACTTATAATAATGGTATTTTTCCCTCATTTTTTTCAATTTCCAAATCATTAGCAAATCTCTTATATTGAATTATCTCTATTGAAATAGTTAATGTAGTCTCTGTTTTCCATTGTGGTCTCTGGTACACTAAGTGATTTTTATCTAATCTTAAGCTTTTCTCTTAGTAAACTGTGAAAGCCAGGACCATGAATTCCCTCAGACTTGAAATTCAGAAAAACAGAAACAGAAAACTTGCAGTTCTATTGGGAGCTCTTTCAAATGGCAACAATGACTCACTCAAGAGCCTCTGGACTCTTGATATGATCCTTTACAGATTACTAGGTGCAGCCACTGTTAGAATGCTTTATTTATATTCACTCCCTTCATCTTTAACATAACTGTTATGGTTTGTGTCTGGATGTCCCTACAAAGCCTCATGCAGTCATGGGGTGGGCTTTTCGAGTTTATGATTGATTCATGGTCCAGTGTTTGGGACCATAGGTGTGAGTGCTACACCTGCTCAGGGACAGGTAGTTTTCATATAATGTGAGGGAAGAGGCTGCTTGTTCCCTCTCCTCCCCTTGTGCTCTCGTGGCTTTTGTTGTCTTCTGCAGCCATGAACTATTGCCCTCTGCCATGTGCCACTCTGCTTTGGAGCCAGCCAAGTATGGACTGAACCTCCACAAACTGTGAGCAAAATAAACCTTTCCTGGCTTAATTTTTGGTGTCAAATATTTTGTCTCAGCAACAAGAGAAAAATAACCAAGACAGTAAAGATGGTTGATACCATTGCCATTCTCATTTTAAAGATGAGGGAACTTATCCACAAATGGCTTAAACATGCCTTAGGCTGCCCTATAGAGAACTGATTCTGTAAATCTGAAGCTATACAAACTGCCTATTAAGCCCACTTAAACCAGAAACTAGCAAATTCTTTCTATAAAAATTCTCTGTCATATTTTCTGCTTTGTGGGTCCTATGGTCTCTGTTACAACTGTTCAACTCTGCTTAGGGTAAAAAAGTAGCTATAGGGAAAATAACCATTGTTTTTTTTTTTTTTTTTTTTTTTTTTCCTCTGGTACCGGGAACCGAACTCACGACCTTGCGCTTGCCAGGCAGGCGCTTTTGCCGCTGAGCTAAATCCCCAGCCCCAGGAAAATAACCATTTAAAAAGGTTCTAATAACACTATATCAAAATAGGTGGTAGGCTGAATTTCTTCAAAAGATCATAGTTTTCTGAAACTGTCCTAAATTATTGCACAATACTTATCAACAGAAATGTTCAAAATGTCACTTTACACAGAAATTCATTGTACTAGCAGTCTATGTTCAAGTTTGAACCCTTCAATGACTTTTTTTTTGTAAAAATAGTTTTATATCAACCACAAATTCTTTTCTCTGGATATGTATATGTCCAGGTATATTCTTATACACTTGCTAGTGTTTGCATACTAAGAATCTATATTTTACTAAATATATCCACAGGGGGATAGTTTCATAAATTATCTATTTATGTTATAGCTGTCTGACAATCACAGATATTTAATGAGTATCTGTAAACCTATGATTATGTGGATATATTCCACACTATGTTTAATTTTCAGATGCATAAATTGTCTTATTCCCAAGCCATTTGAATCTTGAAAATATTATGGAGTAAAATTTATCATCTGTATTTGAACATGCTCTCTGCCATCACTTTTTGTAATATTAGGATAATCCCCTTGGAGTGAACAAGGGGAAGTTCTCTTTGCAAATAAGGTCAACTCTTTTCTCTAATTCCCTGCTTTTTTTTTGTTGAACTTTGTGAGTTGTACTTTGTTGTTGTTTATTTCTATGTTTAACTGTCATACATGAAGGCAAGAGTCTATCTTTCTTTTTTCCTAAAATAAATCCGCTGCATGGTTAATCTTCAAAAGCGTGTATCTGTAATTCCAAACAAGCTAGCTCTTTTTCTGTCTGTAGTTTTTGGTTGTGTGACTAAAGGGAAGTTTCAAGTGGTGCAGTTTCAGACAATCTGCTCTTATTCATTACTACATAATAGATAGCAGTTGGAAATTTCATATTACCAACTCTATTTTTACATCCTAATCACGCTAGATATTTAGTCTTCAAAAAGCTGACACAAAACCCATCACTAAGACTTTCCCGTTTGGATTGCATAAGAATGTAGACATCTTTGGTATTAAATTTACTCTGACAGCTGCTAAAAAATTTACCAAGCTTGACAACAAACTCTAAAAGCAAAAGAGAAAATAGAAACCTTAGTTGATTATTTACTCAAAACATTTATCTTTTGGGGAAGTAAAAAAGAGAGAGAAAAGTACATTTAAGCACATATATAAGAAGGCACTGAAGTACTATTTGACTATCATTTTGTGGTCTGCCTTAGGTTTGTTTTTTGCAGGCATCCCATTTTTCATGAGAAGAATAAATGACTTGAAAACACACGTGCCAAATTGGGAATACAGTCAATCCTTCCTAGTTCTCTTTAAGAGAGAATGAAAGATTTCCCATGTAGACAAAGTGGAAGCAACCCCTTCGGCACTGGTGTTTACAGTCAGTCTGGTGAGGGTGATGCCACCAGCAAAAGTGAAATGCTAAGCAGTTCTCCCTGTGTTTCAAAGAGATTAGCTCTCACAGTTATTTAGACAGATGTGAATCCATCCCACTTGTCCTCTCGATGCTTTCCTATTGCTAATGATGTTTTGAACGTACCTAGGAAGGAAAATAAATGGCTGGAGTAGTCGTTCCCCGAAGCTGCCATAAGTGAAGAGACTGCTGAGTATCAATTGCTTGTTTGTTGGCTTTCAGGGTAGAGTGGGGCATTGATTTGTTTAAACTCTGCAGTATATTAGTGCTTCTTATCTTCTCCCAAGCCTTTGGCCTCATCTCCAGAAGAAGATAACCCAGTTTATTACAGAGAACATGTGCTATTCAGTGCCTTGAAATATGATTGACTGAACTGTATTGATTTTTTTTTTAAATCAGTCTATGTTTCAGAATCACTTTTGAACAGATTCTGTGGAATCCTTCACTATGAAAGAAGGAGATGAAGATTTGTTAAGAAAATACACAGTACATAGACGTGTTAGTTACCTTTCTCTCATGGCTGAGACAAAATACCCACCACCCACAGTTAAAAGGGGAATGTTTATTTAGCTCACAGTTTGTAGAGGTTTCAGTTTATAATGGGCTGGCTCTAAGGCAGGTGCATATGACAGCGGGGCAACAATTCACAGTAGTGGAAGACAGCAAAAGCAAGCAAGAGAAGAGGAAGTCTTTTTCTGTCCCTTATATTGTATGCAGGCTACCTGCTCTAGGGCAGGTATAGCACTCACATCCATAATCCCAGCATTGGACCATGAATCAGTCACAAACTCTAGATTCAGCCACCTCCAAAAAGCCCATCTGTATTACTTCATGAAGCATTGGGGGGACATCTAGATACAAAACACAACAGGCATAATGGCTGATTTTGTGATATCAGGAATAACTTTCCCAAAAGAGGAGCCCTGAAAAGTCAGCCATTTTTTGCACTGCTTCCTTCTTTTCTTTCTCTTCATAGCCTTCTTTCCCTCACTCTCCTTCTCTCTTCTTACCTAGACCTTGCCTCCTTCCCTTCCTCCTCCTCTATTGCTCTCCATAATGATATCTCTTCTGTGAATCTTGGACCCAATCTCTCACAACATAAACTATTCATGATAAAGTACTCCAGGACAACAAATCCAAAGTGGTTTAAAAGACTACCAAAGAATTTGAGGGACTACCAAAGAATTTAAGCGACAGAGAGGAGCATGAATGCAAGACGTTTTTCAGTATCAGGCTGAAGACACAGCGGAAATTTTCTTGTGACCTAGACTAAAATAGGAATTCATGTGTATCTTCTCTTTATAGCATCTTAGTGAGGGGATAATACTTGCCAACCCCATATTCATGTCTTTTATTTCATTTTAATGTCCTTGTAACTTCATCTTTTCTTCAGCACAAATATTTTTCTCTATCTTCCAATTTTGGGGCTTTACCTTTATTTCTTTTAGTACAACAGAAGAAAAACAGCAAAAAATGAAATGCAATGAACACAATTTTCATTAACATCAAATCAGAATGGCTAAGATACGTATTTATTAAAAATTATACATGTATATTTTATAAATAAAAGCCTTATTATGTTTATTTACAAATACAGAAAAATCAAACTTTGTTTCTCAGACTTTGTCTATAATTTGAGTCATTTTATAAGAACACGATCTCATTACTACCAGATAAATAGTTTAAATAATGATTTATCTATCAGTTTGGATTTAACCTAAACAAATGCAAGACTTTCCTTTTTTCCTTTTTCTCTTTGATAAGTTCTCTCAGCTCCCAGAACGTTTACATGAAATTGTGGTATCAGGGCCAGATATTAGGTCTCCTGGGCTTGATGCCTGGTCTTCAGTGGTCTGCTTCTAACTCCACTGACATCTGCAAAGATGGCTGACAATTCCCCATGGGGTCCTCAGATCCAGGTACAAGTGCATCTGATCTGGACTCAGAGTGTGCACAAAAGTATGGTAAGGCTCTTAGCGCCCCTCAACTTCTTTCTCCAGCAAGCTGGTTTCTATCTTGGAGCAAGGAAAAAGCTTAGTGTCCTCCAACTGCCAAACAGGGTAAATGGAACTTGAGAGATTATTTATGCATCTAATGTACTCTCCTCATAGGGCCCTCTGCTGGAAAAAAAAGCTTCATTTTGTTGTTGGGACAATAACTCCTGGAAATAAAAAAAATTCCCTCTGGTAGGTATTCATCTATATTTCTTTTAAGTTTGGACTCAGGATCACAAAATCTCAAAGGTTTACTGCATTCTCAAAATTATTGTGAGATTTGAAACTCTAAAATCTCTCCAGTTATTTATTTCTCTTAGCTTTTCTTTTTTTCTTGGATAGTGGTCTTCACAGTTTTCTTTTCTTTTTTTTTTTTTTTCATGAAAAATAAAGCAAAATAACGGTAAGAGAATAACAATAGTGGATACATTACATATCATTAACTTCAAAGTATTTACTCAGAATATAAGACATAGACCAAAAAGGTTCTCCTTTACAAAGTGCTATTCGCTTTTCTTTTAGAACAATCTTATACTTCTCTGATTTATGATTTAATGGGAAAGTCCTCAAAGTGAAGAGAAAACTATAACTAATATCTCAAAATTTCCCTTATATCTACTCCCTGGCCTCCTTAGGCTGGTTGCTGACTTCACAGAAAGCCCTTCCTTGAAATAGGGTCAGGGTGGTACACTTCAGTGTCAACCAAGGAGGCCTTGATGAGAAATACAAAGTAAAAAAAAAAACAAATTATTAAATGGCAATGGATGCAGTCCAAAGGAAAAGGAAGAAAGGTAATTAAAGTATAAAGTGATTCTAATAAGGAGATATGCACTTCAAATTTTACTTCTGAATGAAATACTAAAATGTGCACCATTGATGTAATTGGTAAAATTAGCTAAGTATCTTCATTTAAGAGTTTTTCTTCCAGTAGATAAGAACGGATTAGGAATAAGATACTTAAAAATTTGGCATTTTCAAAAAAGTTCTCAATATTTGAAGGACTACTCCTTTTCCTGGGTTTCCAGTCTCTTTTAGTGTCATTTGGAATGTGTTTCAGTAAAGTGTTTGCATTCTCATCAAACATAAACTGCCGTTTAATACCAGCATCTACTAATTGTTACCATGGAGCCCTTCATTCAAAACAATCCCTGCTCTGACATGTTCTAGCTATATAGACTTGAATACACTAACTCCTCACTGCCCCTTCCCTCATCTTCCAATTGATAATTGCTCTTCTTTGATGGCTCTGTGACGCACATGAATGAGATATCTTTAGATCCAAAGAAACAAACTCAACACTGATAAGTCTAGAAGTCACTCATGGTTTTCAACTTTCTCCTCTCAAACGAATAAGAGTTAATTATTCCAATTGAGACCTTGAATCTAAGTGTTTTGCTTTTCACGAATCATACAGAGAAAAGTAACATCCACCAGCACTGGTAGACCCAGATCCATGTGGGGAAATGCTGCTGATCAGAGCTGTGCTGTTCTGTCCCTGCTGGAGCAGACAGTTGGCTCTCACTTCTCAACCCTTTCCAAGGGCACAGAAGTGAACAATTTGTACCAAACGAGAGCTCCTCTAATATAGTCAGTGCTTCCTATGCAGACTAGTACAATGTAATTTGCCAAGAAGTCACCCAGGGTGTCTTAATTTGGTGGTGTTGAAAGAAATATAGCCCTGAGTGATAGTGATAAATGAAATATGGAAAAAACCAAAAATATAATTAATTATGTAATATTTGCAATTTTATTAACCATTATTGCTCAAGATCCAGGAACTGTTCTTATTTTTTTTTTCCAACATGCTATTGACTTTTCATTATGCTAGAGGTATAATAATTACCAGTGCTTGGTGATTAACTGAGTAGCTTCATAGTCATTATAAAATTGTTCTGTGCCTCCATTTATCAAAATAGAAAGCAAAAAAGGCTGTCCAAGGAGTTTTTCTTCTTTTTTATTTTATTTTTTTGACTTTTCCAAATAAAGAATGGCCAGCTCCTACAGAGTAAATATGTTACAAGACACAGTAGGTTGTCCCAAAACCCAGGTCTTTCTTCCAGGAAAGAATGTGAAAGTGACTGTGGAACAGTCTCAATCCATCTTTCAAGAGAGCCACAGAACTCCCAAGATAGATTTGAGTCTTGGGGCACTGTGGAATAAAGACATTTACTCAGATTAATTGCCCCAGCAGTCTAAACAAGTAGAATTTGAAATACAGAATTGGACTAAACTCAGGTTATCTTATTAGTTTCTTGTACCTAAAATCCAAATTAATGGCTAGCACAGAGTTACTAAGAAAGGTATAGAAGAATAATAATGAGTGGATAAGCAGAACACACAATACTACATTATCTGACTCAATTTGTGGATGATTGATTAAAATTCTTGATGTTTGCATAAGTAAGATTGTTACTACATAGTTACATAAAACTCTTTGGACTTTAACTGAAAAAGATAAAGGTTTCAATTCTGATAAGACTGCAAACTAAGACAATAGATGTTCTCAGAAAGTCTTCCTGAGTTTATTTGCTTATTTTCTTAATTTGGTATCTACCCTAACACCTGAAAATTTTCAACGTTTCCAAAATTTTTCTTTTTTTTCTCTTTTTTTTTTTTTTTTTGGTCTTTTTGAGACAGGGTCTCATTATGCAGTTCAGGCTGGTCTTGAACTCATTTTGCAGGCCATGTTGGCCTCTAACTCACCACGATCTTTTTTGCCTCAGCCTCTTGAGTTCTGGGATTATAGGTCTACTCCACTATATCTGGTCAAATTTTTCTTTTTCTATGATTTACCCATGCTGTATTCTCTGTAGAGACCTCAAGGAGTTAACCAATAGATTTATGAAATTATGCATAACTTGACGCAATAACCAGACTTGCTTTAAAGTACAGTAATTGTAATTAAGCATTAATTATATATAATTTCCAATGATCATTATTGTTGAAAAACTAATATTGAAAAACAAATTAAAATAAGTTTTGGATGGGAACACTGAGATGTTTTGGAGGGATAACCATCCCTGGGCTTTGTTTCTTTTGAAGTAGATATGATAAAGGAAGTTTAAAAAATTGATTACATAACTGACATAATAATGGGTGACAAAATTTTATGGAAGTGAGCAAAGTCTATCTGGCAAAAGAAAAATCGTGAGAAAAAGATGTAGAAGCAGGTCTTATCACTTGAAAGATCTAAAGAATAAAAGTAAAAAAGTATAATCAATCTATTCAGTCTTTGGAAGCCCAAAAGAATTTGCTCTAAAGAATTACAAGAGACACAAATAGGAATGTCTACTTATCCCAGGATCCGTGCCTTGGAAAGACTGGCCTCTCACGACCTACTTATCCAGTGTTAGAGGATTGAAAATGTATTTATGAAAACTGACCTTGAGCACCCTCAGTACTCCATTTTCCATTGGGAAAATATTGGACAGAAATACCTCCTCTGAGATGGGAAGGAGTAAGTTAGATGTCAGATCTCATCTCTCCAAACAATTTGGAGGTAGAAATTAGTGACACTTTAACTCGTTTTGGGGCAGCTAAAACTGAGACCATGGAAAGTCAATGCATTGGGCTGCCCTTTTGCAACATACACATTTGAAAGGCCAGTGAACACTCTTGAGAGGGAAGAAAGACCAGAGAAAGGGTAAAAACATTACAGAGAAGAAGAGAGAGAAGAGAAAGGAGATAAACATAAAAGAAAAGAAAATATGAAATGAACAGAGAGTAACACAGACAGCTTGCTGGGGAAAATGAGAAGATAAATCCAGTTTCTTTCATCTCTCCACTGTCTGATCCAAATATTCCTAAATCCTTCTCTAGCATTGGTTACTTCATTAGAATTTGCACCTTTATATCACATTGTTTATTTTCTTTATTTTACTCAGGATCAGATGTTGTTAAGGCTACTAATGGCAGTACTGTGCAGAGTGGATGAAAATAGAGGTGGGTAAGGGAAACCTACTGGAGGGTGTTTGAGAAGGGTGAAATGGAGGAATTAGCAGAACCCTTGGTCTAGAAAAAAAAAGGGACCAATGGGGCTGGGGATTTAGCTCAGTGGCACAGCACCTGCCTGGCAAGTGCAAGGTTGTGAGTTCGATTCCTGGTACTAGAAATAAAACAACAACAACAAAAAAAAAGGGACCAATGCAGAATTATTCAGGACTTGAAAGATCCAGCATGAATAAGTGAATAATACTATGTGAAACTGGAGAAAAACTAAAAATTTACCACAGCAATGAAGGCCATATCAAGTACATACTACATGAAATACAAAAGCTGAAGGGACCAATGGAGAAATAGTGAGGATGGTCTTATTCATCACTATTTACTATACTGACAAAAATACCTAGTGGTTTCTATTTGTTCAATAAATATTTTTGAATATTGAAAGTATGATTTCAAGATAAGGATGCAATGGACAGGAAGACTTAATTTACTTAATACTGATTTGCTGTTTGAGTAATTGGTGTAGAAAAGTATAAAGCCCACAAAACATAGCAAACCCTCAGAGAGAAACTCTTAGGCCATAAAATGAAAGGTCAGAGCTGAAGATGCAGATGTAAGGTTTTGTTCTTGTTTGTTTTTGATTTTTGGCATAGGATTTTGCCTTCAGATCTTCAAAGTGCAGGGCTTTGCCAAAGGACATACTAGTTTATCTTTAGGGAAATTTTTGCTTAATATTTCATTACCTTGTCTACATCATCTAAACACCAAGGGCAGCTCTGGTCATTTTGTAATCTACTATACAATGCTTAGGTCTTTCGTGGGAGTGGTTTCTCTCTTCTTAGGGTCCACCTTTCATGGTTTCCCCTTATTACTGTGCAACTTTGGCATCTGTAGAGCTGGTAATAATATCTCAGACAGCATCCAGGGGCTCCTCTCAGAGGTGTAACTAGCTTTGTGGGAGATCCGAAACATGCACAATAAGACACTGAGATGAAAGGGTGGTGCATTCAGTTCCAGAAAGGAGGCCATATATCATGGAAAGTGTGCATTGTATTTGAGGAGAGCAAGGTCATCTATAGGGAAATGATGTCAAACAGTAGGAATAAGGAGAAAAGTACAAAATGAATATGCTGGAAGAAATCTAATCATGGTAATATCATGAGTAGGGAAGAGCAAGTTGAAAAGGGCCATGCAGACCAAAGGATTTTAATGCTAAAATCATTCACGAGCTCAACAAGAATGCAATACCTCATTAGCCAGATAGATACAGTGCAATGGAGTCCATGACCAAATAGGTGATGTTTATCCTTAGAAATCCAGCATTATTGTACAGATATAACTATACTCATGTATACAATAATTATTTCCTGGATGTATAATGTATGTAAGACATTGCACTGGTAACTGTGGGGAATTAATTATAAGTCTAAAAGAAACTTTGTCTTTAAAGTAGAGATTAGCAAAATTTATGAGAGAGACTCACTAACATTAGCTTGAAACTTCCAGTATGCACTTCTAAGTTCTGGGAAGATTGTACCTAAAGCAAGCTCAATCCTAAAACATAGAAAAGATTCTGTTTTACTATTACTAAGGAAAATTTTAGTTAGATGAATGACAACCCCAAGCCAATAGCTATGCACAAGAAAGAGGGAAGGAAAAAATGGATAAGAAGTCAAAAACAGTGAGGTAGAAATTAAAAACCCTATTAAAATTGTAAGAAAGGTGTGTGAGAAGTAATTACTTTGCATGCCTTTACCCTGATTCACAGGAGACTCATGACTAATGTTGGCCAGGGCAGGGGTCTGGTGCAGGCACTGCCAGAACCCTTCCTGGGCATGGCCTGGAGTTAGAAGCTATGAAAGAATTGTCTTCACCATGGATGGAGTCTAGACACTTGCTCTCCTCTTGCTGCTAATGTCTTTCAGCTCCTATAGGGCTTGTTCTGCTTTGCCTGTAAAGGTAAGCTGCCAGCAGGAGGCAGATTGCTTTCCACAGTGGTGACCAAATGTAGTCTTTGCTGTTGTGGTAGCAAGTCAGGAAGCAGCTCCATCTGAAAGGCTCCAGACTAAGTCTTTAAAGGCTGAGCCCGTGATTAACATGCCAGCTTAAAGCCAAAGAAATTCGAAGCACACTGCTCTAGAAAAGATTAAGTCAGTGGGGAATCCGAATAATGAGAGCCCCAAGGAATCATTTGGAAAATCAGAGGAAAATGAAAGAAAACTTAAAATCCTTTTAAAAGGGAAAGAAAAAAATACTACAGAGGCTTAATAAATTGCTGTGACCTCTTACTGTATTGTAAACACTTGAAATGATAAGTAAATAGGAGAGGAAATGGTGCAAAGGAGGAAGAAATATTAGATAGCTCTCACAACACTGTAGTGTTTGCCAATTTAAATTACAGCGCAGACCAGGCTGGTAAAGCAGCTGGATTTCTTTGGGGACTCCCTGGAGGGTGTAGGAGCCCGGAGATGGAGATGCAAGACTACCCAACCTGAAAGGGAGAAAAATGGGAAAAATTAAATCCCTAAGTTTGGTCTTCTGGTTTCAGAATTACCATTAGCAAACTCTGCAACCAAGAGTTTAAGAAAAGACTACACCATCAAGATGCAGGTGAAAAATAGATAAGACTGGGTCTGAGCAGCTAATGAGTTTTGAAAATCTTTACTCAACTTTTATCTTGCTGATGCTCACATCCCTGGGCCTCTGGAAATAGAGCTGGCTCAAAATCTTTGTGCTGTGCCTTATGCTTGTAAAGCAGGAGAGCACAGAGAAAGAGGCCCCCCTCTCTATCTGGACTTTCTACTCCCTGGTGCAGTTACTCTTTTGGAATTAAAAATATATAGAATGTAATTTTTCTTCTTCCATTTTTTTCTGGCAGCTATACAGAAATATCAAATAACCATATGGCAGAATGGGTGTCCATTTCTGGCTTACTTCTTTATTCTAAGCTCAGTATGCTTCACACGGGGTCTAATAAAATATCTCCTTGTCTTTCCCTCTTCTCCCTCTTAATTCTTTCTGGGACTTTTCTTGAGCATTGAATGTTGACTTTCACATGGAAAGAGTGGCATAAATTGATGACTTTTCAATGTTAATCAGTTCACTTCAAGTTTATCATATCAACCAACGAGGTGAGCGTCTGTAATTTCTACATGTATTACCAAGCTTTGTGGGAATACAAAATGATTAAGAGTCTGTCCCTCAGGTCATATCCTGGAAAGAAGACAGTAGGAAGTCACAAGAGAGTAGACCTGACTCTGCTTCTATAACTAAGCCTGCCTCTCTTTCATTCCACTCTTAAGAGTAGATCCCTTTAGCAGCCCAGGAGCATGAGGAGTTTATTCTATTCCATGACACCAACTCACGAAGCCAACAAAGAGCACAGGTTCTCAGCTCAAGGACATGTTTAGGCTCAGGTGATCAGCTTCGGTCTCTAAGCTATAAATGTATAATATTAGGTAGTAGAATCACTTAGCACCAGAATCATTGTGATACACAGGCAGAACTAAGAGCAAACTGAGACTGAGAGGTAGAGAACCTAAAACTGAACAGGAGGCAAGCATCCAGAGAAATAAATATACATAGCAAGAAGAAAATATAAGACAACTATTTAGAGAGAACAAAACAGAAGGTAAGGGGGGGGCAGGAGATGTGGGAGTAGAAGGAGAGAAAAGTGACTGATTATCCTGAGAGTTTTCCATTCTTACAAAGTATTCAATGACACTTCTAGCATTCTTGTCAACACGTTTGACTTCAACTTATATATAGATGTTGGATCTTTGGAACCAAGAGAACATTGATTACAAGTGTTGATCAGTATACTTATCGTATACTGGCAGTGCCTGCACCAGTTACAGCTGTCCTCTCAGCTGTAACTTAGTTACCTATTAGGATGGGAATACTAACATCTTTTCATCACAGAGCCCATGATAATGCTGAACATGTTATGATGCTTGGCACACATCTGCTTCACAAAGGGTTGCTGTACCTAAATCCCCAGCAC
Organism: Chinchilla lanigera; assembly: GCF_000276665.1. Classification (NCBI taxonomy): domain Eukaryota; kingdom Metazoa; phylum Chordata; class Mammalia; order Rodentia; family Chinchillidae; genus Chinchilla; species Chinchilla lanigera. The sequence goes on from NW_004955451.1 coordinate 9,180,822, forward strand.
AACCATTAGTGACAGAAAGGTTGAATGTATCAGATCATGAAGAATGTGTAGGGTCAGGCATCTTTGTGAAAGATAAAATGGCAATGGGTATGACAAGAAGCAGGGAAAGGGGAAAAGTGAATCTGAGATGGTAGAGAGCTTGGAGTAGCTCATTTGGAGTAGAGATGGAAAAAGAAACTGGAAGTGTGGATAGTGCTTTCAAGATCATTTTAAAGGATTTGAATTTCAAATTGGTCTTTGTTTTTATCTCTTCAAGGTGCATCCAGCCTACAAAAAAGGCAGTCTTTATGGTGGTGGTATAAAATTTAACACACCATGGCACAATCTTTTGTATTCATTTCATACCACTGCAACACTGACAGTGATTTACTGTAAATTTGCATTGAAATTATTGGGGTCTCTCAAATATAAATTCACGGGTATTATTTAGTATATTTTAAAATATTCTCCTAATAAACTAAGATAAGCCTCGTGAGTTCTCCCACCACCTAACACTTCCCTTTATTTAAGAGTCAGCATAATTGAAATGTTAGCCTCATGACCAGTACATCCCCTTCCCTTTACTGAAATCAAATGCCATTACCCAAAATCAAGATAATTCTGAGATGTATTCTGGTAGGGCACCTGACAATAAGGGTTCAGTAAATATTTACTGAATAAGTTAATCAGTACTGCCTCTTAATTTCCCATGATGATCAACAAGCTCTATTTCCGTTGCTCCAGGCACTCTGATTCTGCATGGGAGAGTGAGGAAAAAAGAAGAGGAAGGGAAGGAAAAGTGACTTTTGTGTTCTTTATGAAAATATCAGACAATATTCCAATTATAACACCATAATGTTCTTTGAGTACAATTAATCTGTCCCTACATCTTAATGTTCAATATCTTATGATCTGCATCACTGCCCACACCTTAATGATACTGAGGTCACTGACCCCAAAGAAAGAAATGTCATTTTTGCTTCATTTGATGTAAGAAGAAAAAAATGAAGAGTTAGAAAACAAACTAAAATTTTTATTCGTTATACAAATGACTCACACTTGTAGGTAAAATAGAGAACTATCTGAAAGCATTAACTTATACATGGGACAATCAGGCAAAGATAAAATATATTTGTAAACAGTGTAGAAAGATACCAGCTAAAGCACTACATTTTGCCATGCTGGACCCCTTATGGCTCACTACTGTTTGTTTTAATTAAGTGCAAGTGTTAGTAGGATGTGCACACATGGTTTTGGTGATGCTTTAGAGTAATAAAGGTTTTGATTGGCTCTATCATCAGCGATCTGATTCCAGTAATGTCTCCTGCATTTCCCTCCCCCCAAAAAAACCTTACAGAGATAAGAATCCTACCTTTCCTAGAGTCTGCTTTACTTTTTCTCTGTCGAGGTAAACACATAAGCCTCCATCTGGTAAGTGGACTTTGTGAGAAAATAAATAAGATGGACAAATTAACATTCAAGAATAAGTTGTAAAATTCACCAAGTGTATCCATGATGTCTTCAATAGATTTGACTCCTGATTCACTAACAGTGAGAAACAGGAGACCATGTAGGCTACTCCTCCCCGTTACTTTTTCTGGAGCTGGGCAGAGATGTTTCCTCCTTTGGGCATTTCCTCAGCGAAGGCATTCTCTGAAATAGGTTTCAATGCACACCAGGTGTTTACACTCACAAGAAAAGGGAATGGAACAAATTGCTCTCTCTGCAATTACACCACAAAGGTCTATTGACACAGAGCGAATAAAATGTTTAGACCCTGAGAGGGAGGGAACCTCTTCAATATTCTCAAAATTACAGGTCCTTGAATCACCACTGAATGTCTAGCCCCAGAGAATTTGCAGAGAGAGACAAAGAATAAGGGAGCGACAACATAGCAGGCAGCAGCGAATAGCTGTATTTATAGCACTGTGTCATGGTAGAAACATCAATCCCTTTTTCCAGGGAAACCACTGAAAATCCTAAGCATAGTATTGTCCTCCACTCAACTGCCAGATTGGCTTATAACTTACTCTTTCAAAAAGCTAGAAGCTAAAATCTCAGTGTTGTACAGAGTACAACCTGAAGATGAAATTGTAAACACTTTCCAAGGTTCGTTTAACACAGAAATAGATATTTTCAGGCATCAAATCATTGATTCCAAAGTTGATTTCTGAGTGGTTCTCAGGTGTGATATATAGGAAAAGTGGAGATAAACTCTAGCAGAGTTTATCTTGTTTATCTTGTTTCCTACCAGAGTTTATCTTGTTTCCTACCAGATATACATTAATTATACTATTTACTTAGCCATTGAAAAAGCATTGTAACTTCAGTACACACCTCCTTGTGCATCAAAAGTCTCTAGAAAGGAACAACTGGTCACAGATACTTGAGAGTACCTTTTCCTGTTTGACATTTACGAGAAAGAATTTGAAGCAAATGCTAATATTTTCTATATTTACAAATGCAGTCCTTTCCCATCCACAAATCTTTAATCCAAGAACCGGGCCATTCTCAAATTCAGTAATGCACCATTGCCGGCTCACGGAGACCTCCATACTACCAGGTACTCCAGAGACTATGGCAGGAGGGCTACAAGTTTGAGACCAGGCTGAACAACTTAGGAAGACCTTGTTTTGAAATAAAAAGAAATACTGTATAGCCGAGCATGGTGGCACACGCCTGTAACCACAACATTCTGGATGTGGAGGCAGGAGGAGTGCAAGCGTAGCTTGGGCAATGTAGCACTCAGGGAGACCCTGTATGAAAATAATAAACAAACAAACAAACATACATATGTGGAGGCTGTTGCTCAGTGATAGTGTCCTTGAGTTCAACCCCCAGTACCACAGAAAAGAAGGGGCTTCAAAAAAATAACTAAGCTAAATATCCTGCTTTTAAAATTTTTAATAGAGTTGCCCCTTCTCCATACGGACCTTGATGATTTCAGCTTCTACTCCGTAGATGTTTCAGCTCCAGCTTTTCACATTTTACTTTTTCCTGAAGCTCAGATTCCACATAAATAGGTGTGTCATTTTTATCGCTTCTCTCTTCTCCTTCCACATTCATCCCAAAATGGAGCTTTATTTTTTATACAAGGAATTTTATAAGTAAAAGTGAACTATAAACCCTGTCCTCCAAATTTGAAAGATTCAGTTATTTAAAATAGAAATGTCCAATGCGTGTGTGTCTACTCCTACAGCCCTGTTCCATGAGCTCCCAGTTCATAAAATCTACCTGCTCTTTCCCCTTTCAACATTTCTCATAGTTCATCTGTTAAAATGCCACCAAGCCTTAAAGTGGTCTAATATGTGTGTCTGATCATGTTGCTCAAAAATGTAATAAAACCTCAATGATTTCTAATGTTTAACTAGATGAATATAAACGTTTTTAACGGGGCTGGCGATTTAGCTCAGAGGCACAGCGCCTGCCTGGCAAGTGCAAGGTGCTGAGTTCAATTCCCGGTGCCGGAAAACAGAACAAAACAAACAAACAGATAGATAAATCTCCTTAAAATACCTTTCAAGTTCCTGTACAAATGAAAGTCAATATACCCATAAGGAGTTAAGTTCCATTTGAGTAATTTTTATGCAGTTTTGTTCGCTGTTGTTTTTCCAGAGTTTTGGAACCATGCTTGGTAGGTAGCACATCTCCCAGAGCCAAGTAATTCTTTGCTAAATGAACAATTGTGTTTATTCTTCCCCCTTTTGCTCTCCCCTTAAACTCCTAATGGTAACTGTTCCTGAAAACCCTACTCTGGCCTTCTACTTTCTTCCTGAGAATCACGAGCTCATCTCCAGTGCTACACCTGAAATGTGAATAATTTCTCTACCTTTTTAATAAATATTTGCAAAGTTTCTGCTTCCAATTTAATCTTTATAAATAACTACTATTCTACTTAATAACTTTTAATACAAATATTTGGACATGTTTGTAGTGGTTGTCTTGTTTCCTTTGTTTTTTTTTCTTTTTTTTCTGGTACCGGGAATCAAACTCATGACCTCGCTCTTGCCCGACAGGCGCTGTGCCACTGAGCTAAATCACCAGCCCCGTGTAGTGGTTGTCTCATATACCTGTCCACTTCCAAATACTAATGAAGGGCTAATGATGTATCCATCATTCCACATTTAATGAAAGAATAAATGTGCATAAATATCTATGAAAAATAAGTATTTTCAAACAATCAAAAATGCCAAAAATAAGTTTTATTTAAAGAAGGGTGGAAAATATGTTCAAATGAAATTAAAATGAAAATACTTTTAAAAATCATGTCACAGATTGTGCTAAGTGCCCTGTGACAAATCTGAGTGATGGTAGAATACAGTGTCAATATTTAAAAGAAAAGCCAGGGAAATAGCAACTACTTCTAAATGGACGCTATTCCCAAAATTATTTTGAAAATCAGTTGTATAGCGCCTGAAAAACATTTCTTAAAAAGAATGAAAAATTATGCCTCTATTCTGAAACCATCCCACTGAACATAATTCAGTCCAAAATGTAGCAAGTGTACACATATGGTACTGCTGAAAAAAGCAAAATTTAGCGACATAGACTTCTCTTACCACCTGTTTATTATCTTTTCTCTTGAGAAATGCTCCATGGCAGAAGCTATACATTGCTATAAATGATACTTTATAGATCTGCCTTTGTTCTGAAATACAGGATAAATGGAAGGAAAAATGGTAACCTTTCATAATTCTCCAAAAAGTGCGAAAGTTTGAGGGAGGGGCTCTGGATTCCTGTCCATAAGTGTAGACACCTGGATTGGGTCAAAATATACCAGGTAACACTATCACTATTTCAGCTCATGTGGACCCACTGATAAGATAATAGGGCTTAGAATTCTTCCTAACTCATCAAAGAAAAATATTCAGAGAAATATTTTCTAACCCACTTTTTGCACCTCTTTCATAGTAGGCTTTGATGAATGCTTTAAATAGATGTCATGGGTGTCGTGCTTGCTTACTTGAAATTGCTTGTCAATTGTTCTTGGTTTGTTTGTTTGTTTATTTTCTGGTACCAGGAATCAAACTCACGACCTTGCACTTGCCAGGCAGGAGCTGTGCCCCTAAGCTAAATCCCCAGCACCCAAATGTTTTCATCTGATGCACACAAATGGTGACCATTCTTTATCCCATTTATCCTGTTGTGCCGAACAAAGCCAGACAATCTAAGCCATAGCAGTCATTAATGTTTCCATGAACTCTAAAAGAGAAACCTGTGTCCAATACACTAGCTCAGTCTTCCCATGAAGTCTTTCATTATTCATTTTGTAAACTGGTGTAAACTGCCAGTGTGATTGTTATGGTTTTGTGCCTGGATGTCCCCCCAAAGCCTCATGCAAGCTTGATCATCATTTTCCAGTCTTAGGCACTTGCTTCATTAAATATCCCCCTAAACTGAGTGTTAGTGAATGGAAACTCAGACCACTTTGCCCAGTGGAATTCAGTTTGAAAAAATGTCCAGCAATGTGATCTCTTAAACAGGATAACCTTAGATTTCTTGATGATTACCTCGCTTCCCTTTCCTTTTGCATTAGACTTAACATGCCTTTCTACCTTTTTGAAATGGTGCCTGAGTTCTTCTTCCCCGTGTTGTCCTTCTCCCTCAGAATACCCCCTGCAGATGGTGTGATGAGCTGCCAGCCAATTTAAATTAATTTTGCTAAATTAGGAAGAAGTAAATGTCCCTTTCCAAGACAACAGAATTTCTCCTCCAGATCCCCAGAAATAACTCAGGAGAATGATTAGGCTGTAAGAGACTCCCGAGGTGTGTGCCACTCGTACGCTGTCACAGATGTTTGCCACTAATAGGATTTTGTGTTCCATGCCAAACATTCTTATGCTACTGTTACTTTTTTCTAAACCATAAAATTATGACTAACATATTTGGCTTGCATTTTCAAGAAACTAATTTCCTCCCAGAGGAGAATCTTGGGGGAAAAAAAAAAATCTTTCTGGTAAAGAAAATAACTTATTTCTTAAATATCTCATTGCAATTTAAAAAACAAAAAAAATGATGCCTCTACATTCAACTTTTAAATAAGCTCAATTGATAAGACAGGAAAAATTTACTTTAAATTAGAAAGATGCTGAAACATCAAAGAGGAAAATATGAGCGTTATTATCAAAAGTTTTTAATGACTGCAATAGTTAGGTTCTCTGATGTTAATTTTTTTTTTTTTTTTTTTTGTAGTTGGTAAAAAACAGAGAGGACATCATCAGGAAGGCAAAATCCTGAATTTGGAGGTGGGAGGATATTTTCCTGATATTATTCTTTAGAATTATAAGTTTTATACCTATATCCACTTAAAGAATGAAGATATATTTCAGGGAAACCATTTGCATCCAAATCCTTTAAACTTCACACAGTTAGATCATGTTTACTTGTTCAGTGAAAATGAAATAAGCTTTCACTTTCTGCAGTTTAATGTTATAAAATTGTACAAGGAAAGAATACCCTTAAGAACCATCAATTTTAGCCCTTTTCTGTTAGAACTCGTGGTCAAACACTGAACTCAAGTTTTCTTTTGCCCTATAATAGTGCCTGTCATTTTCTACCACTTTTAGCTTACAAAGAATCTCCTTGCAGATTATTTCCTTTACTTCTTAAGCTCTTTAGAAAGTTGGTGGATGTATTGTTGCTGAGACACAATACACAATACCAACAATTTAAAGGAAAGGATTAATTTGACTTGTGGTTTCAGAGATCCATGACTGGCAGGTCTAAGGCAGAAACTTTATGGTAGAAAGGAATAGCAGAGTAATTCTGCTCAGTTCATGACTGCCAGGAAGCAGGGCACAGAACAGAGGGTGATAGAGAGGAAGGGGACAGGGACCAGATATAGTTCTCAGAGTCAGGCTTGGATGTGCACTTCACTCATCCCTTCAGTTGCTTCCAAGCCAATCAAAGACACAATTAAGCTTAAGCATCATTGTCTTGGTTATTTTTCTCTCATTGTTGGGACAAAACACCCAATGCCCAAAGTGAAGGAAGGAAAGGTATATTTAGCTAACAGCTTGTGGAGGTTTCAGTCCATACTTGGCTGGCTCCAAGGCAGGGTGGCATAGGGCAGAGGGCAACTGTTCATAGTGATGGAAGACAGCAAAAGCAACATGAGCAAAAGGGAGGAGCAGCAGCAAGCGAGCCGCTTTCCCTCCCTTATATTGTATGCAGGCTACCCATCCTGGTACCCTCAGTGCAGGGTGAGTATAGCACTCATACCCATAAACCCATTGGATCATGAGTCAATCGTAAACTCTAGAAGCCCACCCCATGACGGCATGAGGCTTTGGGGAGACATCCAGACACAAACCATCTCAATTACAGTGGCAGTTTACACCAATTTACAAAGTGAAAAATGGAAGACTTCATGGGAAGATTGAACTACAGTATTGGACATGATATCCGGACAGTTAATACAATGTTCACATACCCTTCCAAATGCACACACACAATCACTCATTATTTAGGGTTGCTTTAATCAGGAAGGTAATTTTTATGTAAAAATATAAAGGTCTTTATGAAAATGGGTATTGCTAACTTCAGGTGTTGGCCAGTGTAGAGGAACTAGTAATCAGCTTCCCTCCCTACTAAATACAACTCTAAATTTGAACAAAATATTTGAAGCAATAATATCTATCTACATTGAATAACAGTAGCACATAACTGTCATTGTTAAAAGGGAGGTGAGTTTATCAATTCTATCAAAATGTCCATTTTCTGTTTTGAGAACTATTTTGAAGTCTAACGGGAAATTGTCCTAGAAATGGAGAAGCAGTTCAGCTGAAATTTGAAGGCAGGGTCAAGAGTCCCAGAATACTGCAGTAGAACAGCAGAGATTTGTGACACAGTGCCTGGAAGCTTAAAAAGCAACATAAAGACAACTTTGTGAGACTGTATGAGCATTTACATGCTGCAAAAACAAAACCAGAAGCAAAACTAGAGTATATGACATAGCTGCACATGTGTGAAGTTCTAGGATAGAGAGAATTAATTTAAAATTTCAGAAAATGGCTCCTGGTGGGAGAGAAGAGCAGATTGACTTGAAGGCATAGGGGAGAGCTCTCTGTGAAGATAGAACTGCTTCATACTTGAAGGATGTGGCTTGCATGCCTGCTAACTTTTCAAAACTCACCTAATCACAAATCTGGTTGATGTGCTATGTGTTAAACTGATCTCAGACAGAAAAACTATAGAAGCATTGAATTCAGATTCACATTTATTTTGTCTTCTATAATGGTATATGTTCACAAACCTAAAACTATTTTCTGACTATTCTAGGATTGAGCTAGAAAAATAAGGATAATGATATCTCATTGCAGAGGGAGATTAAAAGCTAGGTTTTATTGGAAAAATTATATGCTGTGGCACAGGGTTTTTTTTTTACAGATAATGCGTATGTAGTCCTAGACTTTATTGCTGAGAAAGCCTAGAACTATTGATACATATGAAGAATGTGTGCACCTAACACCCAAATTGTGTTTTCTTTCTAATCACCATTGTGAACTACAAGACACAAAATGTTGCTGTGTGAACTTATTTTGGAAAGTCTTTTGCATCAAAAAACAACATCAACAAATAAATATGTCATAAGGATTGATATCTCAAGATAAGAAAATTGTAAGCATGTTGTTGTAACAAAAAATAAGGACTCAAGGAATGAAAGACTATATCAAAAGAACACAGTGTGTAGCTTGGAAGGTCTCCAACTGGTCACCTTGGAAAAGTATCGGGCTTCAAAATAGGGATAAAAATAAATGGTAACTCACATATTAAAAAAAGAATTTATAAGTCCATACTGGATCAATAATAATTGAGAAAAGAAATATCTTCTTACAGTGTAATGTCAATGACAGACAATAGGTGGGAAATTTAAAACAATATCAATGCATGCTAATAAGATGTAGCAGAAGGTTAAGAAAGAATAAAATACTTACAACTCAAGATTATTGTCCAATTGGTTATTTTTTCATTGCAAAGGGAAATGCTAGCTTTACATTGAAAAAGCCCAGTGGATGCTAATTTAAGGAAGTTATCAACACTAACATCACCTATTATGACAAATTAACATCAATTATGTCTCCACACGACCACTAAAAAGTATTACTACTGTTTATGTTGATATGACTAGTAATAATGAATTACCTAAATATAATCATGAAAGGAAATCAGACAAACCAATATTGAAGCATGTTTGAAAGATTTAGCTTGTACTGAAACAAATATTAAAGAAGACCAGAGAGACACGTGTAGTGCCTGAAACTGCATTAGATCCTAGTTCAAGGAAAAGCATCTCAAAAGGATATAACAGAAACATCTGAAAATTTACATTTAAAATATAGGCGAAATGCTATTGTATCAAGATAAAATGTTCACATATCAATAACTATTGTGTTATATAGGAAATATTCATTGAAGTTTTCTGATGTGTACCTATATCTCCATCCAATTCTCTGATGTACAACACACCTCCAATATACTCTTAAATGACTTATAAAATTTCATATATATTTATAGAGTCATAAAATAAATGTGAAACATGTAAGTTAATAGTGAATCGCAGTAAAAACTACCTAAAACTTCATTGTACTATTCCTCATTTGTCCCTAAGTTTCAATAAGTTTGAAATAATAACAATTATAGTCAAAACATGAGTGATGTAAATTATAGACAACCAAGTTCATATTTTAAAGGTCAACATTTTCTACCAATACGGATCATGTTCACAATTTACACGGTTGAGTGCATATTTAAAAAAATTTTAAAACTTCCTTTATAATATAGATATTTGCTTAGATGGACAGGTGGTTTAATACACAAATTACTGTGTATCAACCCAAATTGTTTATAGATAGGATGATATCAATATATTTTTTTCAAAATTTCATTGTGCCTTTTGGAAATAAGAATATGGATTCAAGGAATTTAAGAGATAGGTATCCAATTAAACTTCCTGAATTAAAAAGAAAAATGTCTCCCAACTCGCTAAGTAAATCAACAATTTCAGATTTTTACAGAGATAGGAATGGGGAATGGAAATACCTCGCTGTGTATTAAAATGCTATATTTTAAAATGCATGCTTTTACATTGTAGAAATAAAGTTTAACAAGTTCTCTGGGGAGTATTGTGCCTGGAAAAGGAAACGCTAGAGCCCTGAGTTAATTCACTTCACTAAACATAACTTTAAAACACTTTTTTAAAAACAGCAATGTGACAGTTATGGTAGAATTTTAATTTAGTAACAGAGTCTGCAACATCAGTGATAGAAAGGTGTAACTGGAATAAGCTCATGGACTTAATTCCACATCCAAACATTGCTGAGTATTCTATTCATTGTTGAAGCTCAGTCCAGGAGGTCAGCTACTGTATACAGAACAGATAATCAGTTCTGAACCATGGTGTTATCTAGGTTACTCCTGGAGTAGTCACCTGTTTACATAAAGTTTCTACCTGGTTATTAACGTGCTGGTATATTAGCCAGGTGACCATTGTCAACATCAATAGTGATAGTAATGTAAGGATCATCAGAAAAGAATAGCATGGTAAGCAAAAATAGGAGTAAATACAGGAGATTTTGTTTCTCTTGAGTTCTCTAATATTTTTGATGGCTAAAACAAATACTAAAAGAGAATTTAAAATGAATATAAATCCACATAGAGAAATATTGAAAGCACATCTTGTAAATAAGGGAGGAAGGGACATAAAAAGAGGTAAGTTATCTAATATATATTAAACTCACACCGTGTTTCAAATAGTGAAAGATAGCTTAATATCTTTTGTGGTTGTTTTTTTTTTTTTTTTTTTTTCTGGTACTGGGGATCAAATTCAGAGCCGTGGCCCTGGTCTGTCTTTGTTTCTTTGTTTATCCTTCCTTCCTTCCTTCCTTCCTTCCTTCCTTCACTTTTTCCTTCCTTTCTCTGTCTATATCTCTGTCTCTCTCTGTCTCTCTCTCTGTTTCTCTGTCTCTCGGTCTTCCTTCCTTCCTTCCTTCACTTTTTCCTTCCTTTCTCTGTCTATATCTCTGTCTCTCTCTGTCTCTCTCTCTGTTTCTCTGTCTCTCGGTCTCTCCCTCTCTGTATCTCTATCTCTGTCTCTGTCTCTGTCTCTCTCTCTTTCATTTTGAGACAGGGTTTCACTAAGTACCCCAGGCAGGTCTTGAACTCACTCTCTTCCCAGACATGAGTCACCATGCCCAGGTCAGAGTTATTTTTATCATTAAAATGATCTATAGAAAATATTTCTTCTGTTGTAAATAAATCTTAATATATCTGAAGATAGAAATCAGCTCTCTCTCAATTCATTTGACCAACTTGGAGTCTTCTAGAACATGGATCAACAATCTGAAGTTGTAGCTGTTTTCTTTCTATTTTTAATTTTGCTTATTAACCCCCAGCATTTTGTAGAGTGACAAGTTTTCGTTTCTTTCCCCCTTTGTTATTTTGTTCATTAGAAGACAGCTGCTTTCTTATTAAGCCAACACCATTAAATAAGCCTTATGAAGGTTTTCCCAAGTCATATTACTTAACTTCTGCATGTTCCTTTATTTCTAAATCAATTTAGAACTACCTAGGCATTATTGAAACACATAAAGACATGCACATATATGAACGTAACATACAACACACACATACATAAACATACATAAAAAATATACAAGACAATGAAGATCTTGTAACTTTCATTTGGATTCTTCCTATGGTAGCTTCTGAAAGTTTTTCTCCTTTCTTAAACTGTCAACCTGAAGTCTAACGTTTTGTTGAAAAGAAAGGTTAATGACTAATTTTTTCTTTTTGACCAGTGTTGCATGCTTGTATCTGGTGATCTGAACATCTAATTTGAAGACAACAATATGCAACATAACAACCACTGGTGAATTTCTACCATCTTGTCTAGTGAAGCTCTGTAGCATTTCTAATGGGTTTTTTGTTTTTATATTTTATTCTCTTTAAGGGTTTGATCAATCTTGCATTCTTGCATCTGGTAATCTGAGCAACTTCATTGAAGATCACAATATGTAGTATAACAACCACGGTTAATTCTTACCATTTTGTTCTGAAACCCTGCATTACTTTTATTGTTTTTGCTTTGTTTTGTGTCTGTGTACATTGTTGGTATTTTGCTATTGTTCTTTTTTTATTATTCTCTTTAAAATAAACTGTCAACCTTCAGATCACCTCATCCTTTGCCTTTGACAAGATTTATCCCTAAAAGAGTGCTCCAACCAATGTCTCTCGGAGACTATGTCTGTTTTCCAACTAGAGACAATTGAATTTCTCCTATGATATTAATAAGGCTAACAGAAGAGATGTCCCATACACTTTTGAAGCACCCCGTGGGAAGTTAAAAGGATTGTCTCCAGGGCCTTAAAAGAGGGAAAATGTAAGGAGGGAGTTTCAATTTCCTCTGAGTCATCCAGTACCATTTTGGCAATTGAAACACAGGTCATGGCAGTGCCATCCCTGAATCTTAACCAAGAGACCATCAGGGGGCTCTGGCAGTATCAGTAGCAGGAGAAAGTTGCTAACAATTGTGCAGAAACCTTTATTTTATCAAATAATTTATAAGAATTATGGTCACATGTTCATATGGCTAAACCTTTGAGATTTTCATTTAGAAAGCTTACATAGTTGTTAGACTGAACTTTTCAGGGGCAGTATGTACCTTAAAAGGTGTTTTTTTATGTCTGAAAGAGGTTAGTTTCCTATTTTCTCAGTCTCAAATGAGTTTAGGAATTAAATGTTGGATGCTTTCATTTTATTTAGGTCTGGCTGAAGTAAACTGTCAAGCAAAAAGTGTGAAAATATGCAAAATAGGCAAAAAGTTAAAAACCCTAGAGAGCTTAGCCCTGTCATTGCAATTTAGTAATTGTCTACTTTAATTTATTTTAAAAATTAAAGAAGGAAAACATAGTAACAAACAGACACCCATTTGCAAAATAGCATAAGAACAATACGAGCCATACTGAATTACAGACAAATTGGTAGGAAATTAACAATGGCTGTTGTATTATGTATTGATATCTTCAAAGTGGTTTCTCAGGAAAACAAATAGAGACATGCAAGATTGATCAAATAAACAATCATTAACTGTTCCTCTCAGTAAAGTGATAGAAGTCAGTAGTACAACTATGTTAGCTATCCTGTCTATACATACTTACATAATTCCCCCTTCTTTCTTTTCTCCTTTCCCTCATCCCAGTTGCTCTTTACTTTTGAGAATTTTGCTTTCATTTCACAATGTCTATCATACCTCCTAATTTTATTCACTCTTTCATGTTCTTACACGAGTGAGACAATAAGGTGTTCACAACAAATTTTTAAATTAGACATGATAATCAAGCCAGTATGATATGAAGCATGGAGAGTCAAAAGTGAATTCAGAGAAAAAAGTCGTGAGATGTTACGGAATGCCGAAAAAACTCCTTACCAGTTAAGGGTGATGTGACCCTTGGGGACTTCTGCCAAATTCCTTCTAGGAATGACAGCAGCAGCTTACCTTGATGTGTTTGAATTAAATTATTCCTAAATCTTTACCCACAAACCATTTTCAGGCCATTTCTTTCCGTATTCCAAAGAATATGTTGCCAGATAGCAGCTGAATGTCACACAATTTCAGAGAATACAACCCAATGGGCTGCACGTAGGGACAGAATTAACATTTCTCATGGCTTTGGAGTTGAGATGCAGCCCATTAGAAGCATAGGTTTGTATTAATTGCTCTGGAACTAGAACCAGACCTCAGAAATCAAATAAACTCCTGTGCTAGAGACTCCCTCATCCTTTCCTCGTACTTGGCATCCTGAAACAGGATACTCACCCAGGCCAAAATTCACAAAGACTTCCTTTCAGAAGTCAAGCAATGAGCCTTTCTAAACCAAGATGTTCACAGCGCAAGCCACACCAGGGAGAAGAAGAAATAGAATTTGGAATCTAGTTACTGGTACCAAAGTTACCAAAGTTAAATAAAAGATGCTCCCAAACTCAGAAACTGTTTCTGTCTTGTCAAAGTGAAGTTATGAGCTTAAGAGCAGTGGTGCTGAGCCAGGGAAAAGGTCCTGGGGGTGACCCCTGGCACATAGAGTCCAGGCAACTGCTCGAAGTAGTGCCCAGGGTTTCAACTCCAGTAAGGGGTTAATGAACCACAAGCAAAGATTCCATAAAGGTTTGCCTTCTGACTTACTCTACAAATTGCTAACAAACCAGGCTCATTTTCCCATTAAACTGCATGACAAATGTCAAATCATGAGTTCTGCAAAAGAGAGGTCATGCATATAGTGTCCGTGCATGTAAAGATGAGACAGAAAGCTGCAAATCTCTATCACTGAAGATGGAGTAAAAGATATTCATAGTAGAAAGTATGGAGAGAAAGGATTGGAGTTTAACAAAGGGAAGGTAAAGTAGTTAAAGTCCAGAGGCTTTAGGTGAAGTAATTTAAATCTATTCAATTTTCCCTTGTTGCAATTGTAGCAAGTAGAATTCAACAATATGTAAAAAGAATTGTATATTATTACCAGTGGGGCTTATTCTGGAGACAGGAACTATCAGAAATGCTCAATCAAAGTAGTAAACATATTAAAAGGCTAAAAAGGCAAAAAGACATGATTGTATAAATCTACACAGGAAACATTACAGTGTAACCTTGGTTCACAAACTAAATTTGTTTAATGATTTTGGAAAAGATGCTACGTTTGTGTTTGTATGGGGAAGATGGTTGTGGTCATGTTTGTCACCCAATGCAGTTTGCAAACCAAAACAAACTTTTGCAAAATGCTTCCATTTGCAAATCCAGTTATTTGCAAATAAAAGTGTTTGTGAACTGAGGTACTACTGTATTTGGTTATTTTGGGCTAAAATTATTTTTATTTTAATGAGCAAATAATAATTGTATATATAAATATTCATATGTAAATATTAATCCAATGAGAGCAATTACTATTGCTTTATTCTAATAATTTCAAGAAGTTTGGGATGACAAGTTCCTCTCTTTTCATTCTTCATAAAATATATATAATAGGTTATTGCGAACCATGATATAGAACTTATTTGATTTCATGGTACCTGTTTTCCAAACTCCTATTATCTTTCCCTCTTCTTCCCTTTCTAGATTCTTGTCACTGTTATTCAATTCTTTTTTTCCTTGAGATCTATTTTTGGCTTCCATATGTAAGAGAAAACATAGATTATGTTCCTTTCTGTGTCTGTCTCATTTCAATTGTTTTCACCCATTTTGCACAAATGAGAAGATTTCACTGTTTTTTATGATTGAATAATATTCCATTGTGTATATATACCCCTTTTCCTTTATTTATTCATCTGTTGATGCATACCTTGTTTCCATTTCTTGATTACTTTAAATAGTGTTTTAATAAACATGAGAGTACAGGTATCTCCTTGACATACTAATTTTATTTCCTTGGGCTATATACCCTTTAGTGGGATAGCTGGGTCATATAGCAGTTCTATTTTTATTTTTCCCATAGTGACTGTATTAATCAAAGTAAGACACTGACAGTTTGCAAGGATTCCCTTTAAGAAGCAACAAAGTTTATCTCTCACAGTTCTGGAGGCTGGGAAGGCTGAGCTCAGAAAATCAGCACACAGATGATGCCTTCTGTACCCTGACAGGGAGAGCAGTAAGTAAGCTCCCTTCAGCACAGTGATAAGGACACTAATCTCATTCATGCATAGCTCTCAAGAATTAACCGTTTACAAAAAGCCCTCAAACGCTGTACTCCTTAATAACGTCACACTGGAGATTAGATTTTAACAAATAAATCTTGGAGGAACACAAATATTCAGGCTTGAGCAAGATTACATAATGTGTGATATATCCTGATAGATAGATAGATAGATAGATAGATGATAGATAAATAGACAGAGGATAGATAGATAGACAGATACATACATACATATTTGTCTATGTAATTATGGAAGTCAAAAAATCCCATAATCTGCTATCTGCAAACTGGAAGCTGAGGAAGCTAGTGGTGTAGCTTATTTCAAGTGTGAAGGACGAAGAATGAGGAATTCTGGTGTCTCAGACCAAGAGAAAACACAGGTCCTCGTTCCAGAAGAGAGAACAAATTTACCTTTTCTCCATCTTTTTGTTCTATCTGGTCTTCAAGATGTTGGATGTTTATACATCTCGAAGCAAGTCATCCTCATTGCTCAGTTTACTGACTCAAAACTGTTTTTTGTGAAATTCCCTCACAGCCACACACAGAAATATTTTTAACCCAATCAAATTGATGTCTAAAATTTATCACTACATAGGCATATCATGGAAGCATATACATATCATCAGTAAAAAGCAATTACTGGGACATAAAATAACCTGGTTGAATCTCCAGGGAATTGTTATAAATGAAAAATAATTCACTTCCAAATTGTTAAATGTTGTATGATTTCACTTGCATAAAATTCTTTGAGAAGATTACAAAAGTAAGAACAGATTATTGATTTCCAGGAATAAGGAGGCATTAGATGAGGAGGACATGAATGTGATTATAAGGTGAAGGACCTTCCTGACTATGAGAATATTCTGCATTGTTACTTGATCAAAGTCAGTATTCTGGTTATAATAATTTGCTACAGTTTTTAAAAATAAATTTTATGGGTACATTTTTTGACACATAATGATCACAATCATCACAGGAAATTTGTACCTGTACTTGATATACCTTAGCTGATTCTTTAAATTTATTATAATTTTTCAATGTGATAAAATTAGAAATAGGAAATTTCTTTAACAATCTGTCCATGATTCTATAATTATGTCAATATAGTATTAATTTTTTGAAAAGACCTCCTGAAAAATGTACATAAGAGGTAAGAGATACCTAATAACTGAGAAAAAAAATAAATAAAAACTGAAGTTCAATTCATGAATTTGGTAAGTGTCCCTTTTGGCTGTAATCTTAAGTTTTGCGGATGTTTTCAATTCTTATAGGAGTTCAACTTTGTATACAGATGCAAATTCATATATAATACATATATTAACTGGAACATGGGCACTAATAAGTTTATGGTCTCATTTAAAGTCATGAATTATGTTAGATATTTTTGATAGGATTGGTCCTGGTGCAATAGTAATATTTTGTAAAGCATCAGTCATCAATAACTATCAACACATATGCTTGCACACGCTGAAAAATTGTGACCCTGAAATTCTAACACCATGTCAGGACACACACAGATAAAAAAATAAACTAGCTGATGGAGTTGACATCTTTTCAGAATCTGCTTTGAGGAGTCTTTGTAGAAGCTAGATCCTTGAAGAAAACCTGCCACAAAGCACTTTTTCTCTTCAGTCAGCAAACCATTTTAAAATTTGCTCTGATGTCTAGACTTTATAAGCAGTAGAATAGTTTGAATTTAGGAAAAATGCTATATTTAAATTGTAATTTCCTTTATGTGGTATTACTTGAAGAGATCACTGAATTAATTTCATTTAGTTGGTATGGCCACAAACACTTGGCTGACTATCAGTAAGAACCTTAAGGGTCATAAATAAATGAGAAGCCTCTGGTTCTTCTTCCAAATTAATCTGGAATGATTAAAAAAAGTAGTTTGAGATTGTTTAAACTACTAAAATCCGGTGACCAATGAGTTCCTTTGGCTTAAGATTCAGACAGTGTGTTTTGGTTTGCTTGTTTACTTGTTTTTGAGTTTCCCTCATCTCAGTCATCGATATTTTGTGCAACAAACTCCTGAAAAATTGTCTAAGTCTGAGAATTTTAGCTTTTTCCTCATTCATTTTGGAAATCAGTGTGAGGTAGCAGTAAAATTTATATAAGATTTATTTATATTTAATGTGCCTGTGAGAGTCCATTCAATCTAATAGAAGTAAAACAAATATAGCCCGAGTTCTGGGTTTAAAAACTCACTTAAAATATAAAGTTTCAAAAATGTACCAGTTTATGTTTAATGAGTATTCTCCTTAAGTAGCTTATTTAACCGTTGTTGTATAGCTTGGGACTTGCCCAAAGCATAAAAGAAAAGAGAAAAATATTGAATGGGGTAGTGTTTTTATACAAGTAAAGGAGAAAACCTACACATGGTCTCAGTTTTCTCTGACCAAACCCATTTAGAAGATAAATAAATCTGTGACCCAAATAGAAAGATGCATCACTCATTTTAGTGCTGTCTCATCCCAAGATTTTTGGTGACTATAGGAGGTGTTATGCAGAGAGAAGAGGTGAGGTCTTGCACTTTCTCATCGCTGTTAAACACCAGGCCAGTGCCAAAGCTGAACTTAAAAATGCACTATAAAACATTTTAAGTTCAACCAACTTCTTCTGGCTGAAATATATAACAAGGAAGCTAAAATACAGGAGATTCTTGGTAAAGCTATAAACTCAACCTAATTAAACTGTGATTTAGCCATGGTTCAACTTACTAAGAGAAATATGGAGAAAGCATCTCATTATAACTACCAGAAAAAGACAGGACCTGCACACTGTGTAAGTAGGCAAGGCTTATACTTACTATAATTTTGTCTCCATTGTTATTTCACTCTCAACCACCTGTAAAAAATAAAACAGCATGAGTCATGAAAAGTAGTAGGCAAATGTGAGCCAGAATTATGAAAGAACATGGTCCCAAAAGGTGACTCATAGATTACCCAGTGTTGGAGAATGGCTTTAAAATAATAATGATGGGCTGCGGATTAGCTCAGCAGTACAGTGCCTACCCAGCAAGCACAAGGTCCTGAACACAATTCCTGACACCAAATAAAAAGCCTCTAAAATAATAATCATATGTGTGCTTAAATGGATTAAGAAACATAAAGCAGAAAAAGTGAAATGATGGGAAAATATAATTTGTAAATTACACAAGAAAATGCAAGCCGATTCTTCCTACTAGAGAAAGAAAGAAGAAAAAGATCTCTCAGGGTACTAGAAAGACTGGGTAGAAAGTGCATCAGTCAGGGTTTTACTGGAGAAACAGATATAACAGAAGATGTACAAATTATAAGAAATTACAAGATTGGCTTAAGACGGTCAGCCAGAGAGTTGTGTGGGGAAGTGTGCAGAGGGTGTCTGCGCACTGAAGACCGAAGGAATCAGTCCAGGGTCTGGAGTTCACTGCAGAGTTCCATGCAAGTCCGTACCAGGAGGCCGATGAGTCTGCCACGGAAGGCTGAAGGAGTCAAGGCAGAAGCCAAAGAGTCTGCACTAGAAGCCAGGAGA
>NW_004955451.1:9200090-9203037 GCF_000276665.1 Chinchilla lanigera
TGGCTCCTCTACACCCTAGGGTGTAGAATTGCTGAGCCGATTGCTGAGCCAAGTTTAGTTATGCTTCTAAATTTCTCAAGCTGACGTAATCAATCCACCACTGCAGAAGGGCTACTTGTTCAAAAGAAAAAAAGAAAAGAGGACTATCTGCTGAAAAGAGAACAGGAATATTAAATAGCATAAGTAAAACTCACCTGGACTTAAAAAATATCAAGAAACATGTTATGTGCTTTTGTACATATATTCTCAACTCTTCTGCAGTTGTCCCTTGCTATATTGAGGTTCGGTTCACGCAGTTTCACTGTATCACAGGTTTTTAAAAAATATATATCTAATTGTGTATTGTAGAGTTTTTGCTATATTGTGGGATTCTGTGATATATAGGTATTTGCATCATACTTATGATTTTAATTACTTTTGCCTAAAAAATTTAATGCAATATAAAAATATAAAACAGTTAATGCAAACATATTAAAAGAATATTCAGTTGTGGTCTATTTGCTCTCCCACATTGTGCCCATGTATTCAGCATCTCTTCTTGTCCACTTCACATCAAGGACCCATATAGAATTTTACCGGTTGATAAAATTACATAGGTTTAAGAGTGTAGAAAACATTTAAGAGCATTTGAAGTGTTTATAAGAGTGTGGGAAAGGTTAATAAGAGAGTGGGAAGCATTTCTAGGAGCATGGAAAGGGTTCATAAAGCCTTAAAATATATATAAATAATAAAATTAATATCACTACTTCACAGATTTTCACCTATTGCGGCGGTCTCTGGAATGTAACTCCCACAGTGGGTGAGAGATCACTGTACTTCATAATGTATCAGAAGTCTATATTTTAGAATTTTGAAGAAAAGAAAACTGACAAACTGAAAAACCAATTTTCCTGAATGTCTGATATAGGCACATATACATATATGCACATACATGTTGTAGATACTGAATGCAATTTTAGTGTTCTTACCATAAACCACACCGCCACTAATAGGAGTAAGAAAAGAAAGAAGTTGTATGATGAATATGTTTTAAGTGAGAATAAGATATGAAAATAATATACCAATGGGAAATGTGTGTTAATTATTTTTATTTTAACTATAAGTAGCACCTTTTAAAAGTCCATTTTCAAAATCCTCACAGTAGAAAATTAATCAGTCATCTGGATTTATGAGCCTTATATAAGGTGCTCCAGCTTTGACCTATTTATGGAGCTCTGCAGTGCAGTAGTTGTTCTCAGCGGGCAGCAAATTGTCCCTCAGCACAGTGGAGAATATATGGAGACACTTCTAAACCTCACCACTGTGAGGATACAACTGGCAGGTAGAAAGGCCAGAAGGGCTTCTAAACATCTTAAATTACATGGGCAGCAGCCCCATACTACAAAATGTCTATGATATAGAAGTGAAATTCTGCTATAGAGAAAAACTCTTGTTGCAAGGGGCAAAACCTGTGCCAAAGCAAATACAAGCATCTTTGAATGATAAATGAAGCATCTGTTTGTTTATTATTCTTATATGTTAAGTAAAATTTAAAAAGGATTTCTATCACTTGACTTAATTAACAAGGTGTCATTCTTCCTCTTCTTTTCTCCTAAAAATAAACCAGGAAGGGAATACAAAACAAACAAACAAGCCTCAGGTGAGGAACAAGCTACTGTAATGAATCAAGAAGCTATAACTACTAACCAAGAAACCCAGGCAGAAGGAGATACTATTGGAAGCCTCATCCAGGTTTTCACTCAATAGTCGTAGGCCACGATGTGAAGAAGAAAAGTTCACGTCACTATTTATGTTGGCAACACAATCACTTCATCAGAATTGATAACTATCAGGATTGTTGTGCTGCCTTTTGCTTTTTTAGAACAGAAAAAATTCTCTTACTGGTAAAATTATTCTTTCTCTTAATTCGTTTCTGCATGCCTGAATGTGGAGAAATCTGACTTGTCTGAGTTATAAATCAAATTCTTCTAACTAGATAAATTCTGAACACATAACTTCAGTTCTCTTCGTCTCACCTTGCTCATTATTTTCTGGATGGAATGCCAAAAGAACATGTTGACTACCACTAGCAAACGAGACAATAATTGACAAAGCATCTAATTCTAAGGCAGAAAGTAGGTACTTCGAAATAGTAGTTTCCTCTTCCTAACATCTCACTAGAGCAAACAGAATCTTTTGAGACCACTGTCTGACTTTTCTGACTAGTTTCAAAACACCAGGCTCAGAAAATACTTAAAGTACAGAAGGCTACTGGCAAAAATATACACAATAGAAACAGTGTGCAATTGTGTTCTACTGTCATATCTTTCCTGGTAGAATTCTGTGCTAATATGATTTAGAGAGAGAGAGAGAGACAGAGAGACAGAGACAGAGACAGAGAGCAAGAGCAAGTGAGCGAGAGACAGAGAGAAAGGTTTAAGATAAATAAAATCTGTTTGAATTTTGTATGTTTGACCTTCACATTTGTCATTCATATTTATTCAAACATATATTTTTTCTGTAAAATTTATTTGAATAACTACCTGTTCTTTAGGTTTACAAAATGCAACCTTAAAACAGTATTTTCTTTAAAAATTTGCAAATTAGCTTATGGTTTCTAATGATTTAGTTTGTTATTTTTTATTCTCTTTAATTGTTTGATTAATCTTACATTCTGACATCTGGTAATCTGAGCAATTTGGTTGAAGATAACAATATGTAATATATCAACCATTGTTAATTACCTATCATCTTGTTTTAAAATTCTGTATAATTTCTATTGTTTTTGTATTATTTTGTTTCTTTGTTGTTGTTATTTTTAAGTGAAGTGAGATCACTCACTGAAAAGTAAACTCTTCAGTAGGACTTATAATTGGTCAACAGAAATGAACTGCTATTTCAAAAGAGATTTTTATTATTTCACCTTAAAAATACAATCCTTTTCTACTATCTATAAGAGTAAATCTAA
>NW_004955451.1:9204279-9260945 GCF_000276665.1 Chinchilla lanigera
TTTGTTCATGAACTCTCTGCCTACCCCTATGTCTTCAAGGTTTTTACCTACCTTCTCTTCCAATAGCTTTAGTGTATCTCATTGAATATTGAGATCTGTGAACCATTTTGACCTGAGTTTGGTGCATGGTGATAGGCTTGGGTCTATTTTCAATCTTTGGCAGATAACAAGCCAATGGAAAATGCATCTCGTTAATCAAGTAGATAGGAAAAAAACAACTTCTTTCAGAAATTGCTATATGAATCTGTAATACAAATAAGAAAATATTACACTGTTGGTCTCCATATTTTTCACCCTTATTGCAACAAAAGGATAAATCACATTCCATCAGTAATAAGAATTATTTTTAGCTCCATTGCAGTAGGGACTTGAAAAAAGGCTAGGCAAGAATGTCACATGCTTTGCATTTTTAAAAATGCTGTACTTGGCAGATATATTTTATATACCTTACATAATATAAAACTATCTTCACGCTTGTAAAATAGGTTTTGAGGAGTTTACAGATGACAGAGCTAAAAAGCCACTAACTTTCACAAACTATTTCTTGGAGCTTAAGTGGAAGTGGAAAATTTGAGCTAGATTGATATTCGTCTAATGTTGACTGACATTCACTTTTTTAAATAATTGAAAAATCACAGTTGTACTAATAGTGAAATGAAAGTGAAAAGGATTAATTTATATAACCTAAACTTAAAATGAATATAGAATTTGTTGTGATTATCTTAGTTCATTGGATTTTCTTCCTGTAGGAATTATTCCTATATTAATAAACTGGTGTATTAAAGAAACACACCCAGGAAAAATGCAATACCTAAAAATTAATTGAAAGGAATTACATTTTTACTTAATAATCATGAAGATCAGAATTTATTTCTGAGCACAATCAATGCACCATTTTTACTAGAACTTTTTGTTTTTTTACATCACACATTTTCTGGAGTCCATACATTTTACACTATTATTTGCATGAATTTTCTGATCTTGTCTTTCTCCCAACTCCATTTTTCCTGGACCAAGTCCTTTTCTATGTACAAGAAACTCATAGAAAGCTATCTTTTCTCTGTGGCTCTAATTGCTCTTCTTCAGTGGTCTCTTGTACCTTCCACTCCCACAATATTCTCTTTCTTCTCTTTCCCTACTCTTGGTAAAGAGGCATTCATGTATCATACGCCATCATGAATGAGCTCCTAATACCCAAAAATGAATGAGTGAATATACATTCATCCATTATGAATTATATATATTATTTTTATATGTATGACATTATATTAATAATATATACATTATATTAATAGTATATTAATGTATGAATTATATTATAATTATCATATTAATTAATATATTAATATTATATATAACATTGTATACAATAGTCATTCATTATGAATATATATTATATCAAGAAAGAGAGAACAAAAAATATCCAAATGACCACACTGATTTAAATAGCTAATAGAATAATTAAAACTTGGGTGAATGGATAGTTCTTTCTTACAGAACATTACAATTAAATATGGAGGAAATGATGGTGTAGAAATATTACCCTTGGCAATTACCACAGTAATAATCTTATTAATGTATGATAAAATTTTTATAATGTTTTCTCTAATCATAATACAAGTAGTATTAATCATTAAAGGCTATTAGCAACATATCTCATATTAAGACATGCATTTCTATCAGTTGATGAGTTAAAGAAAAGAAAGTGAAAATACTGGTCTGAACAGTAATGCATAATATGTACACCAAAAGTTACGGTATGTAGCTCCTGTGGCACTCAACAAAGGATTGTCAGTACAAAGACATATATTAGATAGTGTGCAAGCCCGATAGTTAATGAATGAAACCTTTCTCTCAAAAAGAGTACAATAAGAGAAAAATAAAATCAAAACTGTTGGTAGCAGGCAGGATTCTGGCTCCCCAAAGATGTTCAAGTCTTAATCCCAGAACTGGTTAAAGTGCTATTGTATCTGAAAAAAGGAAATTGATTTTACAGATGGAGTTAAGGCTCTGGTCAATTAATCTTAAAATACCAAGATTTTCTTGTATTATCTGAGGAGTACACCTAATGTCATCATAGGTGTTACATTGGTCAGTTTTCTTGCTGCTGGACAAAACACCACCCATGGTTTAAAGAAGGGGCAGTTTATTTTGGCACACAATTTCAGAGGGTTCAGTTCATGTTCAGGTGGCAGAAACACCCTGGCAGAAGGGCCGTATGGAGGGGAGCTGCACACCTCAGGGCATTCTGAAAGCAGAGAGCAAAGAGGACAGACACAGGGCCCAGATATGGTCCCCAAGATCTACCACCATGATGCATCCAGCCACACCCAGAAGCATGCTTCACTAACTTAGAGATCTCTCAAACCAGTCATGGTGATAATCAATGTAAAATGTCACAATGGTCCTTATCAAGGTGGAAGAGGAAGACAGGAACTGAAGCCTCAGTAAGACAATGTTAGGATTTGGTTGACACTGCTGATTTTTAAGGAGGAGTAAGCAAGCCACAAGTCAAGGAATATAAGTATCTTCAGGAAGCTGGAAAAGAGAAAGAAGCAGATTTTTTTTCTAGAGCTCCAGAAGGGATCACAGCCCCTGCTAACACCATGATTTTAACCTACTGAGAATGCTGTTGGAATTCTGACCTCTAGAACTGTAAGATGAAAACTTTATGCTAATTTTAACTACTAAAATTGTGGTAATTTATTACAACAACAGTAAGTAACTAACAAAAAGTATAAGGAGGAGAGTAATAAGCAGTAAAACTGAAAATAAAAATATTAGGAATAAAAAAGAGAACCTTACGAAAAGGGGATGTAGACCTTAAAAACAGTGTGGATAGCATTAACAATTTTTAAAAACATAAACTAAGTAGATACATTCTTGGAAGATGCACTTTACCAAATTCATTTAAGACAAAAAAAAAAAAGGTGAATAATTTTTGCATACTAAACAAGATCATTCAGCAAAGTTTTCCCTCAACGAGAACTCCATGTAGGTTGTTTACCAATGTGCTCCACCAAATTACTGAAGTAAACTCTGGTGGTACTCAAAATCTTCCAAATAATATGATATATGACTAGAAATTCATGAATGCATGAATTCATGCAATTAGAGGCTCACATCTTACATATCTGCCACCTTACAAATGCAAAAATCACAAACATGCTATTATAAGGTCAAATACAGCAGTAAATAATAAGTACCATGTGCTCTGGACCAACTAAGTTCTTTTTTTTTTTTTTTGGCGGTACCAGGGATCGAACTCATGACCTCATGCTTGCCAGGCAGGCGCTTATGCCACTGAGCTATATCCCCAGCCCCCAACTAAGTTCTTTAACTAATGAAAGCTTAATGCTAGAAATTAGGCTTATTGATCCCTGTAAGTTCATGAGTCCTTCCTCCCTCCTTTGATTATGTATCTTCTATGAGTTTGGTGAGGAAGAGATTTCCTCTGTCCCTGGATCAAGAGCTATGCTCTGACTGGCATGAAGTTAGAAGATAGTTTTAATTTCCTGGTCACAGCTGAGAAATGTCTGAAGCCAACTGACCAATTAATGCATCACATTTTAGGGCTAACAGTAATGATTGTGGAGAGGGGGAAACAGTACAAGTGAACTCAATTAGAGCATAAACCAGCATTTCTCTTTGATGTTTGAGAGGAGAAGCACTATGTTTTTGAACTTGAATGCAAAAACATGTAGCTCTTGGACAGGAGGCAACCCCTTGAGAACTTGAAAAGTTTTAGATGTCACTAACTTCAGGGAAGGGAAGTAAAGACAATGTAGCATCAAATATCTCAATGATAGTCTTAAGCTACTGATCTAAAACAAACGCTGTTTCCCCTGCCTTTGAAACTTTCAACATATTCATGAAACAGTACATTTATTTCTTAATGGGTGTAGTGTAGGTTTTTTTCAATTTTGAAATTTAAAGCATGGATTTGTGATTCTTGAAAGAATGAATTATTGTACAGGAAATCATTTATTCTGCTACTGAGTGAAAACTAATTAAAATAGGTAAATTAGGCTTTTCTACCTTGGAGCAGTTTAACTCTGGCTAGAACCTGCTGAAACTGTGAGTCAAAATAAAGTTCTGTTTTTTGTTTTTTTTTTTTTCCGGTACCAGGAATTGAACTCAGGATCTTGCACTCTCTAGGCAGGCGCTTCTGCCACTGAGCTACATCCCCAGCCCAAATTCTCCTTTTTATAATTGTGAGTATTAGGTGTTATTTCCTTTGAATGTAATAGTGATGAACACATTTTGCATTCCTAGGTTCTAGAGAGCAGACATGTTGAATATGGTTCCATTTAAAAGGGGAATTTATCCACTGATAAAAGAGAGTCCTCTAGCCCCAGTTAAACTTTCTAACCCTGCAGCTCTGATGATCATCTGGAATGTTATTTCTTGAGTCATGCCAACCCAGAAATACTCATTTAAGTTTCTTCTAAATACCAAACTCAAACAAATGCTGAGAAAATTAACATTACTCTTTGAAGAAACAAATTTTGAGGTAAGTTTTACATGGTTACATAGCTAGTAATTATGTTCCTTATAGAAATACCCCACTAAGAGATGTTGGGAATAATTAACTTAGTTCCTCTCTTCATTTAACATTGATGAAAGTGAAGTTTGAAAAAACTTAGAGACAGAATTCCCCAGAATTTCAGTGAAATCAATATTTCCTTGTTAGTTGGGAAGAAACATCAAAGTAATGAAGTATAAACCAAGGATAATAAACTTTAGGAAGCCATGCACTGACACATTTGCACAAATAGGCTTTTTTGTTCTCCATCCAGCTAGTGATGTATTTGACATTTAAGTACTTCTGTAAGTTCTGAACCCAGGAAAATGAAACTTGGAAATACAAGTCATTAGTAGAACAAAGACATACTCTAGATCTCTTGTATTGGTTCAAGTAAAACTTATTAGCAAACAATGATTGCTTTTCTTTCCGAGAATTTACAGAAATAGAAACTGATTTAGAGAAGACTACAAAAACCATGACTTAGAGTTGAAGTGAAAAGAATAGGAATAACAATTAGAAATAGAGATAAAAGACCAATTTCTAAGCTGGTGTCACAAATGTTGAATGGGCATTAAGCAGGGAGAGACATCAGTTCAGTAAGGTTTTCCTAAGAACTGGGTTCTTTCATGATAGAATGAAAATTTCATGCCCTTTATCATGTTATTATGCTATAAGGATTATCACAGCCTTATAGTAAAAATGCTTTGTACTATAAATAACCATATAAATCAATATTTCTGGTATGACTTCAATAATGAAGTCAGTTTTCAAGGAAATTCAGCAACTGAATTTTCACAAATAATGTTAAATTATCTTCCTATCTTGCTTGGTGATTAATTTTTAAAACACTGACAAAAATAATTCCTCTAGACTACTTCATGGGCTCTCTTGGTATCTTAAGACCATAATGTTATGGGCTAGGAAATGCTTTGTGCTCACAGATAAAGAGAACTCTATTCTCCTTACCTGAACTCTGGTTTGCAGATTTCCCCAGACCAGTACAACTAACCCACATCACTTCCAACAAGAATATGTGATGATGTTACTTTGCAGCCACCAGTGGGATTTAAAATAATTTTCTATAAATTAGCTGAATGCAAGTTTGTTCATCACTTATGAGCATTTATCTTCCTAGGCTTTGTATGTGACACTTTAGTTATACATAGACATTGAATTAAAAGTGAATCATTAACCAGTCATATGAATAGATGAAAGATATTTATCATTAGACAGCATTACCATCAAGGATATTCTTTGTTTATTATTTTGTTTTGCTTTTAGGAGTGAAAAACGAACGTTCACCAGAGTAGGAAACTGGAGTTCTTATATAAGAGGGACAGCGGTTTACGTGTTAGAAAACATCAGTGTGAAAAATGAGATAAAAATGCTTTGGGTTTCAGAAAACACAAATGAACAAATAGCTGTAAAAATCTAAGAACTGCATGAGAAACCAATTTGAAAGTTGAACAACAGAGGGGATATTCATTATTCAAATTGCTATCACCAACAAGTATAAAATTTATTTGATGTAAACATAATTTCTGAAAGATAGCTAAGACTTTCCCTGTTCAAATGAAAAACTGAAACTCTATCCCCAGAGCTTTTGCATACAACTGTCTCATCTTATTGCATTATCTGTGCTTTTCAAGTATGGTGCATCAATCAATAGAATGAAATTGAATATAAATATTTTTTTCATTAGTAAGACTAAATTTAATAATAATTTTGTGCATAAAACTTCTATTGATGATAAGGGAAATTCTAATTCAAAACAACAAAATCCCAGTGCCTCGGGTAATCTGAACATATCTTTTGTTCTTTGCTTAAGAAGCCTAGATGAAATATATGTAAGTAGTACGTGATTAAATATGATTCTCTACTTCATAATATCTAGTGTATATTTTGGGTTTTATTTACTTTTTCAGGTTCTTACTCTAGGGAGATAATAACTGTACTGCTGATGTCTAATGGTTTATTGAAAGGAGTAGTTAATATGTAATTTTTTTCTTTTTGACCAATTTTGCATGCTTGTATCTAGTAATCTGAACAGTTAATTTGAAGACAACAATATGCAATATAACAATCATTGGTGAATTCCTACCATCTTGTCTACTGAAACTCTATCGTTTCTAACATTTTTTTTGTTTTTATTTTTTTAATCTCTTTAATCAATCTTGCATTCTTACATCTGGTAATCTGAACAACTTTGTTGAAGATAACAATATGTAATATAACAACCATTGTTAATTCCTATCATTGTGTTCTGAAACCCTGTATTATTTTTATTTTTTTGCTTTCTTTTGTTTTTGTCTACATTGTTGGTATATTGCTATTGATCTTTTTTTTATTATTATTCTCTTTAAAATAAAAAAAAATATTCTCTAGACTACTGAGGCAACATTCAATCAAATCAAAAACATTAAAGCAGGTACAAAGAAAGTTGGGTGGAAGAGTGGGGCGGTTGGGTGGGGAGCAGAAAAACCAATTGGGATAACTACCATTTTTAAACAGGCCAAATGCTTGATAAATGTTAGTTTAATCAAGCTTTTATCTCATATTTGGGAAATTCCTTTACCTCCTCAAATAAAAAAAGTTATGCATTTCTTTTTAAGTACAATTATTGATTATTAAAAATAATGCAATGCCACAAGAGAAGGCAACTGAAATTTCACTTTCTGGCCTGTAATATTGTCATGGAATGAGATTAATGTAGGTAGAGTCAAGTTAAATTAATTAAGAAAAGGTTTTATTTTCTGAGAGCTCTTAGTGACAGAAGCTGAAGTAAATACAAATATTAATGATCTTGACCCAGAAAGAGGAGTCATAAATCCAATCTCATATCCTATGCAAATATTTCAAATGATGCCCTGAAAACCATTTGACCTAAAACAGCAAGAATTACTCTATGGAATGATAAGGTCAAAATGCCAAATTGATTTGGAAATTTGAAATCTTAGGGAATCTTAGTGTATCATAGTGTACATGTTGCTTAGACTTTATCTAATAATAACTAATACTTTTTCATTCTTTATACATAAGTCTCAATTGAATGACTATTTGATTTTCAAAGTGGGCCGTTGTTGACTTGGCTATTTTTATTTCTTTCTCTGGTCTTCACAATTTCTGTCTTTTTTCTCTTACTCCTCTTTCTCCTCGTTCCCTTTTCAGTTATTCTTATTCTTTAGCTACTTGGTTAGTGTGCATTGTGTACCTTCAATTTCTTATAGGCTCAGGGACAGTGGGATATAACCTACTCTCAGAAACAGATGTAGTATCTAGAGATAGTAGATAAACAATAAGTATTTTAAAAATCTAGGTATAAATATAATAGAAAATTAGAGAAAATACATCAAGTGAGGGTAAGATCAGAGTGTGAAGTTGAAGAGGTTGACACTGGCTCAACTTTTGAAACCTAAATAGAAGACAAAAGAAAAGGGGGAGAAAAGAGATCAGTTGCATTCTGAAGCAATGGAGAGATTTCCAGAGGGAGAATGTAGAAACAGTTATTATCCAAAACGGAACTGCGTGGAAAATATGAGAATCGAGTGGTAACTTGAATGAGAGATATGCAAATAATTAGGGAATTGTAAGTCATATTCAAATTTGACTGACAATTCAAGATAATAGTTAAGTTGAAATCGGATGTAACAGATTAAAAATACTATAAAAGTCAAAATACAGAGAAAATACCGAGAGTGGGTGGAGTAGAGGAACTGGGAATCATATGTAGATGAGAAACCCTGGGGAGAATACAGGAAACTTGACAATCATGAAACGATATGTGGAGCTGAGGTTCTCGGTAATGAAAAGACATTACTGACATTCACAGGTTTCAATTTTATTTTTATGAGGATATTTCTTAGTCTGAAAGACAGAAAAATGACACCAGAAAAAGCTAGTATTCCTCAAATAGAACTTCTCCCCAGGGCCACCTTACTCCTTTGGATTCTCATGTTGAACCCCGTGCGAGATGTCAGATAGTTAGAGTCAGATCCTACAAGACATGGTACAAGGACGCTCATTACAAATGCCGTTTCCCTTGTCGTAATGTATAGGGATGATGTCAGCTAGGATATAATCTCAAAGGGAAAGGTTCCTCACAAGCTATGTTGTTCATGGGTTAAATGCTAATGTGCTCTGGGATTGGACTGGTAATTAAAAAGGAAGCATAGTTTCCATATGTCAACCTCTTAGTTATACAAGAACAGGACTTTTCCAAGCAAATAATTCAAGCTATTTTATTCAACAGTGTCCCAAGTTTGCCACCCTTGAAAATACCATCACTTCTTTATTCCTCAAAGCAAAAATATTTCCCAACTATTATATAACAAGAGGTAACTTCTCCATCTGAAATAGCTCTTCTCTGTTTTGTAGATGAAATGAGAAGCTGTACCATACTGTTTGGTTCACTCAGGTGGCACTTGGTTGACACCTATTGGAACAGTCAGAAAGCTATTCATGCATGATCCACTGGCCTAAGCAGCAATTTACTAAGGATTCAGCACTAACTGTGCTCCATTTATTTTCTTTGGCAAGAATCTTTTTCCTCCCATCACTCCTCTGTTTCTTTAAGCATTATGATGAGCAATGGATTTGTATTGGTTGATCTATAATCAATAGTTTAATCTAGCTTGAATTGGTCTGTTACCTGGCCAGGTAAGTCTTAGAAAAATATGTGTTCATGCAAGAGATAATCATAGATTGCCAGATAAACTTGGTTCCATCGCAAGTTGCTGAAATTTTTAATCATATTTGGAAAGTTCACCCTAACACATGAACATCTCCAGAGGATTTGGTTAGCATTTTTTTTTTAATAAGCAATCAAGGTTACCAAAGGAAGAGACTTCATTCATCCATTCAATCAATCATTTTTAAAATAAACATTTGTATCACAATTCACACTGTTATGGTTTGTATCTGGATGTCCCACCAAAGCCGCACATAGTCCTGGGGCCAGGCTTCTAGAGTTTATGATTGGTCCAGTCCTGGGATTATGGGTGTGAGTGGTACACCAGCCCTGGGGTGAGTAGTTTGCATATAATGTAAGGGAGGGAAAGAGGCTTTCTGCTCCTCCCTTTTGCTCTTTTGTTGCTTTTGCTGTTTTCTACAGGCATGAACTGTTGCCCTTTGCCATGTGCCACTCTGCCTTGGAACCAGCAGAGTATGGACTTAAACCTACATAAACTGTAAGCCAAATAAAACTTTTCTACCTTTAATTCTGGATGTTGGGTATTTTGTCTTAGCAATGAGAAAAGTAACCAAGACACACACACTAGTGGCTAAAGAGCTACTTTCAGACCTCAAACAGTGTTTTCCTACCAACTTTTGACTGAATGATTTCTCACAAAATGCTCAAATAAGAACATTTCCTCCAAGGATCCCAGGAATCCTAGAAAAATCAGAAAGTCTGATGACACACTGTGATCCTGAAAGGCAATATTTGACTGAAGCTAAGTAGGGATTGTTTTCTACCTGCAGGCCCCTGTGAGCTCCTCTGTTTGCCCCATCTCACATCTCTTTCCAATTCTTCATAAAATTTACAAGCAGAAATTTTTAAACTAGATATTCAACAATATTATATAACTGGCCTTGAACACATAGAATTTAAAAAGCTTTTCTAGAAAAGAATGGAGCTCTTTGGATAGGAAAATAAGTACCTTTTGTCAGACAAAGAGCAACAAAATACTCTAGGTGCCTGAGCGGTCTGTGATAGTTACAGAGTATACTTTGTCTCTGCAAATTGTTGCATTTTTATTTTTGAATAGGAGAGGGATGACTTCGACCAGTTTTTGAAAAAATCCTTGTGATGGATTCCTGATCCATAGGGATAGCTCCTGGTAGCCGGAATAATGTTTTATCACCTAGCTCCCATGAGGAAATAAATACAGTCGCAAGCTAGATCAGCAAGATTCTCTCCCTCGGGCATTTGGACATGAATTTTCAAAGCTCTCCCTTGTCTATCTGTGGACAGAACTGTAAACTGAACTTCTACAAGGTATCTGTATTTCACAGCATGGAACAAACAGCAAGGGAGCCAGGTTTTGCATCAACAAAGAGGGAAATTTGATTGAGAAGTAAATTTCCAAGGACGTGACTGTTATTTTTTTCCTTTCTTTGAATTTAGAGATCCCTATGTATACTTAAAATAAATGTCTCCCTCTTGCTTAATAAAATTAACTTCCATTCCTTTAAACAAGTATGATTGAAAGTGATTATTGAAAAGGGGGAAATTGTGACACCAAGGTTCTCACAGATAAATGACAATGATCTTGGCCTTCTCCCTCACCCAGCAAACTGAAGGGGAAGGGGAATAAACAAATTCACCTACTTAGTTTAATTCTATTTGATAACAATCTTCCTGGTTTTTCTAAACTCAAGCCACATTCTGTACTATAGATGCTTCCAATTTTAAACATGCAGAATTGTAAATCATAGTTTTATTACCGCTATGTTATTCTGCTTTATTGTTTGTTTCTCATAGTTTGAATGTTATCTCCTCTAAATTTAAATGCAGCGTTTGAAGCATAAATTAATATTGATTTTATTACAGCTCCAGTAATAGTTACAATGACTTTGAATGTTTCCAAGGTATTTTAAAAATATTCTTCTGAGCAAGAAATTGAGACAGTCTCTTTTCATAATAAAAAAGAGAAAAAGCTTCTCATTAATGAATTATTTTGCATATGAAATCCATGCAGTCCTATTATGGGAACCATAAACATTATTGAGATAGGTATGATGTGGTAAGCTGTGGTGATATTCAACTCCAGTGACTATTTATTTAAATCAACCTTAAAATGCTTTATTATAATGCATCAGGTGGGACTGTGGTTTAAACTTCATGATATCTTTTCTTTACCTCAGACAAATCTTACATTTTAGCAGCTCATTGCTTAAGTGCAAAGAGTGAGGCAGCAACTTAATTGATTTAACAGCAAATCAGTATATGATTAAACATTTGAAAGTCAATTTTTTAGGTTGCAACATGATCTTTTATCACAATGTTTTAATGAGAGATCGTTTTCATCAGGCCAACACTCTATGTTTAGAGACAGGTACAGCCAAAATCCTTCCCTTGTCCATAGGTGGATAGACTAGAGTGGCACTAAGAAATGTGTTATCCCTAATGTTTATAACCAATTTTTATAAAGGTAGCAGGAAAGTGTATTGCCTTTTTCTTTATTTAATCACCATCTTTAACGAAAAGTACAGCCAATAAATACTAAATTCTTCTTATATTACCATATATTTTGCATTTGTCATTTCCAATTTTTATGAGCTCCCGTTGTCAACTATATTTCACAGAAAGGAATACTGAGGTTTCAAGAAATTAAATCATTTGTTTAAGATCATACAGATAGTAAGTGATAGAGCAAAAAGTCAGACTACCCACAAACTTGGGAGGCTGCTGTCCAACCCCGCTATACCTATTGTGGGAGTTACTACATAGCACCAGGTCCATGTCTGATGTTTAAAACTGATAATCTCCTTTGGCTCTCATAACAAACGAATAAAAAAGGCAGATGTTTTCATTAGCACCCCTTCAAAGGTGAGGTTCTTTTGTAGAAATTTCCATTACAGAACCAGTGTCCGTGTTGAAACCTAAATTCAGATGTTCTGATTCCTCACTCCTAGAATCGGCACTATCTATATAAGTGAGGATTCTTGGCAGCAGAAATGCAATTCAAACTGATTCAAGCACAGAAAAGGAAAGGTATTGAAATATTTACGTGTTCTCTTAGAGTATAAAAGCAGACAGTTGTTCAGATTCATGAGGAAATTTGAAGCAAGGTTTACAAATACCTAGTCATTTTATCTTCATGCTTTAGGCATGTGAGTTTCATTTTTTTCCTTTCTGTGGCCATGTTGTCCTGTTTCCCTTACCTGCTTTCAAAGAGTCACCTTACAGCTGTTTCTTTCTGTTTTCTTCTCTCAGTTCGGTCCAAGGGTCAGAAACGTTTTTGTGGTAAACAGTGAGATCGTAAATATTTTAGGCTTTGCTGGCCAAGGAGTCTCTGTAACCACTCTTCAACTTTGCCCTTTGATGGGAAAGCAGCTGTCGACAATACCCAAACAAATAGGTGCAACTGTTTTCCAATTAAAATTGATTTATAAAATCAGGTAGTTGGTAAGATTTGGCTCATAGGCAGGGCTGTAGTTGGCTAACCTCTGACGTAGTCCATGAAAATGGCTAATAAATTTCTGAAATCAGGACAGTCCACCACTGTGAATCTCAATATTCTGCTCTCTACATTTATAAATTGAATATACACAATATAATGGTGCCTTAGCCAATTTCACTATTAATCTCCGCCCTACTTAAAATTACAGTCACAGTTCATCATATCTTAGTTCTTGTTCTAGATTTACTAGCAGCTTTTAAATATAAACTCTTATGTTTCCAATACTACAACTCCAATGGCTGAAACCTAAGTAAAGCATTAATACATAGTATGTGCTAAATAAATTCCTATTATTTATCAGTGATTTATTCATTCACTTTTCTTCACATACTAAAGACCTTGATTTACTCTTGTTCTTTCTGTCATACCAAATTATGTCTTGTTCTTCTACCTCCTTTCCTCTAAATTCTGCAAGATACATATACCTGATAAATCAAAGTAAAGAAAGTCATTTAATATTGTTATTTAATACAAACTTTCCTTTTCGTTTGAGTGAGAGGACCTATGAATAATCAGTTTGTGGATTTCTGAGATTACAGCTGAGTCAACTAATGAAATTATATGATAGAAATCACTTCTCTAATCCAAGAGCATCAACAGTTACCTATGTCACACTGAATGAAATTGTCTTAGATGCTTTCTTGTATTTATGGAGCATAGCCAAATAGGAAGTAGAACTGCTTCTTTGGAACTCTACATGATATGAGGCAACTATAAATATCTGACTTCTCAAGTGTATACAATTCTTGTAACAACTACATTTTATCAGTAGAAAACAACACATTGAATATTTGACTTCTGATATTAGATCTACACTGTTCTTTGCAGTTACATTTTATTTGGGAACCCATATTTCTTTCATGTTTAATATAATGGCAATATGGGAAGATGTCAGTAAACATCTTTACGAAGTTCTGTTGAAGGTAACAAGTCTTCTTGGTTTGTTCACTTATGTATTTAAAATATCGTAAAGGAAAGTTCCAATCATGTGTTCTTTCCACTAAATGTAACCATGGGGTGTGTGTGTCTACAAGTATGTGTATGCAAGTGTGTGTGTGTGTGTGTGTGTGTGTGTGCGCAAGTGTGTGTGTTTTGAGTGGTAGATTCACATGGTACTTCTTAGGAACCAGAAGGATGTATTTTCCTTCATTTATGCAAAACAAAAACCAATGCAGAAGAAGTTTTCAGTGGAATTTGGTTGAATTAATTTAAATAATATATAATGGATGCATTTATGCCTGCATATGTGTATATGTTGTAGTGAGAACACACAAATCCTTCTTGAAAGTACAATATAAACATTGGATAGTTTTGTCTATGCAAGAACAGAAGACAAGCCTATCTGTCCTCACAGTATAGAGTGAATTCATACACCAGTTCTTGGGCACTAAAAGTTCTCATCAACATTTTCCCTCATGAAAATCTTTCTAGTTCACACTGGAACTTTCCTCTCTCTTGTTCTTTTCCTCCATCAACTATTGCTACCCACTAATGATGACATATCCAGGTTGTTTGTCTATTCCCACCATGATAACACAGATATCTTTCAGAAAGGCCTTGTAATTGTGTGGAGCAACACAAAAATATTTTGTCTTTGCCTCTGGGTTCTCACACTGAATTTTTGAAACTCTTGAAATTTTCCAAAGTGATAGGCATGCATTTTCTTTTTCAAAACAAACCCCTGTTGATTATACTTGAGTATTTGCTAGTGATTTAGGGTGGGACATCTAAGTAACTACAAGATAGAACTGCTCACCACACAGATTTAGTGACTAAAAAGTTAAAATCTCAGTTTATCAGCAATTCCTGGAATAGGAAGGACCTAGCTATTGAACTCTATAAATACTCCTGACTAATGAGATATGGAGAGTTTATTGTTTGGTAAAACTTATTTTTGCTGGGAGGCCAGCACATCCAGAGAAAGGACAGATCAGCACCTTTCCACTCTACTGACACATGCATGCACATACCTTGTCCTTCCCTTTTGCAGTTGGAAAGCTTTGTTCTTTACAAAATAACAGCAAATATAAGTGTACCCATGAGTTCCATGAGCCATTCTAACAAAATAATAACTCTATGGGGATGATGAAGAGTTACTCTGA
The DNA here is from genome assembly GCF_000276665.1 of Chinchilla lanigera. Taxonomy (NCBI): domain Eukaryota; kingdom Metazoa; phylum Chordata; class Mammalia; order Rodentia; family Chinchillidae; genus Chinchilla; species Chinchilla lanigera. The sequence continues at coordinate 9,219,093 of NW_004955451.1, forward strand.
ATTACAGGTGACCCTTGAGTATTACCAGCATCTGAAGTGAAGGCAATTTTGTGGAACTGAACCTTTGACAGATTTGAAAAAGAAAGAAACATGGAAGAAAAATGGAATCAAAGTTTGAAAGAATGAAAGGCAGGAAAGCATTATAGTATAAAGTGAACAATATTCAAAATAGGTATATTTGTAGTCTCACTAAATATGAATGTTGCCAATTCACAAGTTAGAAAACAAAGACTTTTAGATAAACAAAGACACAGCTGTATTCTATTGTCAAAAATCTACTTAAAATTTAACAATTGAGAAAACTTGAAAAGAAAATTGCCAGTAAATACTAATATCAACAACAACAAAGGAACTACAGCGATGTTAGTATATGACAAAATAGTCTTTCTGACAAAACATAATTTTAGAAAGATGCAGTGTTATTTACAGTATAAGACAAAGGTAAAGACAAAGGTAAAAAAAATTCTGAACATTCTTAAACCTAACATCAACTCTAAATAAATAAAGATTAAACTATTTAAATTGAAAAACTTCTGAGCCCATCTCTTCAAACTTACCCATAGATTCCAATGTTTCGGTTCAATACAGCCAATAAGAATTGCCAAAATCGATCCTAACTCCCCACAAGGACTGTAATCACTATGTACTCCAAATACATAGTAACAAAAATACAAACACTGAAAGAAAAGAAAAAAGATAAATAAAAATCTCTTGCTTGGTGGTTCTTAAGTATATGGATGATTATGAGCCTGATGCTTCCCAGGGAGCCCCCCTTTGAATGCATTCTAGAGTGTGAGGAGAAGAGGAAGGATATTTTGTAGCAGTGATACTGACTTGAGCATATGCCAAAATCATCTAGAAGAGTCCATCCATGAGCTCCAATCATCTCAAAATTTCTGATTTAATAGGTATGAGCTGGGGCTGAACATTTGCATTTCCAATAATTTTCCAGGGGTTCTTCATAATTCTGACCTAGTGATTACATTTGGGAAAAAATTGACATAAAAAATATTAAAAGCTGGGGACATAGTTCAGTGGTAGAGAATCTGCTTGTTTTCCCAGCAAGCTTGAGAATCTGGGTTCAGTTACTAGCACTGAAACACACACACACACACACACACACAGACACACACACACACCAGGTGTGTGAAGACTTTGGGAATGTGAGCAGATCATTACGGTAGTACAGTTGACTTGGTGTTAGATGGTGTGGTGTTATCAGAAGAGGCAGGTCATTAGAGATGTGAACTGGAAAGGTATATATCTCGCTCCCTGGCCCTGCTCTTTGCTCTCTGCTATTGGATTGCTATGAGGTGAACAGGTTTCCTCTGTCCAGATCCTTCCACCATGCTGCCAACCATGCAAGGGGTAAAACTTCAAAAATGTGAATCAAAATAAATCTCTGCTTCTTTACAATTATTTTAAGTGTTTAGTACATTGTCCCAGTGATAAGGAAAGTGACTAAGTCAATTTTGGTACCAGAAAAATGTGTTCATTTCTGGGACTGTACCTGCCCATGTGGTTTAGAAGCCTTGGAAACTGGATCTAAGGAAGCATTTGGAAAGGTTTAGACATGCTGGCTGAAGAAACAGCCCTGGAATGTTGTAAGCAGAGCTTGATAGGAAATTCTGGTTGGAGCTCAGAAGACCAGAATGCTGATGAAAAGGAAACGAGTAAAGATCACACTCAGGAGATTTCAGTAGGGAACCAAGGACTCCATTGACACTGGGACTCCAAGCCATGTGTGTTATGCTATGGCAGAAAATTTGTCTACATTTTGCTTGTATACTGAGACTTTGTGGGAGTCTGAGATTAAAAGCAGCAAACTAATTAATTTGGTGGAGTAAATTTCAGGATAAACCAATGTTCATGCTGTAGCATAGTCACTGCGCCCTGCTTTTAATGAGATCTGCTGTGAAAAGTAAGACAAAAAAAAGCCCATTTAAGTAGATTTTATTGCCAGAGAGAAAGCATGCATAAGGATGGAGCAGAACAAATCTAGGCTGCTGAAAAGATTAGCATGAAACAGAAGCTAAGAACTTCAGACTACAACAAAAGGAAAAATGGCTTGAGAGCATGTCTGGAATCAGTAAATCCTCCTTTTGTTGGCTCAAGGGTACAAGCTTATAACGTTTTCATTTGACAAGAAAAACCCTCATACACCATGCTAGAGAATGGTCAAAGAGCTAACTGGTTCCTCTGATTTGCTTGAGGTTTAGAGTACTCAGCCATATAGGCACTCTGAAACCTCTGCATCCATGATACAAGACAGCCTAGCTACTGCTCCAGCTGGTGGCTTATCTTAGCGTCATCCACAGTGTGCTGTATTTACAGGCATGCAGAATGCAATAGTCAAAGAGACTTTCCCTCAGATTTTAGTAAGAGAGCTAGGAGGTCAGGCAGGATGCCTGTGAGAGACAGTGAGTAAAGCTGTGAGACTAAAGCAGAAGATACCATGGAAGGTGGAGATGCCAGGAAGCTGGAATGTCTGCTGAGGAAAGCTGCAGTAGTGAGCAGAATCATCCTAGGAGAGGTGATACTGGCTGTAACAAGCTATGACAAAGGGGAGAGCCACCAAGCTTTTGGCCCAGAGTACCAGACATGGAGCTACAGGATTTAATGTATACCATACTAGTTTTCACTCTTGCTTTGTCTGTTTCCCTGCTATTGCCTTATTGCTCCCTTTTGTGAATGAGAATTTTTTTTTTTTTGGTTTTTCTCTGGTACCAGGAACTGAACTCACGACCTTGTGCTTGCCAGGCAGGCGCTTTGCTGCTGAGCCAAATCCCCAGCCCCTTGTGAATGAGAATGTTTAGCCTGTGCCAGTGTATATTGTCAGTGTTTAGCTTTTCTTTTGATTTTTACTTTGTCTAGGAGTTTCCTTTGCCTCAGAGACTTTGGCTAAACTAAACATATTTTGCATAAATAGATGTGCATGAGTCCTTGGGGAAACAAGGGTTCATATCTAAATTTCCCACTAAGGTCTCAGAGAAGGAGTTTTTGGAAAGTGAATAGATTTTGATACAATGACCAGGAAAGTGACTAAGACACACACACACACACACACACACACACACACACACACACACACACACGAAATGCTAAGTTGGTTTTAGTTCATGCAGTATCTAGTGGAGTTGGATACCAACTCCCCTTATGGAAGATACTTCCTTAGAACATTGCAGTTATTGAAAGAGAAAGTGCTTATTAGAAAATACCTATTTATTACAAAAGTGAAATCTATTCTCATTATTAAGATTGTGTTGATTTTAATAAAATATGAAATGTACAAAACAAAGGCAAATTCTGCTGTACGATTATAAGTAAGCCACAATAAAAGAATATTCAAATTTTCTGTTTAGTTTGATCTGAAATAATTTAAAGTAGGTGATTATATTTTGATCATCTTTTAGCCATTGAAATAATTTCATCCTCTTCTTTTGACATTTCCATTTATTTTCACCATGACCTAACTCTTACAAAGTGACCACCTAGGGGTTTGCCAAATGCATTCCTTTCTATTGGCTCATCTTCAACTAACATTCCCTTCATTCATCCTTATGCAAAACACCCCACAGAATTACATTGCCAATCCCATTGATGCTATTTCTGTTAGAACATTTGAGTTCCAATCTCCTCTGGAACCGGTAAGACGATTTTCATCTCACTTACTCAGAATTTCTTGGTTGAATATTACAATGTTTTCTGACTCATCTGCTTCCTGTCAGTTTCTTCTGCCTCCTCAGATCCATTTCATGAGCTTTACTTGCTGTTTGTATTTTTATTATTTGATTGATTGATTGACTGGTATTTTTGAAACTGGGTCTCACTATGTAGTTCAGTCTACCTTTGAACTCACTATGTAACCCAGGCTGGCCTCGAACTTTCCATGATCTTCCTGTCTCAGCCTCTTAAATGCTGGGATTACAGGCCTGTGCCACCGTGCCTGGCTCATACTTGGTGTTTTAAAAGGATCTCGCCAGTCATTTTGCTTCTTTTGTTTTTCAAAAGGGTTCATTTCTTTCTGTGTCGATGGATATTTTATATGCCACATATGGTGACAGAAAATCAACATAACGTTAACTGATGAATTTGATACATATTAATATCTTATGTATAAAACATAATTGCCTGGGCTGGGGATTTAGCTCAGCGGCAAAAGCGCCTGCCTGGCAAGCGCAAGGTCGTGAGTTCGGTTCCTGGTACCGGAGAAAAAACCAAAAAAATTAATTAAATAAATAAATAAATAAATAAAATAAAATATAATTGCCTAATATGTGCAAGGTTCTGTGCTAGGCTCTGGTACTAGGGTGCTTAAAAGGATTAAAAGTGGCACCTACCTCCGTGAGATAGGATCTAAAGGAGAAGAGAGACATAAAATGAGTAAGCACAGGTGGAAACTAATGACAAATAGAAAGATTTAATGCCTTTTTTTAAATGACCAAATTCTCTGTAGATATAAACATCTCCTTATACCACTACAGATTTCATGCAACACACATTGCATCATTTTCCTTTTCTCTGAAAATGCCTAATCATCTCTTGCCTTTGCTTATTGTTCTATCTCCATTTGGAAAGCCTTTCTTTCATTTCTCCCATTTAAGGTCCCGCTCCTCCTTGAAGACCCAACTCAAAAGTCTTCCTTTCTCCACTAAGTCAGAATTGATTGCTCTGTCTTCTGCACTCCTGCAGCATATCGAATTTCAATTTGTACAGTGACTTACTTATCACTCACTCCCACTAGATGCTTCCTATGGGAGGGCAGAAGCCGTGCCTGCCACTGCCAGCATAGCATCTTGTGAGGAGCATAAATTTAAATCATGTTTGTTGAACAGATGAGAAATATAATTTAAATTTATTTCTTCTTGCCTTGCAGACAAAATAGCAGTTGGTGATTATATTTTTTTTTCAATTTTTTTTAACTCATTGCCATGGAGGCTTACAGATATGGGGAAAAAAACAAGCCTTCTTCACAACACAAATTAAAGTGAGGAACCGAAGCCTGAAAAATGTTCTTTCTCAATTATCCGCTAATGAAAACTAATCAAAAATCATGAGTGATAGCTATTTCTGAGTTTGGGGGTAATTATATGTATAGCACTTCATTAATGAATTTAAATTAAATTTAAATGTATCTGTCATATCTGCAACTGAGCTGGGGCTTGTTTCTCAGTAATATTTGGGTCCTTTAGGCTTAAAATTGTAGCATTTTAGCTGATGATTTGATATTGTGTATTTTGCAAAAAATCCAAGCGCTTTGTCAGTCAAACCTCCGAGGGTAAAATCAATGGAAAGTAACTGCAAATTGTGAGGAGGAATGATAATAGAAAAGGCCTTATTATCTTATGAAAATCATAAGGCATTAGCTAAACCTTCAGCCTAATTTATGTTTTATTGAGGGAAATAGTAAAACTTGAAAATCCATTAGTGCGCTGTTATTTCCAGTGCTGGCCACAAACACAGCTGTTTCAGTGTAAAATTATCTCACGCATAGCCTGACATTAGGAAGCAGTTTTGGGCAGCATAATGTGTGTTGGTAAACCCATCAAGATGCAGCTGGCTGACACAGGAATACTAAACACTATTGTAAAGTAAGATCCTGTAAGCAAATAGGAAAAAAAAATCATTCAAACCTTCAAGAGTCTGAGATAAGAAGCAGCCAAAGTTAACCAGCAAGTTAGCTGAAAGATACAGGAAATGGTTTACAGAAGGGAAATCCTTGAGGAGCATGAATAGTAAAACAGAAGACTAAAAAGTGGAAAAATAATGCCTGCTGCTAGATTTTCAAAGTTGTTTTAGTTTATTAATGATCACCTAGTCCTAAAATATATTTTACTCTTACATATAGGCTGGCTGAGGTATAATTTATGTGGTCAAATTCATTCTTCCTAGGTGGTATAATGATTATAACACCTAGGATTATAAGTTCTGCTGCATATATATAGTCACATACTCACCATTGCTAAAATGGTGTAGAATAGGTCTATCATCTCCAGAAGTTTTTATTTAATTCCTAGCTCTATTGGTCTTCTTGAGAAGTCTTATTAATTCCCATCTGACCAGGTTGAGACCAAGAAATCAGACTGAAAAGTGTGTGCACTGCATGGTGCCTTTTATCTATATTTAATTATTTAAGGTTTATTACAGTTATCTATATTTATCCATTTTTCTAAAATGTAGACAATCATGATAGGTTTTACTCTTGTGGCCTTGATGTGAGACTCATGATTGGAATGGAGTCCTGAGTGGAAATTATGGGAAGTTGATGACATTTTTATATATAGGTATGTTTATTATATGAAAATTTATTGATTTCCATGATATTTGACTTTTGCAGTTTTCTGCATATGGTAACAAAAAGTTTACCTCTTTCTCAGGAAACACAATTTCAAAAAATGCTACAAAATTTCTGAGTCAAAGTCATAATGCCCTTTAGAGACTGATTGTCTCCAGATGGTGGTCTGTTCCTTTCTGATACCCTTTTTCCTTTGCCTTTTCTCTTCCAGCCATACTGGCAACTTTGCTGTTCCAGTCACACAAACTGTGTGCTTCTCACTCAAGTATTTGTACTGTTTGTATTGTTTATAGTACTTTTTAGCTGTAAATGTGATGGACTCATTTTCTGGTCTTTGTTCACATACAGTACTAGTAAGGTGTATCTCCACCACCCCTTTTCAATGCAGAACTTGTTCTTCACTACTAAAAACATAGATATCATACCTTTAGCAGCATTTATAGATATGCCACATATTCGGTTATTGACATAATTTGGTTTTCTGTTAGTCATCAAGTGGGTATATCAAGTAATCCATTATGTTTATGAATTTGGAAATCAAGATATATCAATTGAGATGTATAAATTAAGAAACTGTGGGCATAGAAAGATATTCAGCACCTTGGCTTTGTTAGGTTAGCAAGAGTGAGAAGAGAAGATCAAGAACTGCACACTGACTTCAACAGGCTGTGGAGAAGGAAGAAAACATTGACAGAGAAGACTGAAAAGGAGAAGTCATGGAGGCGGGAGAAAAATCAAACTACTGAGTTGTTCTGGGAATCAAGGAAATAAACTGTAGAAAGAAGAAAGTGTGAAGCCATGTTAGATCCTCCTTAGAGTTAATGTGACCACATAATTTGTTATCCAAATACATCTGAAAGGAAAAGAAATCCATATGTTGATCATCTGCTTTAGAACAGAACAACTGTCTGGGAAATCAGGATCTATATAAATCCAATAAGGTGAGGACTGAGACTTGATAGATCTAGCAAAGTGAAGATTATTGTGACAATATTAATAAGCACAAGTAGCAGAGTTGTGAAGGTCTAGTAGACTGTGTAGTGTCCTTTTTGAAATTCCTGGAACCTCAAAAAGTGACTCTTTGGAAATATGGTCTTTACTGATAAAGTTAATTAAGGTGCGAGTTGAATTTGTACTGGATGAGAGAGGTCTTTCATCCAGCCTTAGATGCACTGGAAAAATTTATCTGGACCAGACGGGTCATTCTGAAGAGATGACACACCGAAAGTCCTGCTCTGGTTACTCTGGATGGTAACCAGTCCGTGCATGGCTGAAGCCTGAGCACACAGTTCCTAGGATTGCTCCATACCTATTCACCTTGACCTTTGTGTCTTTTCAGGCTGCCTATCCCAGTTCTCACTCCTCCACCCCTGCTAGCTGTGTTGTTTGCCTTAAACTGTATAGATAGTTGCCTCAAGAGAGTAGAACAATCAATCAAACACTTGATCAAGATTTGATGAGCCTCCAAGGCACACTGGACACTCTCCCAGATCAGACTGGTTTCATCACTACCTTGCCAGGGTAATGTTACAGAAGAGCAATGCCTAAATTATGTCTCTTTCTAAAAACAACTTACAGAAAAACTCTGTAACATGACAATCTTGGGGAGTTTAGTTGGGACCTATTTTAGGATTACTGACCACCCTAATGTTACTGCTTCTGGTGGGGCTTTGTCTCAGAAGAACATATGTAATATGTCCAGCAAAGATTTGCTGGGGAATTAAAAGAGGAGATGAATGTAACAGAAACTGTACCCCCCTGGCCAGTATACTTCAGTTGCATAGGTAATAATGCCTGTTCCAGTTCCAGTTGCTTCTCTCTCTTTGAAATGGCTAATCACTGTGATGCATACTGTATAAACGAACACCCAATTGCCAAACCGTTGTGCCTCTGTACTTCCTGTATGCTTGTTCCATATAAGCCCTAGACCACCAGAGATCAGGGCCTGATATTCTGGGAATGTCCATGATGAGTGCCTGTTGACATAAATAAATCTGCCTCCAAATCCTGGGTGTCATTTCAAAGTTTCTGCTTGCTGTTGCAATATTAATAATTTATAAGTGCATATTTATGAATTGCAAATATATGTGCATAAGTATACCAGCACAGTAAAACATCATCAAAAACCAAAGTATTCATAGTAAAGCAAAAAATAAAAAAAAAATATTAATTTAGTCCATATTACACTTCCAAATCTAAAACCAGTCTTTTGCTCCTGAGCAAAATTTTACTTTAAACATACTCTCAAAATTTATAATAAGTAATGACAATTCTTCTATTAAATTAATGCCATAATAATACACTAGACATAGGAAACTGTGTCATGAATTATTTTCTTTAAAACAGGTGGTTATATCTTGCCCTGAATCAGATTTCCCAAAAGCCAACCCTGGTATGACATTTCTTATGCCAGTGCTTATTGTGGAAATGTTTCCATAAAGAAAAACATGAAGTGGAAAAGCAGAGAAAAAAAGAAAAGAAGAAAACCTTGAACTTTGCAAGGTAATTAAAATAACATCTTTACTATCTTAGTCTAATTTGTCGCTTTTTATTCCCTATTAAACGTATTCCAATACGCTTTTTTTACCTTCTCTATCAGTTTTTTAAAGCGGGCTTAACTAGCACTAAAATAATTAAAATAACAAAAATGTATTCCTTCAATGTTCTTAAACACAAGAGTCTGAAATTAAGGAGTTGTTAGGAGACAACATGAATGACATAAAAAGACTATTTGCAGCAGTAACAGCAGAAAATTTCCCAAGCATGGAACAAGAACCTTATATACACACAAGTGAGGCATATAGAACCCCAATTAGCCATAACCAAAATAAATCTACACCCAGACACAAAATAATAAAGATCCCAGAAACTGAGCAAAAGAACAGGATATTAAAAGCTGTTAGAAGAAACAGATCACCTATGAAGGAAAGCCCATCAGAATCATGGTAGACTTCTCAACACAGACCATCAAGTCAAGATGGCAATTGTACTGGCATTGGCAACTTGGAGATGCTGAACTGGCTTTATAGGCAGTAGAGGTATACTGTTTGATGCAAATGGGGGTTGCCTTGGGACACAGTTCAGTTACCAAAGGGGCATGATTGATAGCAAGTTCCAAGGGTTAGTCCTTTGTCTGAACTTCTGGAAATGAGTCTCTCAAAATTTCAAGGTTATGATGATGAGGCATTTCAGGATGATATAGGTGCTATTCTTCCTCTTAGGGTACAGTCAGGGTCAATATCAAGTCCAAGACAGTGAATCTGAGTGTAAGGGAGGCTAGACACATCCCAGGAGAGGTGTAGGACACTCAAGCATATACAAGAATTCATGTTTGATAAAGTGTCCACAAATCTCACAAGGTCTGCTTGGGCAGAATTTCTTTTCAGTGGAGGCTCCAGTGGGTAACTTCAGTAATTTTAGATGTGTTTATTGACCTCTTGCCTCCGTCTTTGAGGTCTGCCATGACAGCAGTGTGGTACTGATCTACAGACTCACTTTGGATGCACTTGGGGAAAGACTGTGTTTACCTAAGCATCAGGATCAACCACAGGGCTGGGGACTTTTGACTTTAACCAGTCTGGAGCCCCATCTAAAATACACAGCATTCTTTAGTATTAAACAGAGTCAGAAGGCGTTGCTGATGTTCCTCTCATGTTGGAATGTGGGTATTCAGGTTTAGAGACAATGTGAGAGAGTTCTTAACCCCTTATGGCAAATGAGTAGAAGTGAATTAATCTGGGAGAGCAGGAGGCTGTGGTGCAGGAGACAGAAGTGTTGGTTATGGAATGTAAGGAGCAGGCAGATCAGACTCCAGGTCCTCAGGCAGAACAGGATAAAGCTTTTCTGAGCTTTGCTGGATTTAAGAGCCTCTCAGACACCCTTTGCAGGTTTGTTTTGACTAGGATGACTGTTTTGGTATGCAGGACATAGGTACAGAGCCAAGGTGGGAGAGTTTTTGACCCTCTTATGGCAACTGAGTCCAAGTGAACTGGTCTTTTATGGCGGGATTTTCTCAGTTGAAGGTGTTGGGAGATGCTAGAGCTGGATATTGGTCATATGTGTGAGGGCAGAACAGAGCCAGAGTGCCTCAAGCAGTCAAGACACCTCAGTACGTAAAAAAGCATCCTGCCTGGACAATTAGTCATTAGTCACTAGTCAACATTACCTCTCCTGATACTAACTTTGCAAAAGTATAAAATAAAAGCCCCTACTGTTGAAGTCAGTCCTCTTCCTATCAGGTAAGAGGTAACTCCACCTCACCCAGCTCTTGTTTCTTCTCATTTTCCTTATGCTCACCACAATTTCTCTCTGGGGTACAACAAGAGACCAACAAGGTTACCTACAGAAGGGGCTTATGGGAGCAACTTTCAACCAGAGGCTGTGTTGTTGATGGCACAGAGATCTTGCCCAAGATAATTAACAGTCTCTTAGGTTGATGTGAGGCTGGATGTCTGCTTGTGTTTTCCATAACACCTGATCATGATTGATCGGGCCCAGAGGCAAATGTTCCTCTACTAGGGTAGTTTTCAGAACTTTAGGATTGTGGTTATCTGTCTCAGGCTGAGGCAGGTGTCATTTTTCTCTTGGGGAACAAGCAAAGTTGAAGGTGTAGGGTTAAAAGAAAATGAGGCTGGCTGGCTTGGTGTGAAGGAGCTGTCCTCCCAGACTGTAAGTTTCGGCCTGGCGGGAGGAGAGAAAGGCAAGAGTCACAGTTTCCCCAGTGACAGTAACATTTTGACAGAGGAAACTTTTGAAGGCAGAGAGTTCTGCTCCATTGGCTACCAGAAAAGTCATAGGTTTACCCTAGACATTTACAATGACTTCAGGCTCTTGGGGCTCCAATTGGATAGAGCTCAGCCTGTCTTACCCATTCAAGCCTGACAGGGTATAACTCTTTTGTCAGGGGCGATAGTCCAATTTTTCCTCAGTCAAAATGTGGAACTCAGAAGGATTTGTTGACCATCTTCTCAGGTGAGTATTAGATGACATCATCTGACCAGGATAGGCATGTAAGCAGAAGGCTCTGGAGGGAGGGCCTCTGTGGCTGAATGCAGGCAATGATTAGCTAGAACCAGTTCATTTGGCTGGAAGTTGAGGAGTTGGGACAGTAGGGAGTAAAGCTATAGGTATTGGCAGCAACTTCAACAGCTGACGCGGGTGCCAAGGTGGAATTCTCAGGGAGAATGAGCCTCTTTTCCCTTTTATTTTCTTTGAGCTGCAAGGGTCAATTTGGTTTCATTTTTAGCTCCATAAAAGCCCCTTTTCCTGTGGGTTTTAACTAATTAGTTCCATTCTATTTCCCTATGGTGTATGTTGTGTGTATGTGAACAATAATGCAACAGTCAAAGGGTGGGTGCTTCTCAGAGACAGACTGTTTGATTCCCACCTGGTCATGTCCCTCATGAGGACTTAGGTACAACTTAGCTAAGGAGGATGTGAGGCCTCTGTTATGCCATATGTCCAATACCGGGGAACCTCAGGTGAGGGCCCAGTCAGCCACCATGACCAATGCTTCCCAGTCTTGGTGCACAGACAGAGCAGCCTTTTGCTTACACTGTCCATTCCACTAATGCATTTATTTAGCAGTCACTCAGAGGTTAAACATTCCCATCCCCGTCTCTTAAGGGTGGCCTTAACTAACAAGAAATGAGGAAGCTCTTCTTCTGCTTGAACTGAGCAGGACCAACAGCTTGACTAACTGAATTGCCCAGTAGGAGTATTAAAGGAATAAGGCTGGCAGGCAGACAGACAGAAAGATTGTGTCTGTCTCCCTTTGGAGTCTGATATAAGCAACTCAAGTAGGGAGCCAGTACTCCTCCTCCAGACCTCTGAGGGGACTCGAGAAATCTCAAGGGTGTGCCTTCCCATCAGTACCTGGAGAGGTCCTTGTTCCATCCATGAGGGCCATGATCTGTGACCAAGAGATTACCATAGTCGGTCTTCCTCCTTGCCAGATGCAATGGCAAGAACAAACACTGAAAGATTTGGAGAAAGTTATTTACATCATTGGGCACTGATCAGTATCATTCCTACAACATCAGGCCCTGATCTACGGTGCTCTAGGGCTTATATGGGGTAAGCATGCATGAAGTACAGAGGTAGAATTATTGTTAATTGGGAGCTGGTTTATACAAAGTGCATCATAGGGGCTGGGGATTTAGCTCAGCGGCAAAGCGCCTGCCTGGCAAGCGCAAGGTCGTGAGTTCGGTTCCCGGTACGGGAGAAAAACCAAAAAAAAAAAAAAACAAAGTGCATCATAATGACCAGCTATGCATCACACTGACCCGCCATTCCTAGGAGAGAGAAGCAACTGGAGTTGGAACAAGAACTATTATCTGGGAAATTAAGAAACTAAAGTAAGCTGGCTGGGGGAAGGGTGTTTTCTGTTATAATATCACAAATTCAGTTAATGATACATAAATACAATCAAATACAACTTAGGAACACTCACTATGTAGGAAATGGGAAAATAATAACTATGAAGTACTCTTTTCCTTATACTTTGATACCAAAACTAGTTTCCAGTGGATAATTGAGCAAAATTGAATACAATTTCCTGGGATTACAACCAATTTAAGGTTTGTATAATAAAATTAAGGCTCAAATTATTAATGTCTTACAGTTTATACTTGTAGACTTAATATTATGAAGTACTTATGTCTTATTCTGAAATATCTTATTTAGGAGGAAAAATTTATACCCTGCTCTCTTGGTAGTTAATCTAAGGTTCTGGACTACTGTAAAATAAAAAAAAGAGCATATTTTAAGTTACTAGAACATGATATGTTGATGTTTTCCATTATAAATCAAGGCTTTGGACAAAAGGACTGGATATTCTGAGAATCATATCTTTATGATATGATCTATACCTCTTTATTTTACAATTAGTGAAATGTTTTTGTAAGGTCTTAATATAGTATCAGAGCCATCTCTACTACTTTTTCATGAGTGCTCTGTAAGTCTGGTATCCATCATAGGTTTACAGAAGAAACAACCATCATTTAGGTTCAAAGGCCAGGTGCACATGCTGACTCTACTTGGTAAGTCACTTAATATTTCCATGTTTTTCCTTCTGTGAAAGAAAGACATACAATCATCTGTAATGCAAAGAGAAGAGGAGCAGGTCTTCAATATCAGTGTTATAATAACCTATGTAAAATTATCCTTCTTTTCTGTTTTGTGGGATTTTGTGGGAAATTGTCACAAGTTTCTGCTTGTGCATGGGTGCCAGAGTGCCAAAGCTAAATAGGACCTCAAAAATCTAGTGAGTCAGAACTTTCCTTTAAGTCATGAGGATTTTGAGGGGTCTCAGCCCATGTGCTTTGTAGGTTGTAAAAAGTCAAATAAATAAAGAGCATTCTGTGATATTAGTGAAAAATTCATTGTCATAATATTAGAAGATTACAAATTTTCCTGAATTTCTTTTATTTTTTTTTTTGAGACATGGTTTCATTGTGTAACCCAGACTGACTTCAAATTTATAATTCCTATGCCTCATCCTCCCATGTGCTGGGATTATAGGTGCTTGGTACCACCCCTGGGTAAGATAACAATTTTAAAAGGATCATATTTTGTATGAAATGAATTTTCCTCAGATAGGTAGATTATGAAATGCTCAAGCATTTATGCAATGTAGTCATGTTATAGCCAAGAACTGGAGAAAAATATACCCTAATATCTAAGAAATTATCCTCCTTCCCAGCCCTAGCTTGACACAAGAAAAACAGCCAGTTAATGTGAATATAACCATTGAAATGTAAAAATCTGGCACTTAGATAATATGTTGTTATCAGGTTGATTTTGGATGTGCGCTTGATAGAATGTTAGAATTATTGTCAAATTGAAATTAACCCTGTAGTTGTAAATGTCTTGACAAGGAAATTGTGAGTTTGGGCTCTCAAAATGACATTCATGGTCAGATATATGCAGCATTTAAAGGTCTGAGAGGCATTTTTGCTGTTACCATTCATGTCATTTGCCTCTTTGCCTTTGTTTTATATTTACATGTTCACACAATTCAAACTCTTCAAAGTCATTTTAGTTTCCTGATCCTAGGAGAGTGTCGTGAGCATAATGAACAGGAGGGGCACTCTGCCAACCTAGAGGAGCATTATTTTGTCATCCTCATTGAGATACTGACACTGAGGGCCCATTCTAAGGGTTTTTGGTAACTACCAACTTGTCTTTCTGACCTCAGGCTCCAGTATGCACTCCTGAGAAATCACTGCCCGGTCAGAGTCCTTGTGCAGATGTCCTGAGGTGTTTTACCGCAACTAACACCAATGCACCTCTTTACTTCTGTTTATTCATTTATCTATAATATTTTGATAATAAGTATGGTCCAAGCACTAAAATTGGGAAACTCTTTCCCCAGAAATTTCAAGCCACAATTAGTTGTTGAGAAGCTAATTCTCAGTGGAGAAGAAAGATATTTTTCAGTCAGAACCAGGAAGCATAGTACCTCTCTGATACTAACTGAGGTATGTGTAATCTCTCTCCTCCCCAAAAGAAAGCAAAATCTTTTAGAGTTGAAAAAATAAAAACTATAAATCAACTGTCAAAATATTGGGTTTTATTTGGGGAAATAACTCAATGGGCAAAAGACAAATCTGAACATCACACTGCTCTGATAATAATTTAAAATGGTGATTGTGAAAGAAGGGGTCATTGATTAGAAAATCTCCCACAGGTAATGGGGCAAGTCACATGCAGAGAGAGAAATCCACAAAGTTTACCTCAGTGTCCCTGGGATATGAGCCACTTGCATATCTGAAAGGTTATTATATAAAGGAGACTATACTTGGCCCCTCCTATGGAGGTAGATGCTTTCCAATTCGTTTTAGTTTTCCAAGCCACTCTCTGGGTTGCTCCTGTAGCTTCAATCTACTGTCTTTGTTGTCTCCATTTTTATGTTTATAGAAAAAAAAAAGTATAACCCACTGATAGGTGCATTATATCTCTTAACGTGTTGAGTTCAAACATAATCTAAAAAGATCCTATTTCAATACTTTCATGGTTATAAATCAAAGCTACAGAATTTTGGATTTTGACTGTAGTATTTTTGTGTCTGTTAACATTGTTAACCTTCAACACATGCTACAACAGCTTGCTGTGATTTGTGCCATTCTGCTCCTTTGCTCTCTTATTCTGGTCTTCTCGGTTTCATTCTGCAGAAATACAAAATTGCGGTATTATGATATTAAAATTATTTTGCCCATTTTGACCTTGAAGAAGCAAAGTAGATGTCAGGGTTTGATGAATGAGACCCTCGCCTTCCCTTAAATAACATTTCACTGGAATTTCACTTTGTGTGATGCAAGACTTGGGCTGTGCAAAACTGTGATATTGCAAAAAAATGTTATTTTAAAATTTATGTTTTTAAGGTGAACACTAAAGATACCAAATCTGTGTAATCCAAAGGATGTTCAAGACATTTAGAGAGTGTCGTGGCTTGTATCAACATGTCTTCCCAAAGCTTTAGGCACTCATAGAGAGGGCTTTTTAGAAGTGGGTAAATCTAGGGTGTATGATACTGGGATTAAGGGTGCATGATAACTAAATTGTTTTAGCATAGTTCTGGGTGTCAATAATGGAAGCCTCACTCTGAGTGTGGAAGACACCAATTAATGGCTCATAGTGTGAAAGGAATTTAAAGGGACAGAAAGAAGGCAAGCTTGCTGCTTGCTCCCTTCTGCCTGGTCTGCCATATACTGTTTCTCCTCTGCGATGCCCCTCTGCCATGCTGCCCTGCCTTGCAGTCAGCTGATTATAGACTGAAACTCTACAAACTGTGAGCCAAAATAAACCTTTCTTCCTTTAACTTGTGGTTGTTCAGTGTTTTTCTAGAAATGAGAAAGTAAGACAGAGAGGCAGCTGAATAAGTGAGTATGATGAATCATGAGCTCTGGAGAAAGAAAATTGGCTACAGGCTTTGATCCTGAAAAAAAAGGTACAAGAGTATCTATTAATCACCGAACAGTTTACCCTGAGCATCATTCAAGCAGCACATTTGCTTGTGTACTGCACCTTCTGGACTAAACAGTATGGAGCTTGTTTATTGTTTATTCAAAACAAGGGGATTCACAAGTCATTTACAATTTAAATTAGGCCTACTAGACCAAATTACTGAAAAATATGGGATAGCGAAACTCCAACCATGGTGTACATCATTGAATCTTCACCATTATTTTTTAAATTTTTTAAAATTTTAAACAAAGAAATAAAAAGAATAGCAAAATACCATCATCACAGACATAAACAAAACAAAGCAAGAGCTTTAAAAATTATACAGGGTTTCAAAACAAAATGTTAGGAATTCACAGTGGTTGTTATATTACATATTCTTGTCTTCAACTATGTTGCTCAGATTACCAGATATAAGAGTGGAACATGGTTCAAACCATTAAAGAAAATTTTAAAATAATTATTAAAAAACATTAAAGATGATAGAGAGTTTCACTAGACAAGATTTAGTGAGGAGATATTTTATTGAAAGTATACTACTCATAGAAAAAAAAGGAGAGACCAACAAGATAGTGTACAGTGTATTGTTCAAAAAAACACAAAACTACAAAAGGGTTTTAAAAGGGACTAGATACCACTGTCCAGAGTGTAACATTATATTGTATATTGAATGCTTTCAAATATATCATACACAGAAAAAGTATTGAATAAATTTGATAAAATTGTCATTTTTACATGTCCTGTTATATTACCTTGTACAAGTAATGGAAAAATTTGCAATTTTTATCACTATATAGTTAAATAATTGTACTGATAATTGTCCACATGCAAACTTAAGTTTCACCTGAACCAGTCTTGGTTTTACTGTTGTGAGCCAGAGGAAGTTGTAGCACCCAACGAGAAAACAGTGGTAATTACCTAGCTCTGGGGCTTCCTCTCATCTACCCCTGGTTTTGTCATGGCAACAGTTATTAGAGTGGTGAATGTCTAATTCCAAGTGAGAAGGTTTGACAAGAGCTAGAAGTAGGGGCTGGGGATTTAGCTCAGCGGCAAAGCATCTGCCTGGCAAGCGCAAGGTCGTGAGTTCGGTTCCCGGTACTGGAGAAAAACCAAAAACCAAAAAAAAAAAAAAAAAGAGCTAGAAGTAGGTTAAAAATTAAGCTGTGCATGTTGCTGCATGCCTGTAATCCTAGCATTCTGGGAAAGTGAGGCAGAGGAACACAAGTTCCAAACTATCCTGGGCAATTTAGCAACTTAGAGAGACCCTGTTCCAAAATAATAAATATAAAAGCGGGGCTGGGGATATAGTTCAGTATGAAGGTTCTGGGTTCAATCCCTAGGACTGATGAAGAAAGTCAAGCCAGAGATTCTTATTTCCGTATCTCACCTGCAAGTTTAGTAAAAAGAGTTGGAATACTGGCTCATGAGTTCTTTTGCAGAAATAGATGTCACAGCCTCAGGTACAGCATTTATGTAAAACTGTTAATGGTAAGTGCAAAAGAAAAGCTATGTTTAAGTCAAAATACATAGCTGTATCAGTCAGTGCTTACTAATGAAACAGATTTAAGGCAAGATACATAAATATATAAGAATTTATGAGACTGGCTTACGAGGTTCACCCACAGTGTTAGGTGTAAAAGAGTTCCAGAAATCTGTCTGTGCACTGGAGATCCAAAGGGTTCAATCAAAGGTCTAAAGCTCAGTGTAGTGTCCCGTGTGCATTCCTATCAGGAAGCCAAACAGTCTGTGCTGGAAGCCAGGGGACAAAATCCAAGAAGAAGATTGTTGAGGGCCAGCTTGACGTGGTACAGAGCAAGCAATAATTAATATTAATAAGCTGACACAAGAATAAATCAAAAGTCTCTCCTAGGCCTACATGACTTGTGAAAGGACCCCATGGCTGCCTTAAGGACAGGCTCATCTTTAAGCCAATGGCCAGAGCTGAGACTAGTGAATAGTCTGTGACGTTTTGGTGCTTCAAAGTAAGAAAACACGCAGCTGAAGACTAGACTTGTGCAAATTCCATCTAGTTCAGTAGTCGCAGTGAGTGGACAATCAGGTTACTAGCTAACCATGATCTGTTCCTGTGTGTTTTTCCAAAAGTGCATCGTTCCTCAAACCCTGAACCTTGACCACATCAGCAGTTCAACCCCACTGATTCCGGCAGCCACCAGTCCACCCCACAATCAAAATGTGCACCTAATAAAGGACACCATGCCTCGTGGTCTTAGTCCTCAATGGGCTTTAACATCCTGGTGCCCCTTGTAACTAAAATACATAACTTGCCTGTGTATCCCTGAGCAGAAGACCAATGGTCCTGGGTTAGTACTCTGACAAAGAGTTACTCTGAAGAAATAGAAGAGAGATTCTGTCTTTGTTCCCCTTTATTACCATTCTGGCACCAAACCTCTCTAGAATGAGTCTTCCATGCCCAGAACAATGCTGATCCAATTTAGTTGGGTGTGTCTTACTCAAGTTGGCACAATCAGTTTATCATCACAAGTACCAAAGCTAGGAAAAGACATAGAAGAGGAATATCATGGCACAAAAGCCAGGATCCAAAGTGTAGGGAAGCAACAAAGCAAATGGTAAGAGTATTTTTTAATTAAGTTTATGGGTACAATTTAGATATATGGAAAGATCACATTCATTATAGGGAATTTGTAGCTCTACAAGATATATCTTAGTTCTTTTTTTCCAATTCTCCTCTTCTACTATTTTGAACAGATCACAAAAGCCAGAGTAGGGAGGAACTAAAACAGCAGTGCCCAAGATTTAGAGCATTCCTATCAGGAAATATTGATTAAGCCCAACTGGTTGGATTAAAGACTTGTAACTGGGCTGAATATGAACCTTAGTGGTGACAGGGAAGGAATGAATTTGACTGTTAATCTATAAGTAAGCAGGCAATGTAGTGCCACAGACTCTGTTGGAATACAAATATGCAAAGTACCTATTAGAAATTTAAGGGAAAGGATTTTAGGGTGAGCAAATGGAAACCAGAATTTATGTAAAGCTTAAGGGGCAAAAGTCTTTCTCAGGTTAATTTCAGCCCTCTCCAACTGAGAGAGGAGAAGGTATAGAAACAGAAAATGGATCAATCAAAGTTACAGGAAAGACAAACCTACATCATTAGGTAAAACTCAGAAATTAAGACCTGGCCAGATACTTTCCCACACAGATCTTCTGGTCTGAAGGACCCACTAAGCAATATATGTAGGTTAACATGACTATCTTTCCCTCTTGACCACATCAAATGTGTCATCTGGGCAAATCAGTTTTTTTCCTGAAATATAAGTGAAAGCTGCTCACTTTCTCCAGCTACATTCCCACCAACCCAGGATATCTACTCTTGACATCTGCAATTGTTTCCTCACTAGTCTTTGTGGCTTCATTCTCATCAAGAATCTCACCTACCCCAAAGTTCACTACTTTATGTAATGTACACATTCTCTCTCTCTCTGTCTCTCTGTCTCTCTCTCTCTCTCTCTCTCTCTCTCACACACACACACACACACACACACACACACACACACACATGCACACATACTACCACCCTTATACATAGTCTTTTGAGTTAAATGACTCTTTGATTTCAGCTGAAAAAAAATCACAGGAATTGCATTTACCAAATACCTCTCATGTAAAATATTAGAGAAATCCACATTTTATGCCAGGAGAAGAAAACAAATCCTGCTGTATATGTGTTCAGTGTAGAAATTTTTGCAGTATTGGCAAAATGTGCATTTGGATTTTGCTTTTCAATGTCTAGGGACACTTGGTAGATTCAATAAGATATGGTTCTGTTTCTAGAAATGTGATATAGTTCTCTTTTTCTGAAATTACTATGTTATAGATACAGTGAAATGAAATGGGTGGAGAAAGATGATTTTCCAGAGGATTATAAATATAAACATATATTTATATCTTTCCCCAAGAGAGAACAAGACCTCTTTTATGTTCACCATTATTATAGATTGCCATATGGCTACTAATAGCCAAGCTATTCTCAGAAATTTGGGGATCATCAGTTCAGCAATAATTCAAATCACCCTAATGCAAAGTCAAGAAGAAAAAGTGTAGACACAAATGCATAGGCCCATTCTGGCCTTCGTTTTACTATTTTCAGAAAATTTTCTGTGTATTTCTGTGACACTATAAGAAGCACCTTAAGATGAGAACTTAGATGTGTTTAAGTGTAAAATACACAGCTAGTGAGGCCTGACAAATAAAGCAGCGAAAAAACAACACAGTCTGTCAATGATTTTTTTAAAAACGCTTTAAGTGGAACTGACACATTTGTGACTTCTTTTTCTCCTTGAGAATTTGACAATAGGTAGATCTGGTGTGGTGTCAGGTAGACAGCCAGGCTGACTAGTGGGTTGTCTTGCCAGTTGCTTGGGAGTAAGTCATTATCTAAAGCCAAAGTGAAGTTTCCAGAGGAAAGGTGAGTCCGTATGCCAAGGAGAATCTATCTGTAAATGGCTTGAATCATAAAACAGATTTGTCTACAGTTAATAAATGGAAGAAATCTTACCACTATCCAGGTTTGACAACAAAGGTTTTAAACCAATAGGCATTTACCACAGGTCATAACCTAGGATGTACTTTTTTTTCTTTTCTGCTTTGGTAATTCCACCCCTTCTGTCTTAATTCGAAATAATGTGATCAAATTACAAAGCATGATTTGCTTTTCTTTGGAGGATTTTAATGACAGATGAATTAACTGATTGACCACTCAACTGTCTCCTATTTACTGCTTATCTGCTGACATTTGATGTAGGGAAAGACAGTAAGAACCTCAGCAGTATCTGCGATGTAGAGGGTATGTGTGATGTATGATGTAGATGTATCTGTGATGTAGTATTGCGATGTAGAGGGTCTTAGAACATTTTTCAATGATCACTGAAAATTCTCAAATATTAGACCAGACCAGATTTCAAACAGCAGAAAATCCGATTATTAAATTAATTCATGAAAAAAAGGAAGCACAACTAGACTGAGGCAAAGTTTCTATTTCCAGCTTTCATTCCTGATAATGCCAATAATGCCATCACGATGCATTTCAGGTTGTGAGTTGCATGGTGATGGAGGAGGGCTGCAAAAGAAAAGAAAGAAAGAAACTAAAAAAGGCTTTTGGAAAGTGGAATAAAAAAACAGCTTACTTAATATATCAGTACATTTTCCTGTGATAGTTAATAGTGGTGTCAAATTGAATGAAAAAAACACCAAGTGGATTAGTTTAGCCCACTCCTAGGTATGTCTGCATGATGTACTTACTGATAAGGGAAGATCCACACTGGCTGTGGATGGAACTAACAGCTAATAGACTTGGAGTCTGGATGAAATGAAAAGGGAAAGAAGGGAAAAGTCTGACTTCTGCTTCTTCAGAGGAGCTCTGGTCTTTACCATCACCTTTAGATGTCCATCTCCAGGCTTCCAGTGCAGATTCTTCAGCCTTCCAACGCAGATCCTTAGGCTTCTTGATACTGACTTTCAGGGGACTCTGCAGTGAGCTCCAGCGCTTGGACTTTTGACTTGATCCTCCAGCTCCTTTGCACACAAATTATTGTCATTTTCCATTCTTTCACCCTTGACTCTATAGGTAACCATTGTAAGCCTACCTTGTAAATCTATCAATCTATCTATCTATCTATCTATCATCTACCATTAAATATGTTCTTTTACTGAGTCCTAGCTCATACACTCATACATCTTCATTGCACCATAATCCTCCAACTTCTTTATCTTAACTCACTGATACTCTAGAGAGCTGATAGCATACAGCATGCTTGGAAAGGGCAAATGTCAGAATTGTAACAAAATTAAGATTTTTCAGATGAGTTCAAGTAGGTTGAAAGAATATGCAAAAGTGTGGATAAGAAAGGAGTTTTTTTAATAGCATGGAGACATTTCTTTTGAATGAAATTTAATGGGAAAGGAACTTTGCAATGGAAAAGATTTCTTGGCCTGCTGCCCCAGTGTTCTGCCTGGTGCAGTGGCATGATAGGAATGCCCATTCTATAGGTGGGAAGAAAGTACTTGATGAGCATAAATCAGCGAAGCTGCCTTCCATTTGCAATTGTTTAACAAGAGAAATAGAACGAGGTGCTGTTTTCTTAAAGACAAAACTACTTTCCCCTAATTAAATGGTAAAATAGGTTATAAGAGTGCCACAAAAATGGGAATGATAGCAGTGTGCACTTCACAGGGTTGTTTGACTGGCCAAATGCATTAACAAACATAAAATATTTAGGACAAGTTCTGGCCATAATAAATGTGATGCATGTATTAATTATCACTGTATTTTTCACCTCAAATTATTTATTCAAAGGGAAGTCTAAAATCCTATTACAGTAATAATGTCGTATATCTGGTGCCTGAGATGGTTTGCATCAGGCACACACGGTCAAAGAAATCTGACATTGGTATTGTGGCAGTATATAACATGAGTACAAGAAGACTGGAAATCTCATAAAACAGGACATGTTTGAATAGTTAAAGAATTTATTCATTTCAAAAAATCCTGAAAGAAAGGTAATTGATACATGTGCATAACAAGCATGAAATGTAATTTATACCACGTTTCTCAAGGAAATTTCTAAATTTGTTCCTACTCTTGCAAAATGGTCTTCATGCCTGTTAAAATAAAATTTCACTCATAATACTTTGAACTGGTTGATTTAAGACATGTAAAAACTAACCAGATAATCTGTAGAAATAGTCAGCACTGAAGAACAATGTTTTACCCTAAAAATGTCTATTGAGAAACTGAGAAAATTTAGTGAATTTCTCATCAGTTCTTCCTACATTTTAAAAAATTTCTTTCACTTAGTAAAAGCCAACTTTAATTTAGAGACACCTCAAACCACTTTAACGTCATCTTACTTTGAAATGAATGAGTTTCACAAAATTATTTTTAAAATAACATTTTAGAATTTAATAAAATTTAAAAGGATTGTTCCCATACATTGAATTGTAGTAGAATAAAGGGAGGTATTGAATCATCCAGTGCTTCTGAAAATGTGCTTCCTGAATTTTCAGATGTCTGTAAGCTGTTAAAGAACTGGTAACAGTGGACAGAAATTCAGTGAGCAAATAGAAATCTGTACAGCATTCTAACACTGCAGCGACATTCAAATATGTGATCATTTCCCTTGCCATTTATCTCATGGTATAATGCCATGGGCTTGTGATTGATTGGAAATATTTTTAAAAATACAAAACTTAAG
Organism: Chinchilla lanigera; assembly: GCF_000276665.1. NCBI lineage: Eukaryota > Metazoa > Chordata > Mammalia > Rodentia > Chinchillidae > Chinchilla > Chinchilla lanigera. The sequence goes on from NW_004955451.1 coordinate 9,242,583, forward strand.
AAAGGAGACTAGTGACTGAAAGTGAAAAGCAATGGCAAAAGCTAAACAAAATCACTACTAAATAGGATTCTTGACTCACTTTTAGGCAAAGGGATGGGAATGGCCATCAGAAAAGGTGGTGACTTTGTCTCACAGACACAAGGATGTTGAATTCACACCAATTTCTTATTTAAATTTGTACTGAAATATAGAACTGTGGGTGCAGTCACAAACTTCTCACTGTTCCTTTCATCCTGAGTCTACATAGTTTCATCAATTTGGTGCTAGAATTTCAAGATTCCATCAAGACCCCAGAGCCCTTTACTCATGACATGGGAAGTCATATTTTCCTGGTTCATGCCACCTACTTGATCATTTTATTTATTTTTATTTTATTTTATTAACTAGTCTATTTATTTTAAAGAGGAGAAAGATAACAATGAAGTCAAGTTTCAAAATAGGTTAGTAGGACAGTTACAATAGCTGACACATTGTGTATTATCTTCATAGTAGATATTCAGAGTAGAAGATTTAGGCATGATATCTTGTCTATACAATAGTAGCACAAAACTTTCTTTTTAATGAGCTGAGAGGAACTAACTGTATAACTATATTAACTATCTTGCATATCCATATATTTTTTTCATTTTTCCCTTTCTTCCTTCCCCTTTCCTTCCTTCACAGTTTGCCTTTTGTTTTGAATGGTTTCTTCCCAATTCACAATATCTATTGTACATTACAAATCTTATTTACATGTTCATTTTCTCAAACAAGTGAGATAATAAGATGTTTACATATATGGATCTGATTTATTTCACTTATGAGTATGGTCTCAAGTTTACCTATAAAAGACTCCATTTTATCCTTCTTTATGGCTGAGTAGTACTCCACTACATGAAAAAACCCACATCTTTTTTTGTCCATTCCTCGATTGATGCGCACTTGGATTGTTTCCAGGATTTAGCTATTACAAATTGTACTGCTATAAAGATCACCATGGTATGATGTTCTTCATTCTTCTGAGAAGATATCCAAAATGGGAATAGTTATTTTGAATGGGATCTCTAATCCTAGTTTTTTAAGAAATGTCCACAGTGATTTCTACAGTAGTTGTACCAGTCTACACTCCTACCAACAGTGGAGAAGAGTTCCTTTTTTTCAACAGCCCCTCCATTATTTGTTACGGGTTGATTTTTTGAAGATAGCCACTCTCTCTAAAGTGAGATAGAATCTCAGTTTTGTTTCAGTATTCATCTCTCAAATGACCATTGAAAAAAATCAGACCCCCCAAATTCAAAGACTCAATCCAAAAATGGGCATCTGAGATGAACAGACATTTCTCAGATAAAAAAATACAAATGGCAAATAAACACGTGAAAAAAATGTGTGAACTGAAGAGATTCTTGTGCTCTGCAAAATGACAGATAGCACTGACGGCTCAATCTTGCTATTTTTTACAGGAGGCTGTAACTATTTCCCACATTTTTCTAGCTTTTAGCAGTTATTACCAACAACTTGACTTTGTTTTTTTTTTTTTGTTTTTTTTTTTCCCATGCCTTAAGTTTTCTGAATCTACCAGAGGCCAGTACTGTTCTTTGATTTATCTTCACATGTTCCTAGTGAAGGGCACCTCTATCTCTGTTCTCCAATTAGGGTGCATTGTGGCTTCTACATCTTAGTCCCTTCAATTCTATAAACAAAGATCGTCCAATTTCCTGGTGCAGAATGTCCCACTAAGCCACACAGTTAAGGATTATAGTTTTGGACTTGACAGTTACAAAGTTTATCTATTTCCCTTCGCATTCTCATGCTATTTTTACAGGGAGCATTTGGAGTAGACCAAAAATTGTTCTATGATGCTTCATTTTGCTTTATGAGAGACAGTTTCTTCTCTCAAATAGAACATGAAACTTGACGTCAGTGGATGTTGTTTCCTACTCAAATTATCCTGTCCACAAGGGCACTGACTTTGGGCATTTTATTTATATCTAAAATGCAGAGTACTGTTTTGCTTTTAATATATAAACCTAGGCTCAAAGTACATTTTTTTAATTTTAAAGAGAATAAAGAAATAAGAAAAAGAAATAAAAATGATACAGAATTTCAAAACAAGTTGATAGGAAATTAACAATGGTTATTCTGTTGCGTATTATCTTCAAAGTAGTTGTTCAGATTATCAGATATAGGCAGGCAACATTGACCAAATAATTAAGCACTAGCTGATCCCTTCAATAAACCAATCAAAATTAGTAGTGCAGTGATCTTAGCTAGTACTCATTGCCCAGTTTTGCAGTGATGGTCAGCTGAAAGAATGTTATATGAAAATTTGACATATAAATATTAGTTGATGTTTACTCTATAATTAATACCTAACACAAAGGATTGATGTTTAATTAAGCAGTAATGACTACAAACTAAAATGTAAGGTATTTAATAAAAGCATATGCTCCCTAAATCTATGAATGAGCAATACTTTAGCAATAAATAGGGATAAATGAGACAAAGATGAAGACTTTGCTTGTGGAGGCCTGTGTTCACAGATAAAAGAAGGGTGGACTCTGAATGGCACATAGGCACAACAGACAGCTAAAAAGAGAATGTATGGTCCTGAAGAAGACAAAGCAAGAACACAGACTTTGTTATGTCTAGGTTGTAAAATCCTTCAGAGGGACCCACTATTATTAAAGTGTTTTTATTAGCAATCTATTCCCTTGTTACTATTTAAACAGAAACTTAGAGGCTGGGGCTGTAGATGCCCAGGGGTAACTAAGAACCGAATAAAGCTTGGAATCTCTGCCTTCATTTTATATGTTTCCTGTATATTTTTAAATTTTGGGTCAAATTCCTGCTGAGGTCCACATGTAGGCATGGTGATCATTTAAGGGCTGTCTAAAAACTGTTAACACAAATTTTTTTAGATCTAAAATTACCAAGCTCATGTCTTCCCTCTTCAAGATGGAGAGCACCAAGGTGGAAGTAATGTAACTATTTTCAAGATTTGCAGGAACTTTCAGTTGTCTGTTTGCTTTGGTCAGCTTTCCTGTGACTGGAACAAAGTGTCTGATGCCTACAATTCAAAGGAGAGATATATTTTTGCTCTTAGTTTCAGAGGTTTCATCCATGATCAGCTGACTTAAAGGCAAAAAAAAAATAATCATGATAGGAGGACATGGGAACGGAGCACTGTTCAATTCATGGCAACCAGGAGAGTCAGGAATTGGATTTGTCCTCAAGGTCATGCCCTCACGATCCTATTCCTCAAACCAGGCCTCACTCTTACAGCCCACTGGATAATGAACTTATCAATGGGTCATCTCATTGATGAGGTCCCTGTCCTCACATCCAGTAATATTTTTAGACTTGTCTTCATTCAGTACGGTTAACAGTCAAGATTAGCATAACAGGTATCAAGTCCTGCTTTACACCCCCTGGGGCAACAGCTGGAAGTTTCCTGTCATTGTCCCAGACTTGAACTTTCTTAGATTTCAGGAAAATCAGATCCTCGCAGACCATCCCATGATGAGATCAATGCTGTCAAGCAGGAACACTCATCTCACTGGAGCTGCAATTCCCTTTCTAGGGACAAGGGCCTTCCTGGAGCCACCCCAGCACAACCAGTCCCGAGGTAACAATCCACCAGACCACAGCCTGACTGTACTAACTACCTGCCAGTTATGCAAAACCCTAAACATTGCTTTCTTCTCTTTTCCTATAAAACCTCACAGTTTCTGTCAGTCCCTGAAAGACACTTCTTGAAACTTTACATTTTTCCTTACCAGTGTGGCCAGGCAGATTTAAGACTCTTTTCCTGTCTTTGACACTGCTCATCTCCTTCACTGCATTTCAGGACAGATCTGCTGGGATACTATAGTGCTGAGGCTTTTGCCTTAAAACTGGTAACACTATTCACTTTAATCTGTAAACAGCATTAGAAGGATTTTTATATCAGATTCCATAAAAAATGATGTCTACATCTCCAAAAAACATTGCAGGAAATCCCACATGTTGTAGATTTGACCAGTAAATAAGAACATGTAGTTTTAGTTTTAGATTTTTTTAATAGAGAGAATTGAAGTGACAAAGCCAAATAGCATTTTTAGCAACATCTCCTAATTTTAATGTTCTTTAGTATGAAGTATCTACTTTAAAAGTATTTAATTATATTTAGGTGTGAGATTAGTGTATCTAGCCAAACCCTCAGTAATGCAAATATATTTCAGTGCCAATTATTTCTTGGTTACAATGATTAGGTAGTATAAATAACAGTATGTACTTTTTCAACATTCAATAACTTTTTGTGAAATGCATGACTACACGTTATTAACTGTCCATTTATTTTATTGTCTTAAGCCACTATAATAGATAGTAAGTTTTTCCTGTAATGAGCAAATCTGCTAATCAATAATTAGCTACCTGTGTATAAAGCTAGCAATCTTCAAAATTACTGCTATGTACTTGAATATTAAGACCCTCTGGCAAATATTACATTGTGTATATTGTTGAAAGATACTCATAAAAACACAGAAAGGTGAGATACATTTTCATTTTATTGTTCTTAGTTATTTAATATCTGTCTACCACAGTTCCAAGTTCATCAAATTGAATTATTTTAAAGTACATAAAGCATATAAATTTGGAGATAGAAAATCCATTTTCTGCCCTTGGTGATGACATTTTTAGTTTATAAGTTATGATAACTGAGATGAAAATAGTTTTCATAAATTTGACGAGGTCTCATTTTTAGGCTTTTAACTTTTATCAATTCAAATAAATGTACATTTTTAAAGGACAGGGTTAAAATGCAAATAGTTTAGTGACTAGTGTCACGAAAACTTTTTACAAATTTTGTTCTTTATCTTGTCATTTTAAAGCTGGGCACACAATATTAAAAGTTCTTATGTAAAGAAAAATTGTCCTAATTGTTTTAAGAACTTCCATGTCAGTGAATGGATAATATAAATAAAAGCACTGCTGAATAAACTTCAGCTCAAAATTTAAGTATTTCACATCAGAATTTATTGTTATTTCCTTCAAACTTTTTAGCTTTTAAATATTTAAACCAACAGGACAGTTGAAGTAATTGTGAAATGAACACTTCACCTGGACTTACTAATAATTTTTTATAACATTTGTGCTGTCTCTTTCTCCAGACAGAGAGAGAGAGAGAGAGAGAGAGAGAGAGGTTTTCTATATGTTTTACATTTGCTTTTGCTAAACCATTTGAATTAAATAAGTTTTAGACAGCCTGACAATTCACCCTTGGGTAATTCAGCATTCATAATCTAAAAATAAAGAAATTCTCTGTATTACCACAATACCATAGTCCCTAAGGGAACTAATTTAATATTCTTAATAGTATATGGCACACATTAGATATCCTGACTTCTCTCCAAAGTGTCTTTTAAAACTGCTTTTTGTTTATTATGTTTGTTTGCTTCATTTTGTCTTAAAATCTGGATGTAAATGAGGCTGATCTATTAACAGGAAAATTTTCATTTTTACATTGTGTATAATGCAATATCCTTTGTACTTTTGATAGCTCCTGTCTTCAAATTCCATTTCTGACTCAAGCCGATGGTTAATTAAAGACAGACACAAACTTCACTCAATCATTAGTTTCACAAATCTTCAGTGAGGGTCTGCTGCACGGCACACTTGGTTCTAGACTTGAAAATATAATGGTAAGTGAACAAGACAAAAAAAACATTTTTTCTCCTGAAACTTGGGTTTAGCTGCAATTAGAAAGATAGATAGAAATGGACACAAATACATAGAATATATTCAGATAATGGTCAGTACTATGAAGGAATTCAGCAGGATATTATGATAAAATAGAGGTTTTTTCTCTCCTTTTAGTTAACAGGTTGAGAAAGATTTTTTTATAAAGCACTATTGATCAAAAGTGCCGTTTAAAATGCTGTTGGAAGGTCCTCCAGAAAGAAGGAATAGCTTGTACCAAAGTGCTGAGGCAATAATGCTTAGCAAATGTGCTAAGGAAGGCATTATGTTTAGATCAGATAGTCTGTTGGGCAGTCCTGTGAAAGATGCCATTATCCGCAGCTTCTTCAGAGTTCAGACAGTGCTTCATAATAGTCCCTGCTATTCTATAGCAGTGGCAGGCTGAGGACAAAGCTGGCAGTTCTCTACTACATTGCAGCAACCACACACTCTGGATATCTTTTCACAATACAGCAGGAAATGGTAACAAAGCAGAGGAGAAATGAACAAATATCAGGACACGGAGCAGAAGAGCTATTTTCTCAGAAATTAATGTCTTCAACCAGACTTGCTGGTTGTTATGGCTTATATCTAGATGTCCCCTAAAGCCACATGTGCTCATAGGTGGGGCTTTTGGGAGGTGACTGGATCACAAATGTGTGATGCTGGATTCGTTCACTGATGGGTTTATAGCTAGGTGTCATGCTGGGAGGCGAAGTCTGTGGGAGGAGATGGATATGGCCTCCTCCAGCCTTGAGCACTTGCTGCTTTCTGTCTGCCCTGCCATGAACTGTGTCTCTTCCGCCATGCCTCTGCCATGCCACCCAGCCCTGGTACCAGCCAGCTGTAGATGGAAATCTCTGCAAACTGTGAGCCAAATAAACTTCTCCTTTTATAATTTGTAGATGGCAATGAGAAAGTAACTAAGGCAGTAGTGTATACCTGTAGTTTCAGCTACTTGCGGGGGAGGCTGAGTCAAAATGACCACATTACTCAGGAGTTAAAGTTCAATTAGGGCAATATAGTGAGAACCTGCTATAAAAAATGTAACTCTGCCTCTAGTTCTCCTCTTCTTTTTTCTTCTCTTCTCCCCTCCTCTCCCCTCCCCTTTCCTCCTCCTCCTTCTCTCTCTCTCTCTCTCTCTCTCTCTCTCTCTCTCTCTCTCTGTAACTTGCTCTCTCTCTCCCCTGAACTTGGTGTTCATGCTGGGAGTGGTACCCAAATAGGTGACTGAGAATATAGATCAATGGTAGAAGACTTGACCAGCACATGCAAGGTCCTTGGTTCAAACTCCAGCACCAAAATCAGTCTCTCCATTAATTATTTTTTATTCCTTTGTTCAGGGATAAGGCAGAAAACTTTACAGACAAGCATGGATTTAGGAATCCGAGGTTGGAAATGTCCTAAGAAGGAAAATATAATTAACAAGAAGTTCTGGAAGACTTCAGCATGAAAGAAGATGGAGATGAGAAAAGTGTATCTCCAATACACTGAGAAACCCTGTGTGCATAACAGGCAGCATAGTCAGGAGAGCATAAAACATATAGGAAGTTGTTTAAATATGAAATTCTACTTTAAGGAATTCTATCAGTGCATATTAATTTTGCATGTTGATAAGGTTTATTTTGGGAAGTTGGTAACATGCATTGAACTTATTTAATCAATTTAATCCCACCCTCCATGCTCACTTCCTCATCCCTATTACTTGGCTCATTTCCCGTCTACATTCTGGTTGCCTGTCCTCCCTCCTTTATTTTAATTATATATATATATTTATATTTATATTTATATTTATATTCATATATTGGGGGCTTCATATATAAATCAGGCAATATTTAACTTTCTGAGCCTGGCAAATTTTACCTGACATGACGGTTTGCAGTTCCACCCATTATTCTGCAGATGACATGACTTCTCTCCTCGTTGGGGATGAATAAGGTTCCATTGTGCATTTAGTACATTCTCTCCCTCCATCATCTACTGACGGGCATCCAGGGCGCTTCCAGAGATTCTGTGAACTGTGCTGTGAACTGTGTGCTTCTAGCCATGCAAGTAGAAAACAGGGGCATTAGACATTATTTCATAGATGCCAACAACCCAAGAATTTAAAATGGATAAAGAAATCAAAAATTTCAGGAACGAGACACATACTTGTAGTTTGACGTCACAGCTCTGCCCTGTTCTCTTTTCATTCAGGGAGCAGCCCACCTCTTGATTCCCAATGGCCTCACAAACTTAAAATTTTAGGACTTATGAACTTCAGTGATGTTTGGCTATGAAGTGGTTATTTTTGGTTATTTCCAGCGGAATACTGTCAGGTAACATGACTGCATGGACTTAGTTGCCCGTGCAAAGCTCTGCCTCTACCTCCCCAGGTTACCTAAGAGAATAAAGGCATCTGATAGCACTTCCAAAATTCTGAGCAATGTCCCTGGGGTTGTCCCATCAGCCTGACATTCATCCTTCATTCTAGTTTTTTTTACTTTTTTCTCCTAAACAACAGTGCAACATATGCATTAATTTAATGAGTGTTTTGGAGACTTGAGTATTTATATCCATATATATATTTTTGGTACCAGAAGTTGAACTCAGGGCCTCATGCATGCCAGGCAGGTGCTTGTGCTGCTAAGCTATATCCCCGGCCCCAATATCCATCTTATAAAATATGCTTCTCAATATCTCTCTTGAAGATGCTTTACCAATAGGAAATCATGTAATGATTTGTATTTTATAAATATGGAAGTTTGTAAATTCAGAGAGAATATGTTTAAATTGCATGGTAGACATGCTTCTTACAATTCATGTTAAAGAAAGAGCCTTTTGACCATTCTGGAGCAAGGTTACATATGTAACAATGCTCAAGCTAAAAAATATGTTAGTAATAGGGTATGGTGGTGAAAGGAGCCTGTGCTATTCATCCCAGCAGCGATTCTTCACTGCCTGACCCTGGGGTGACAAGAAGTACTTGGTGTGACTTTAGCGAAACATTTGCTCCTTGTATTCTGTTTTCTTATTGCTCAAACATCTGGGTTAATCTAACAAACACCACAGGTAAATGGTCCAAGCACCAAATCCTGCAAAGGACAGAGCTACATGCCCAACTCTTGCTTTTATTTTTTATTTTAACACAGTGTTACACTAAGTTATTAAGTTACCCAGGATGGGTATAAACTTAAGATCCTCCTTCCTCATTCTCCCAGAATTCTGGAGCTACAAGTGTGCACCAACAAGCCCAGCTAATTTTTAAAGCTTTGAAGAACAGCATCTTAAAACTAGCATATTTCACTGAAAAAAATCTGGGTTTCTATAACACTGTGAAAAATGGATTCAGGTAACATATTCAGACCTGTGTCCTTTTTACTAACAAAGTATGGGCTTTAAGACACTTCTCCCTTTTTCAGATTGAGAGTGTGTACTCAAAATCTTGCCACTTTTGAAGTTTATGCAATGTACCCATCTATTTCTAACCTATTTGGGCCAATTATATTACCCAAAATTAATTGGTTGGCTCCCCCAGCATTTGAAATTTGATCTATAGTTGAAGGATTTCAATTTCCTCCAGATATAATTTGCAAAATTTATGCATGTGAGTGGAAATATAAGAACAAATTTAAAGGAGTCCTAAACTGTGTGTGCTTAAAAGTCAGCAGAAAAAGGATTTGTATGTTGGTCTATCCTTTTAATAATAGCCACTAATATTTATTTGGTACATTGTCGGCAACTAGAAACTCTGGGAAGCATTTTATATGCAACATCTTAGTATCTGTTTTCAACAATTTTGCATGTAGAAAGGGCTTTCAGAAGTAAATAACTGGGCAAGGTCACTCTAGCTAGTATGAGTGCAATTAAGCACTAAAATTCTCCTGTCTCTGATTCTAGTATAGAATTTCTGGTCATCATTAAGAGGTTTTAGAGCCACACATTTGCTATATATCAAACCTAGGAAGTTTCATTATATTCTGTACATAATTCAATTCTTTCACTTTTAGTCAGGGTTCAAAGAATTCCAAGTATCTAACCATAGGTTGTTTACAATGATTAAATGATACACAGTATGGGAGAAAATAAACAAGAATTGGTATACCGTAGGAACTCAACAAATATCTGTACTTTCTTCTAGGTTCCAAATATCCATGGCTGTCTTTAACACAGAACTGTGCTGGCTTGCAAAGCACCTAATGGTTACATGAAAAATGCCTTAGGCTTCCACTGCTGTTAGACCAAAGAATTATTTACGGACATCAGAAAGATAGCATCAGGGGATCTGTCTAGAACAGAATGAATAAACACATTTGCTATCAAGTGTCCACTTTGAAAGAAGCAGTTGTTTTGAATAAGCACCCGGTAGACAAACAGCATGTGTAAATCTGCCATTGATCTGCAGACTTTATCAACTCGAAGCTAGAGTCTGGGAAGAGGGAAATCATAGTATGATTCAGCCAGCATATGGTCAGGCATAAATACCATGGCACAAGCCAAAGAAAGTAGATAAGCCTGGGAATATTGCAAATGAAATTGTTGTCACATTACGCCACCATCCAGCTTGAGCTGTGCTCATGCAAATAAAATAAGTTTATTCTAAACCTTTGGGCAAAGAAATATATATAGAGAGAGATATGTCTTTTAGTTAAGCAAGATCTGTGAACTGACTTGTGATACAGGTGCTTACAGGGACATTTTCTCTTTTGGTACAAAGGATATACAAATAAATTGTAAATAATTTTTGAGAGGATTTTGCTCCATGACAAGTAATCTATAATTGTAACATAATTTGATATGCTTTGTTTTAAAGACAAGGTATATTCTGTTTGAATTCAAGAATGAATAATACTAATTGTTGAATGGATACAACTAATGCAGTATACAGGGTTGGCAAATTATAGCCTGTGAATCAAGTTCTACCTGCTGCTCAGTTTTGTAATAAATGGATCATAGACAGTGTTTACACCTTCACAATGACCAGTATAGAAAGAGATGAAATGACAGAAGAGAGAAGGAAGGAAGAGAATAAAGACCTTGCAAGCAGTTTCTATTCAGAAACATGTGGCCTCTAGAAGCATTTGTTGGAGACCTGTTTCATACAATCTATTCGGAGTGATCAGCCTTTTGGACAGAATATAATTTTGTTGAGCTTTCAGATATGACCACAATTCAATTGGTTTAATTGATCCAACTAACAGAAATAACTGCTGACAAAAACATTGTGTTCAATGCTTGCATAGCCCATTCATAATTAAGGTGGAGATCAAACCAGACCCCCAGGATCAAACATGTCTGTCTCAAATCTAGTGTTAGGTGTAATTCTAACAAAGACATTTTTTGTACACAAGCCATATACAGAGATACTTCAAGGCTACTAGCGAAAGATCACACTATTAGTAGGTCTTCTTCAGTATACTGCTAATGAAATTATGCCACATCTAAAACCCAAATAACCTGATGTAGTTCTCTTAATTCCATGATGAGAGTTTGCATGTAATGTTTTTTTTTTTTTTTAGGTACCGGGAACCGAACTCACGACCTTGCGCTTGCGAGGCAGGCGCTTTTGCCGCTGAGCTAAATCCCCAGCCCCTGCATGTAATGTTTTTACTTTATCTAGTATTTAACATTGGTACCAGTCTGTGTGCTTCTTTTGAAGATTGAAATTCTAAACTATGCATGATATACTTGTATTTGTAAGACTTCCATAAATGTTTATATTAATAATGGAATTTTAATCTTACTATGAGCATTTTCTAAAGAAACATAGAAAAACCTAGATAAAATGTCAGTAGACTAGAACTCCATGACTAAATCCAACTAGTACCAGGTTTTCCAAGCCTTGTAACCCATGAACATCTTCTAAAGAGTTCAGGAGAAATTTTGTCTTTTGCTTAATTTATGGTCAATTATTTCCCAGATAGTATGTACTGGAGCACATAATTCTTGCAGGAAGTAGATTTTAAAATCTGAAATCAGTTACTCAACAAACACTCATTCATGCATGCAGTATGATTTTGTGAAGTATTTAAGCTAGAATGCTTATGCCACTAACAAAATCCCATTACCTTGAGCGACAAAATGCAAAAATAAATGTGTATTTTTTTTTCACTTGCATTGCTAAGAATCATGTCTGTGATACAGCAAGGATCTCATGAGCACTTATATGTCTGAACAGCCATGTGGTTTCTGTATCAGGATTAAACACATCTGGTAGAAAAGAAAATATATGGCAATCTTTCCCTGAGAATCATGAGTGAGACATAAATAACTCCTCTATGATAACAGAGAAGTGAGTTTAACAGTGGCAGCAGGTGAGAGGGATTGTAAAGAGCAGGAACCCTCCAATTAATTCTACGTTCCATGTGGGAGATGATGTAATAACTGATTTGAGGTTTGGAAAGCAAATTGGGGCTCACCAAGGTGTAGCCACCTAGAAACTAGAAGAACTCACCCGGAAAAGGACCGGTAAGCTCACACAGGAGAGAAGGAATTTGCCACGTACAGGCAGTTGCTGTTGATGAGAATGTTTTGATAAATAGAATCGTCAGGCTTGCTTGGTTTTAGGACTTTCCAAGTAGTCAAGGTCCTGCTATACACTTTGGTCGTAGCAAAGCATATAGCAGGATCTCAGCAAAGAAGTTTGAGCTTTGGAGAAAGTTGTCCCCTACCTAGCCAGTAAACCAATACCCAGTGTGTGTTGATTATGACAAGTGGTAGACACAGATCTAAGCCCGTAGAAGATTCCTAGGAAGTTCAACAAGGTCAATAAGCAGCTCAGAACATAATAAGGAGGGGTCCTGGGATAGAAAATAAGCAGAAAATCAGTAACACAGGCCAAGTCGAAGGTAGTAAAAGTCATACAAGTTCATCAGAAGAAAATGAGATCCTCGCCACAGATTGTAAATCAGGCAACAGCGTAGTCCAAAAAGACTCGTGGGGGCTGGGGATTTAGCTCAACGGCACAGTGCCTGCCCAGCAAGCACAATCTTGAGTTAGATTCCCGATACCAGAAAAAAACAAACAAACAAACAAAAAAGACTCATGGAATTAAGACATCATACTCAATTAAGAGGGACGGGCCACCCAAACAGGTTACCTAGATGTGACATTATAAGGCACTTTCCCTTCTTTGCTCTCCACCCTCTGCCTGCTCCCCTCCCATTTTTTTATTCTAAAGAGATAAAAAACAACAACAAAATAACAAAAACAAAAACAAAAACAAAACTACACAAAAACAACAAAAAAGATACAAGATTTCAACACAAGATGATAGGAATTAACAGTGGTTGTTACATTACATATTGCTATCTTCAGCAAAGTTGCTCAGATTGCCAGATGTAAGAATGTAAGGTTGATCACACAATTAAGGAGAATAAAAAGTAAGAAAAAGTTGTTCTTCCTCTCTGTCTTCTTTTCCCATTTCCTCCCACGTGTCTTCCTTTGTCTCAGTCTCCTTCTATCTGTCTCTCTGTCTCTGTCTTTCTGTCTCTGTCTCTGTCTCTATCTCTGTCTCTGTCTCTCACACACACAGAGCCTAAATATTAGATGTGATGTTGGCGGCCGATATTTGTCCAAAGAAGCAAGGCAAATGTATGATTCGGAGCATATTAAAAGGCATTACATTGTATTAGACGGGACAGAAGACAGAGTACAGGATAAAGCACTTTTGACTTAACACCAACTCATTGGGTTACTGTGCAGCTAGTCTTCCATGCGCTTTGGTCATGAACAGTCCCATAAATGTGTGTTGATTCCATACCCTGTCATTACATTTCATTTACATTTAAAATTCAAGAGCTTTGATTGAGGAGATTGGCGGAAAATGAAACAAAAAACCCCAGGGAGATTTTAAAATATAAAAATCAAGAAAAATAACAGGTACAGAATCTTAGTAAGCTTGACAAACACTGAATCCCAGCTAAAGCCCGTCTGAGCTTTCAAGCCTGAATATGTAGAATGAAATCATCACCACATGCCCCCTTGAAATGGTTGGTTGTATGAAAATGCTGACGTACTCAGTTTATTTTTATTTTTTTATTTATCTTCCTTTTTTTCCCAAACATTTTATTGGTAAATTTTAGATATACACAATGGTCATATTCATCATAGAGAATCTGTACCTGTACATGATATAACTTGTTTCCTTCTCTTTCCCATTTGCCTACCTTCCCTTCAACCCCTTCCCCTCCCCATTTACAAAAGCTTTGTTTACATTTTTTACTTTTCTCTTAAAAGCACTTTATAACTTAAGAGATACTATGAAAAGATGCAAAATATCTTCAAAATTTAAAAAGTAATATCATACTGCAATGAATTAAAATGAAAGGCGACTCAGAGTTCCACTATATGCATGGACACCTGGTGAAAAATAATTTATTGAGAGTTTAAATGTAAAAGGAAATAGGGATTTAAAAGTTTGTTTCAGAGTTTGGCCCTTGGCCTTCTGTCATTCCAACACACTTACCAAGAAGCTGGATGAAAAACTGTAATATATATGTTAAAATATTTTAAAAATTTTATATATGGGATAGATTGGAAGAGAAAGCTGGAATGATAAAAGAAAGTATGATAATAAAATACACCAATGTATAGTATTTGGTTGATGGGCTATAATCAAGTTTCAGAGAAAATGACACTTGGCAGTAGCTTATGAAAAATATTTGGTTCTTTTCGATGACCATAAGTTTAACACAAGCTGACAGTATGATACGGCAGCTCAAGAAATTTAATGCAATTCTAGCCTGTAGTAATAAGAATGTAGGAGCTTATTACTAGAAGTAATAAGCTCACTGTACTTCTGGATCTCTCAGCATAAGCAGTAAAAGTCACACTTGGCCCTTTATAATAGAGCAATTAGATGAGCAAATAGTTTGAAGACATGCATGTGGAATGAGTTGTTTGTATACTTCATATTCCAAATAGAAATATCTCAGAGTGAGCTGGATGTAAAATATTGCACTTAGTACATATTTAACTTGGCAGAGATATAGCTCAGTGGTATAAGCGCCTGCCTGGCAAGCACAAGGTCCTGAGTTCGATTACCAGTAGATCCACTCAGAAAAGTACATATTTAACAAAGAAAATCTTGGAGTCTACAACATAAAAATAATGCTGTAAATAGCTTCATTCTCTGAGAAGGAAAGATTAGAATATCTGAATTTGCATGTTTATTGCAACACTATTCACAATGGACCAGGTCAACCTAGATGTTCAAGAACAGATAAAGGGGTAAAGAAAATACAGTGTGTGTGTGTGTGTGTGTGTGTGTGTGTGTGTGTGTGTGTGTGTGTGTATGAAAGGAATATTACTCAGCCATAAAAAGAAGGCTCTCTTTTCATTTACAAGAGCACAGATGAACCTTCAGGACATTGTATGAAGTCAAATTTGTGTGTGTGTGTGTGTGTGTGTGTGTGTGTGTGTGTGTGTGTGTGTGTGTGTGTGTGTGTGTGTATGAAAGGAATATTACTCAGCCTTAAAAAGAAGGCTCTCTTTTCATTTACAAGAGCACAGATGAACCTTCAGGACATTGTATGAAGTCAAATAAACAAGGCACAGAATGACAAATACACCTGTATCTCTGTCAAATGTGAAATTTTTAAAAAGCAGGTCTAATTTATTTCACTTATGAGTATGGGCTCTAGTTCTGATCATTTACCTGTAAGACCTTGAGTTTATCTTTCTTTATACCTGAGTAATATTCCATTTTATAAAAGTACCACCATCTTTTTGTTCAATCCTCAGTAGATGGACATTTGGGCTGCTTCCACAAGTTAGCAATTACAAATTGCGCTGTTGTGAACATGGGTGCACATACATCGCTATGATATGATGTTTTCAGATCTTTGGGAAAATACCCAGAAGGGGAATAGCTGGATTGAATGGGACCACTAGACCTAGTTTTCGGAGGAATCTCCAAACTGATTTCCATAGTGGTTTCACCAGTCTGCATTCCCACCAGCAGTGGAGAAGAATTCCTACTTCTCCACAGCCTCACCAACATTTGTTATTGGTTGATTTCTTAATGCTAGCCATTCTTACTGGGGTAAGGTGCAATCTCAATGTTGTTTTAATTGGCATTTCTCAAATGACTAATGATGTTGAACATTTTCTCATGTATTTATTTGCCATTGGTATTTCTTTATCTGAGAAGTGTGTGTTCATCTCAGATGCCCATTTGTTCACCCTTTTCTATTTAACGCTTGTGGTGGTGTCCTGGTTCTGACTTGTACTGGCTCAGGGTGCGTTGACATTTAAATTTTTACAGAAAGTTTTTGGCTGTCAGTTACACACAGCCATTGATATAAATAAATTTATCCTTATACCTGAGGCTAAAATTGGCTTTGTTTCAGTGAATTCAATATTTACAGGGGTAAGAAATGCTACATCCAGGGGTCCTGGGGGCGAGGATCCCTAGATTCACCCCAGCTGGGCCTATCTCTCCCTCCAACATAGAAAGAGGATGAGCAGCCCACGTGGATGAGCAGCCCATGAAGACAGCTGCAGCAGGAGGATCACCACAAGTTCAAGGCCAGCCTGGGCACCATAGTGAGTTCAAAGCCAGCCTGAACTGCATAGCGAGACCCTGTCTCAAAATAAATAAATCTCCAAACTGATTTCCACAGTGTCTCAAAATAAATTTGTCTCAAAATTTTCACCTGTCTCAAAATAAATAAATCTCGAAACTGATTTAAATAAATAAATAAATAGAAATGTATTATAGATATTGCAAGAGGAAAAAGTACAAAAGCCACTCCAGAGGAGTAGAGGAACCCAGAGCTGAGTCACTGCCAAATCTGGGGCTTTGCTCCTGTTTTCTATCGTAGGGGCCCCACCTCCCCACCTGAGGTTCATTACTCGATTGATCAGATATTGGGCCTGTTGCTAGGGGTTTAGGTATTGCAGACTAATAGGGAACTTGGGTAGGCATGGCAACCTGTACAAGGAGGGACAGCGTTGCCCACCCAGAAGAAGATGCCAAACCACCACTGCCACTTTAGAAGAAAAAAACCACACAACTGCTTCAAACATGCGTGCTGCTCATAGCCACACAGAAGCTGCTCTTTATTTACCCTCCAAAAGGGCCCAGGTCCTTAACTCTTCCTAAGGGTCATTTCTGGCCCTACAGACATAGTTTAATACTGGATCGCATATCAGTTTTGATGATAATATATTTATTGGGCAGAGTGAATTAGGATTTAACTCCATTGTTCATGGGTGAATTGCATCCGTGGGTTGGTCACGGGTAGGAGAGTTATTTTACCAGTGTAAATAGTTTTCCTTTGGACTTATGGCTCACTTACAAGCTTCACAAAAAGTAACATGTACTAGAAAAGTATGTTGAACCTTAAGTGACAAAATAAAATATTTTTACATATTTTGATAGGTATATTGCAATTTTATTAAATTAAATGTTCCTTTATAAAACTGCCAAAGCATGTTGGAATAATAACAAATGAAGGACAGTATGAGATTTAAACTACTTGGTATAAAACTGATGTGTTAAAAAAAAAGAGCAAAATTGAAATCCATTCATAATATGTGCACACGTGTACTATCTGTTATATGCTATTGAAGACACACAGATTAGGGAGCTTGTTAAAAATTATTAGTGCATGTGTGCCATACATAGTGATCACATTCCGCTTGAGATGGACACATATATATGTCATATCTTGATGATTTTTGTTCCTTCACCTTCCCCAGAACCTCCCCTTCCACATCTGTGTAGTCTCTCTCCCCTGGTGTCCATGGCCTTATCATCCTACAAGTGACCAAATTCAGCTGTCATCCCATCGTAGAAGCTGTACTGCTTTTTTTGGGGTCGGGGGTGGGCCGGGAATTGAACTCAGGACCTTGTGCTTGCCAGGCAGGTGCTTGTGCCACTAAGCTATATCCCCAACCCCTGATCTTAGAACCTAATAAGCAAGGTCAGACTTGGTTAGTACTTAAGACAGGAGAATGACCTTTATCTCAGCCATTAAGTGGGCCTGTTCAGCAAATGGAAAGAAAACTGTGATGAGTTCTACAAAACAGATAACAACAGCACGGAAGGCTGAGTCTCTCTAAGCCATTTGTCTCTTTCTTTCTAGAGGAATAACAAAATACTTTTTAAGAAATCAAATGAACCAAAAGAGTTACTCCAGTAATGTGAAAACCAGGGAATCTTCCGAGCTCAACTGACAGGAAATGACACCATTTTATTCCATGCAAATGTTTGCATTGAAGATCTTTCCTTTGAATCTGGAAGAAATAATTTTTCTGAAAAAAATTACACATCCTAGGTGATTACCTATTTTTTCTTTGTTATAATTTTGTAAAGTCAATAGTACCATAGCCAGCCCTGAAATATCTGGCAATTATTCAGAACACAGTTGTGTATCAATGACAACATGGTTCATTCAAAAGAGGAAAGCAGTACAAAAAAAATTTTTAAAAAAGAAAATAAATATGGTTATTGTTTTTTAAAGTGAAAAATTGTTAGAACATACTTTTTAATCTCTATGTGCTCCAAGTATTTCACAGGTGTAGATTAGCATCTTACTGGAGAACAGATGCCTCTCTTGGGGAGAAACATATGTAATAATTTAGTGGATACCGATAGGAGGAGGAGTATATATTCATGATGGAAAGCAAGTACTGTTTCTATATTTGCAGGAATTATTCAAATAGAAGTTGATAGTCTAA